>NC_134353.1:303303463-303608735 GCF_048569485.1 Anomaloglossus baeobatrachus | reverse complement strand
CAGATATAAAAAGAATAAAACACAGACCTGCTGTTGGTGCATCCAGTAAATATTATTTTTCAACTCTGTTTTGGAGTTACAGTAACACCAAATTGTAATGCTTTATAATTGTTGCTATACTGCTGTATCTAGGTGTCTGAGAGAGAAATAGGTGATCCAAAAGTAGAAAAAGTACCAGCACACATTTGTAAATTGTTTTTCAATTTTAAGCAATACAAAAAGGCATAAAAACAAGAAGATAAGTGGATAAAAAATATAAACTGATACAAGACAGTTACAGAGAAATAGGTGAGCAGAATTTCCTTTGCATGTTCAGTTTTGAAAACTGTTGGTTAATATAGAATACAAGTCATATATTTGACAGATATTTTATTACATATTTAACCACTTTACCACCCGGTGATTTTCCGTTTTTTTGCTTTTGTTTTTTTCATTTTTTTATTTTTCCATCAATATAGCCAAATCAGAGCTTGTACTTTTGAATGACACCATTCAGTATGCCCCATATTGTACTTTCAAACAGGAAACAAAACTCCAAGTACAGCGAAATTGCAAAAAAAGAAGTATAATTGCATGAATTTTTTTGTTTTTTTTATTTATAATGTTCACTATATGGGAAATCTGACCATGCAATGTGATTCCCCAGGTCAGTATGAGTTGGTAGAAACCAAACATGTATAGTTTTACATTTATCTAACTAGTGAAAAAAATTACAGAATTTTTTGATAAAAAAAATTACACTTTTGTCACAATTTTCCGAGACCTGTAACATTCTCAATTTTCGGGATCTAGGGCCCTGTGAATGCTTATTTTTTGCAACTAGAGCTGGCATTTTTAATCATACCATTTTTGCATAAATGCGATGTTTCAATCACTGTGATGTGATTGAATTTTAATGCAATGTTGTGGTGACCAAAAAAAATGTTCTTCTGGTGTTTTGATTTTGTTTCTCGCTACGCCCTTTACCGATCAGAATAATTGATATTATATTTTGATAGATCGGGAATTTCTGAAGGCGGCGATACCAAATACGTGTATTTTTTTATTGTTTTATATTCAATGAAGCAGAAGTGGAGTGATTTCAACTTTTGTTTTTTTATTGTTTCATAATTTGAAAAACTTTTTTTTTCACTTTTTTGATTGATTTTACTAGTCCCTATTTTGTCTGTACTATCCGATCACTTCTGCTGTTCAGTATTCAGTATTGCCGAAAATTGAAAATGTTTTGTATAACTAGATACTGTAGGTCTAACGCAACTTAGGTGAAGCATAATGTTAAAAATCTTGGCTGTGCTATTGAAACTTGTCTTTTTCACAAAAATATATGTGATAGTTATTGTCTCGGCATGTGTGAAAAATGGATTATTTTAAAATAAGTGTTCATTTTTCTGCATCACTTTATTGTAGCACACCTCCCGCCTGCACAAATTGAATTGTTCTAGAAATATGTAAAGAAGTTCATTTTCTTCTTCGGAGAAACATGATTACCTATCTAAATAGGCAATAAATGACCATCATAATACATTTGCAAAGCATGAAAAGATCCCAGGTTTTTACTTCAAGCTCAGAAGAAGATTGCTTTAACATATAAAACAGTGTAACTTTTCAGCAAAGAAGACTCTCACGTCAATCATGGACATGGCATTTTTATCTTCTGACAGGTCTTTGTTTTTTTTATGTAACAAACCAAGAATAAGTATCTAAATGTAGTAATTAGCATATAGATAGAAAGTAATCTGCATTAAATTAAATTAAATCTAAAGTGTATCAGACTCCCTGAGCAGTTAATGCAACAATCTCCATGGATGCCCTATCAAAGGATTGTTTTTATAATTTTTTATATAGTGCTCTCTAGAGAAAATATTAATTTAAAGCTTTCTACATGCAGCTGGAGTCGGCAGTGTTATTCTTACAATGACCATCAATGCTACATCACTTGCTTATAGTACAAATATAATTTTAAAGCCTATTTCTTGCTTCTTACTTTCCCTACTAGTCCCATAAGGATTCCTTACTGATTAATTGTAACTTAAATTAGTTCTTTTAATTTCTGGTTTAATTTTGATCTTTTTTTTTCATGTTTCACGATATATGTGATAGGGAATTAAAACAAGTCTGGGTGACTCAGAAAAAAGTATATAGCAGGAAAAAATAAAACTTTACAAGGGGTGTTTAATACTATATCTACCTTAGCATGTTCTGTCACTGTTAGGGACCTGAGCGCTTCTGAACATGTCGAGATACGTCTGGACAAGCAATAGACAAAGTAGGTGTTCAGTCTGATAAAAGCACTGGAAGTGACAGGAAGGCAAGTGCAGTACAGTGCGGCTCTACAAAGAAAATGAGGGATCTGTAGATTCATTTCGTGATTACATTTTTTATAAATAAAAGAAGCCAAAAGAAACCCAAGAAAGGATGATTGCTGTACAAATCCTTAGGGGTGCTTTACATGCTGTGACATCGCTAGCATTTGCTAGCGATGTCGAGCACGATTGCACCCGCCCCCGTCACACGGCCGATATGTGGTGATCGCTGCCGTAGTGAACATTATCACTACGGCAGCGTCACATGCACATACCTGCTCTGCGACGGTACTGTGACCAGCGAACCGCCTCCTTTCTAAGGGCGCAGTTTGTTCAGCGTCAAAGTGACGTCACAACAGCGTCACTGAACCGCCACCCAATAGAAAAGGAACTGGAACATGCCGCCGACCTCCTTCCTTCCTCCTTTTCTGGTAGATGAAGGTAAGGAGATGTTTGTCATTCCAGCGGTGTCACACATAGCAGGACAAACAACATCGTACCTGCAGCAACACCGATATTATGGAAATGCGCTCGTTGATCGTCGCTCATTTGTGTTACACGCTGCGATGTCACTACCGGCACCGGATGTGCGTCACTAACGACGTGACCCTGACAATATATATCGGCAGCGATGTCGCAGTAAAGTATCCCTAAAACTATACATACAACATGAAATTTCTGCTATTTTTTCACATTACACCCACAAATGTAAATGCATTTTTGGGAATTTTATATTATATTGATGAGCAAAACAATGTGTTGAACTTCTTACTTTTAGGCTCGATATCTCACGATCCACAACAGCTTCGAATGTGAGACTGCCATCATTTTATAGACAACTATCTTGGCTATCATATACATAAATTTGACTTAAAACTATTTAGCATATGATTTGTTATGCAGATTCTTGTCTTGTCACTGCATTGAAACTGTTTTGCTCCTAAAATCAAAATTTTATTTTTATTAATTGTTAGCATTTTGAAAAATTCACCTTTGGCTTTCAACACTGCCTGAATCCGTCTGGGACTGCTTGCATTCAGAGTCAAGTATGTCTCGACCAAAATCTTAACCTAGGTCTCTTCTACCTGTTCCCAATGCTACTGCGTATTGGTCGACTCACTTGGTTATATATAAAGCTTTTTCTTCCGCTCTACCCTGAAGTGTT
The DNA here is from genome assembly GCF_048569485.1 of Anomaloglossus baeobatrachus. NCBI lineage: Eukaryota > Metazoa > Chordata > Amphibia > Anura > Aromobatidae > Anomaloglossus > Anomaloglossus baeobatrachus. Next base: position 303,605,267 of record NC_134353.1, on the reverse strand, counting down.
TAATTGAGTTGAGGTTTGGGGACTGTGGGGGCCAATCCAGCCCCTCTGCTTCATTGTCATTGAACCATTTATTTGGCGATCTCAATGAATGTTTAGGGTCTTTGTGCTTCTGCAACACTATGTCATATTTTTCACAGCCATAGTACTCAAGTGTATGAAGTAACTAGTCTAATAGGATAATCACATATAGCTCAGTTTTGCAACCACCATCAATGCTGGCCAAGTATCCAATGCCTTTGGCTGTGATACAACCCCATATCATTAGGATTCCTCCACCAAGCTTAACAGTTCCTTCAATTTCTCAATCTGTTAGCCTCTTTTTCCCTTGTTTCTTCCAGATCCATTTGCATCTATCAGAGCCTTGTCTATTGATGCTCATTTCATCACTCCAAATCACCTATTCCAATTTTCTGCTGTCCACTTTTCACAGTTTTTTGCAAACTCGAGCCGAAGCTTCTTATGTTGATATTGAAGTCACCTTTTTTCAGGCCATCATTCCAGACTTTTGTAGCATGTAATGCACCATGCTTGCATAGCCATCTGTGATCTCACTATTACGAAACATATGAACTACCTCCACTGGCATGATTGTCGCAACAGCACTGAAGGGTCATGAAGAAGCCAGCTTGTTGACTTCGATATTTTGACTTGACATCCACCTCTTGGCTTTTCAATAGATGGACAGACTTAATTTCATATTCTTCCAGTTGTCATGGCACTCACTTGATGCATTTTGGCAATTTGTTGGCTAAGAGAGCTATATTGATGAGCTAGATAATGCTGTTTCCCTTTTCTTGGGAAATATTCAAAGCTGCCCCTTGATTTGAACCAGTGACCTTCCCCTTGTGTATCAACCTAAGAACACTGTAAGCCATTAGGGAATGTGAGAACAGGCTGTAATTTGTAGTATACAGGAAAAAAATGACTTTTCCACCATAAGAAGAAAAACAGTATTAATGCAGTGACATGACAGGAACCTGCATAAATAATCACATACTAAATACTTGGACGTCATATTTATCTATGAGATAGCCAAGATGGTTGTCTGTAAAATGATGGTAGTCTCACATTCAAAGATGTAGTGGATGGTGAGATATGGAGCCTGAAAGTCAAAAGTTCAAAATATTTTAATCATTTTGCTCATCAGTGTAGTTGTTCTGTTGATGGATTTTTCCACCTGATTTTCCCACCTGATTTTCCCACAAAGAGCTCCTCCAGTGTAACTATGGGCCTCTTGATTTCTTCTTCAATTATTGCTCTTTGTTTGGCATGTAAGTGTAGGTGAACTGCCATGCCTTGGTAGGTTTGCAGCTGTCCGTGCAATTTTCAAAGCTTGACCTATCATTTATAACTTAACCCTGCATTACTCGTCTGCATAAATTTCTCCCTGACCTATTTGGTGTGTTCCTTGGTTTTTATGATGCTGTTTGGTCACTAATATTCTTAAACAAACATCTGATGTCTTTACAGAAAAGCTGTAGTGATACTGAGAATAAATTATACCAAGGTTGACTCAAATTACTAATTAGATGACTTTTTGAGGCAATTGATCACTAAAGATTGTACTTAGGGGTATCAGAAAAAAATAAGCTGACTACAAATGCATAAAAAGAAATGCAGGTCACAATTTTCAGATTTATATTTTTCAAATATTTACAAAACCATCATTTCCTTTACAATTTGTATATGAAACTTTAATACATTTAGCAACATGTAATAATAATTTGAGTGGAGACAGTAAGAGGGAAAACCAGCTCACCCCAGTAAATCTTCAACTGAGAAGCGTCTAGCCAGGACATAGTAGAATCACGCATTTCCGGTGGTAGAACGCCCTTAATCTTGAACATTATTAAGGGTGTTTTACCACCAGTAACACGTTGATAGGCATAATAGCTGTGTTTACAGCTTTTATCATGCACTTCACTTGAATTGACAAGACTTTCTTATACATGTTTGGATCTTGGATTTTATCTACATTACCAATAAAAGGTATTCATTTATTCCATGGAGCTGGATTCTTTCTTATGTAATAGCAACTTGATATTCTCTAGTAAATATGCTATTGCACCAACATAAAAGTATCCAACACACACTGAATTGATTTTTTTTAGGGCACTGTATGCAAATGGGGAAACTGTTATTATTAGTGATGAGCAAGTATGCTTGTTACTACTCGGTACTCGCACGAGTATCACTGTACTCGGGCTACTCGGCGGGTACCGAGTAATTTCGCGATACTCGTGCTGTACTCGTGGTCTTCATCTTTGCATGTTGGCGCTCTTTTGAGAGCCAGCCCTCATGCAGGGATTGGCTGGCAGACCACTGCAATGCCACAGCCCTGTTAGTTGTGGAATTGCAGTGATTGGCCGGCCTGCACAACGTGACCGATCCTTTATACCAGCGGGCGCGCTGTGCTCTGCACACAGCCATCTCATATTCCCTGCTTTCCATGCCCACAGGCGCCTATGATTGGTTGCAGTGAGACACGCCCCCACGCTGAGTGACAGGTGTCTCACTGCACCCAATCACAGCAGCCGGTGGGCGGGTCTATACTGTGCAGTAAAATAAATAAATAAATAATTAAAAATAACCGGCGTGCGGTCCCCCCAATTTTAATACCAGCCAGATAAAGCCATACAGCTGAAGGCTGGTATTCTCAGGATGGGGAGCCCCACGTTATGGGGAGCCCCCCACCCTAACAATATCAGTCAGCAGCCGCCCAGAATTTCAGCATACATTAGATGCGACAGTTCTGGGACTGTACCCAGCTCTTCCCGATTTACCCTAGTGCGTTGGCAAATCGGGGTAATAAGGAGTTAATGGCAGCCCATAGCTGCCACTAAATCCTAGATTAATCATGTCAGGTGTCTCCCCGAGATTACTTCCATGATTAATCTGTAAATTACAGTTAAAAAACACACACACACGAAAAAATCCTTTATTAGAAATAAAAAACAATAACAAAGTCCCTCATTACCAATTTATTAACCCCGACAAAGCCTCCATGTCCGGCGTACTCCACAGTCCTTCAGCGTCGCATCCAGCTGTGCTGCATGGAGGTGACAGGAGCTGCAGAATACACTGCCGCGCCGGTCAACTCCACACAGCAACTGAGGTGAGTAGCGCGATCAGCTGCTGTCAGTCAGGTAACTCACGGCCACCGCTGGATCCAGCGGTGCCGCGATTAACCTCAGTGACAGCAGCTGATCGCTATACTCACCTCATTTGTTGTGTGGAGCTGACCGGAGCGGCGGTGAGTAGCGCGATCAGCTGAGCTGTCACTGAGGTTACCCGCGGCCACCGCTGCATCCACCGCTGGATCCAGGTAACCTCAGTGACAGCTCAGCTGATTGCTATACTCACCTCAGTTGCTGCATGGAGCTGACCGGAGCGGCGGTGAGTAGCGCGATCAGCTGAGCTGTCACTGAGGTTACCCGCGGCCACCGCTGCATCCACCGCTGGATCCAGGTAACCTCAGTGACAGCTCAGCTGATCGCTATACTCACCTCAGTTGCTGCATGGAGCTGACCGGAGTGGCAGGGAGTAGCGCGATCAGCTGAGCTGTCACTGAGGTTATCCGCGGCCACCGCTGCATCCACCGCTGGATCCAGGTAACCTCATTGACAGCTCAGCTGATCGCTATACTCACCTCAGTTGCTGCATGGAGCTGACCGGAGTGGCAGGGAGTAGCGCGATCAGCTGAGCTGTCACTGAGGTTACCCGCGGCCACCGCTGCATCCACCGCTGGATCCAGGTAACCTCAGTGACAGCTCAGCTGATCGCTATACTCACCTCAGTTGCTGCATGGAGCTGACCGGAGTGGCAGGGAGTAGCGCGATCAGCTGAGCTGTCACTGAGGTTACCTGCGGCCACCGCTGCATCCACCGCTGGATCCAGGTAACCTCAGTGACAGATCAGCTGATCGCGCTACTCACCTCAGTTGCTGTGTGGAGGTGACCGGAGCGGCGGTGTATTCTGCAGCTCCTGTCACCTGCATGCAGCACAGCTGGACGCGACGCTGGAGGTCTGTGGATTACGCCGGACATGGAGGGTTTTTCGGGGTTAATAAATTGGTGATGAGGGACTTTGTTATTGTTTTTTATTTCTAATAAAGGATTTTTCGGGTGTGTGTGTTTTTTAACTGTAATTTACAGATTAATCATGGAAGGAATCTCGGGGAGATGCCTGACATGATTAATCTAGGATTTAGTGGCAGCTATGGGCTGCCATTAACTCCTTATTACCCCGATTTACCAACGCACTAGGGTAAATCTGGAAGAGCCGGGTACAGTCCCAGAACTGTCGCATATAATGTATGCGGCAATTCTGGGCGGCTGCTGACTGATATTGTTAGGCTGGGGGGCTCCCCATAACGTGGAGCTCCCCATCCTGAGAATACCAGCCTTCAGCCGTATGGCTTTATCTGGCTGGTATTAAAATTTGGGGGGACCGCACGCCGTTTTTTTAAATTATTTAATTATTTATTTCACTGCACAGTATACACACACACACCGGCTGCTGTGTTTGGGTGCAGTGAGACACCTGTCACTCAGCGTGGGGGCGTGTCTCACTGCAACCAATCATAGGCACCGAAAAGCAGGAAAGCAGGGAATACGAGATTGTTTAATGAGCGGCCGGCTTTTTCAAAAGAGGAAAAGCCGCCGGAGTTTAGTGAACAGCTGTGCAGCGCCGCGGCAGTGATCGGGGAACGGTAAGTAAGAGAGAGGGGGGAGAATGACTGACAGACTGTGAGAGGGGGACAGACAAGACAGAGAGAGACCGACAGAGAGAGACTGACCGACGGGAGATAGAATGAAAAAAAAAATGACCGACATCGCTAGTAAAAAGCACAAAACGTGCGTTTTGGACATCGGAGTGCCACACAATGTTTTACGTAAAATCTTTCATGTATTGATCTCAAAAAGTAACATACACCAGCTTTATCTCACTATTGGGTATGTGCCCTTAACATTTCCGCCATGAAAATTCATTTTGGTGTCATTTTGGAAGGTTTTCTAGTGAGTCCGTAAAAATGGCGTAAAACTCGGACAAAATTGTTCACAGCTGTGACTTTTGAGTGATAAATGCTTCAAGGGGTCTTCCACATGCTGTTGCCATGTCCTTTGAGCACTCTTCTGAGACTTTTGTGACATTTTTAGGGTTTCTACATGCTGCCGGGGGTCATTTCATAAAAATACTCGGGTCTCCCATAGGATAACATTGGGCTCGGTGCTCGGGCCGAGTACACGAGTATCTTGGGATGCTCGGCCCGAGCCTCGAGCACCCGAGCTTTTTAGTACTCGCTCATCACTAGTTATTATGTTTGACTATTTTGGGTATCAAACCTTTTTTGCAAAACGTAGCCATGAGGCAATCCCTTTAAAAGTTCTTTGAGATTTTTTTTCTCTTAGAAACAGTGCTACTTTTATCTGTAAATAGTGTCTTATATGACTCCAAGCTCCAATAAAATAATAAGCCATTTTACCTGGAAATTTTCTCCTCAGGTTTGTTTTACTTGTTTTTTTTTATCTCAGAATATATTTTTTCTCATTCAGAAGGATATAATTTACTATTCAAAATGGGATGTTATTATGGCACGTTAACATGCAGAAAAACACTTTAGAAGTGTTACATTTGTTACTATGTATATTTCTCTAGTTGGTATTCATTTTGTACTGCATTACAAACTTTAGGAAGGTTTTGGGCAACAGAATATTTTAGTGCTTAAAATGTCATGTAACTCAATTATAATAGCGATGTAATTAACAATGAGCTTCAAAACAGCGTATCTTGGGAACTTTATTGCAGTACCTTTTCAAATCCTTTCAATTAGCTTTATAATTGGTCGCTCAGGATTTTATTTAGGGGTATCAAACCACGGGAGGATGAATACAAATGCATATCATGATTTTCAGATTTATATTTTTAAAATATTTCGAAAACCATGTATCTTCTCCTTTACACTTCCCAAATAATTGGTACTTTGTTTTGTCATACCAAATAAAATGCCAATAAAATACATTTATTTTTGTGGGTGTAATGTGGAAAATATTGGTATGAATAATTTTTCAAGGCAGTGTACAGTGAATAATTATTTGATCCCTTGCTGATTTTGTAAGTTTGCCCACTGACAAATACATGAACAATCTATAATTTTAAGGGTAGGTTAATTTCAACAGTAAGAGATAAAATATCAAAAATAAAATCCAGAAAATCATATTGTACAAATTATATACAGTACAGACCAAAATGTTTACACACACCTTCTCATTCAAAGAGTTTGCATTATTTTCATGACTCTGAAAATTGTAGATTCACATTGAAGGCATTAAAACTATGAATTAACACATGTGGAATGAAATACTAACAAAAACGTTTGAAACAACTGAAGATATGTCTTATATTCTAGGTTCTTCAAAGTAGCCATCTTTTGCTTTGATTACTGCTTTGCACACTCTTGGCATTCTCTTGATGAGCTTCAAGAGGTAGTCACCTGAAATGGTTCTCACTTCACAGGTGTACCCTGTCAGGTTTAATAAGTAGGATTTCTTGCTTTATAAATGGGGTTGGGACCATCAGTTGTGTTGTGTAGAAGTCTGTTGGATACACAGCTGATAGTCGTACTGAATAGACTGTTAGAATTTGTATTATGGCAAGAAAAAAGCAGCTAAGTAAAGAAAAACGAGTGGCCCTCATTACTGTAAGAAATGAAGGTCAGTCAGTCCGAAAAGTTGGAAAAACTTTTAAAGTCTCACCAAGTACAGTGGCAAAAACCATCAAATGCTACAAAGAAACTGGCTCACATGAGGACCGCCCTAGGAAAGGAAGACCAAGAGTCACCTCTGCTGCGGAGGATAAGTTTATTGGAATCACCAGCCTCAGAAATCGCAAGTTAATAGCAGTTCAGATTAGAGACCAGGTCAATGCCACACAGAGTTCTAGCAGCAGACACATCTCTAGGACAACTGTTAAGAGGAGACTTTGTGCAGCAGGCCTTCATGGTAAAATAGCTGCTATTAAACCACCACTAAGGAAAGGCAACAAGCAGAAGAGACTTGTTTGAGCTAAAGAACACAAGGAATGGACATTAGACCCGTGAAAAACTGTGCTTTGGTCTGATGTCCAAATTTGAGATCTTTGGATCCAACCACCATGTCTTTGTGCGACGCAGACAAGGTGAACGAATGGACTCTACATGCCTGGTTCCCACCGTGAAGCATGAAGGAGGAGGTGTGATGGTGTGGGGGTGCTTTGCTGGTGACACTGTTGGGGATTTGTTCAAAATTGAAGGCATATTAAACCAGTATGGCTACCACAGCATCTTGCAGCAGCATGCTATTCCATCCGGTTTGCGTTTAGTTAGACCATCATTTATTTTTCAACAGGACATTGACCCCAAACACACCTCCAGGCTGTGTAAGGGCTATTTTACTAAGAAGGAGAATGATGGGGTGCTACGCCAGATGACCTGGCCTCCACAGTCACCAGACCTGAACCCAATCGAGATGGTTTGGGGGTGAGCTGGATCGCAGAGTGAAGGAAAAAGGGCCAACAAGTGCTAAGCATCTCTGGGAACTCCTTCAAGACTGTTGGAAGACCATTCCGGTGACTACCTCTTGAAGCTCATCAGGAGAATGCCAAGCGTGTGCAAAGCAGTAATCAAAAGGTGGCTACTTTGAAGAACCTAGAATATAAGACATATTTTCAGTTGTTTCACACTTTTTTGTTAAGTATTTCATTCACCATGTGTAAATTCATAGTTTTGATGCCTTCAATGTGACTCTACGATTTTCAGAGGCATGAATATAAAGAAAACTCTTTGAATGAGAAGGTGTGTCCAAACTTTTGGTCTGTACTGTACATTTATTTACATTCAGAAATTCTTCACAAATGGACAGGAAAAAATACAAACAAAACTGCAGATATTTTTACGTATAGTGTCACAATAGAGGACATGGATATGTGAATAGCTTTATTAATTGTCTGCAATTTATTTGTATGTTCAGAAAAAAATTATTACTTTTATTAATTTATAAAATGTTAATCTCTAATGAAATGAAATATTTGGGGTATTTGAGAATTTTTTGGAGGGTTTTTTGTAATAATTTAGTGCCTTAGACTATTTGCCTGTAATTAAAATTATCATTTACAGAAATGTAATCCACATTATCTGCAATATTTTAATGAATCATAAAAGAAAGTTAAATAATGTTGATCAGCTTCTGTACTCTGTTTACATAGACTGATCAGCAACACTAAAGGACAATCAGTAAGTACATATTTACATTTGGACCGACTTCATTCCTTCACCAAACTAAATCCAGATCACTAAATTTCCAAGTTTTCACCCTTCCCAACTCTCAATTTGTTTAAAAAATGCCAGTTATCATACTCTGGCATATCTTTACGGAATCACCCCATTCACCCCATGGAAAAATATTGTCATGCAACTTATTTTTAAAGTTGTTCTCTTGTTTCAGTCTTTCATTTGTAAACTTTGAAGGAAGCTTTGTGGTTTGAAAGCTTGCAAATATAACTTTTTGGGTTAGCCAACAAAAGGTTTCTCTCATAGTATACTTCAGTTCTTATATCTTGTATTTTTCGGACTATAAGACGTACCAGACCATAAGACGCACCCTGGTTTTAGAGGAGGAAAATAGGAAAATAAAATTTTAGCAAAAAATGTGGTCATGACACACTATGGGGCGAGGATCTGCTGCTGACACTGTTATGGGGGTAATGTCCCCAAATTCTCTACTAAGGTACCCCATCCTGTTAATGATCCTCCTACCTTGTATATGGTACAATCCCCATTGTTGTATACAGTTAGGTCCAGAAATATTTGGACAGTGACACAAGTTTTGTTATTTTAGCTGTTTACAAAAACATGTTCAGAAATACAATTATATATATAATATGGGCTGAAAGTGCACACTCCCAGCTACAATATGAGAGTTTTCACATCCAAATCGGAGAAAGGGTTTAGGAATCATAGCTCTGTAATGCATAGCCTCCTCTTTTTCAAGGGACCAAAAGTAATTGGACAAGGGACTCTTAGGGCTGCAATTAACTCTGAAGGCGTCTCCCTCGTTAACCTGTAATCAATGAAGTAGTTAAAAGGTCTGGGGTTGATTACAGGTGTGTGGTTTTGCATTTGGAAGCTGTTGCTGTGACCAGACAACATGCGGTCTAAAGAACTGTCAATTGAGGTGAAGCAGAACATCCTGAGGCTGAAAAAAAAGAAAAAATCCATCAGAGAGATAGCAGACATGCTTGGAGTAGCAAAATCAACAGTCGGGTACATTCTGAGAAAAAAGGAATTGACTGGTGAGCTTGGGAACTCAAAAAGGCCTGGGCGGATGACAACAGTGGTGGATGATCGCCGCATACTTTCTTTGGTGAAGAAGAACCCATTCACAACATCAACTGAAGTCCAGAACACTCTCAGTGAAGTAGGTGTATCTGTCTCTAAGTCAACAGTAAAGAGAAGACTCCATGAAAGTAAATACAAAGGGTTCACATCTAGATGCAAACCATTCACCAATTCCAAAAATAGACAGGCCAGAGTTAAATTTGCTGAAAAACACCTCATGAAGCCAGCTCAGTTCTGGAAAAGTATTCTATGGACAGATGAGACAAAGATCAACCTGTACCAGAATGATGGGAAGAAAAAAGTTTGGAGAAGAAAGGGAATGGCACATGATCCAAGGCACACCACATCCTCTGTAAAACATGGTGGAGGCAATGTGATGGCATGGGCATGAATGGCTTTCAATGGCACTGGGTCACTTGTGTTTATTGATGACATAACAGCAGACAAGAGTAGCCGGATGAATTCTGAAGTGTACCGGGATATACTTTCAGCCCAGATTCAGCCAAATGCCGCAAAGTTGATCTGTCGGCGCTTCATAGTACAGATGGACAATGACCCCAAGCATACAGCCAAAGCTACCCAGGAGTTCATGAGTGCAAAAAAGTGGAACATTCTGCAATGGCCAAGTCAATCACCAGATCTTAACCCAATTGAGCATGCATTTCACTTGCTCAAATCCAGACTTAAGACGGAAAGACCCACAAACAAGCAAGACCTGAAGGCTGCGGCTGTAAAGGCCTGGCAAAGCATTAAGAAGGAGGAAACCCAGCGTTTGGTGATGTCCATGGGTTCCAGACTTAAGGCAGTGATTGCCTCCAAAGGATTCGCAACAAAATATTGAAAATAAAAATATTTTGTTTGGGTTTGGTTTATTTGTCCAATTACTTTTGACCTCCTAAAATGTGGAGTGTTTGTAAAGAAATGTGTACAATTCCTACAATTTCTATCAGATATTTTTGTTCAAACCTTCAAATTAAATGTTACAATCTGCACTTGAATTCTGTTGTAGAGGTTTCATTTCAAATCCAATGTGGTGGCATGCAGAGCCCAACTCGTGAAAATTGTGTCACTGTCCAAATATTTCTGGACCTAACTGTATATGTCCCTCATCCTAGTATAGCCCCCATCCTGTTATATACAAATATCCTGCTATATATCCCCATCCTGATATATACCCCTATCCTGCTATATACCCCCATCCTGATATATACCTCCATCCTGATATATACCCCATAGTGATATATACCCCATCCTGATATATGTCCCCATCCTGCTATATACCCCCATCCTGCTTATAATATACCCCCATCCTTCTATATACCCCAATCCTTCTGATTATATACACCCATCCTGGTGTATGCCCTTATCCTGCTATATACCCCATTCTGCTATATGGCCAGAAAAAAATAAACGATTATACTCACCTTTCCTCACTCCTTGCAGTATCGATCATCTTCCTCTCTGTGTCAGCAGCAGCACCGCTGACCAATGTGGAGTCATTCCCCTGCAGCATCGTGATGTCCTCCTGTCTGCTGGCTCGCTGATGTGTGTGGAGACTAGCGGTGCAAACAGGGATGATGTCATCACTGTGCTCACCGCTCTCTACACAGATCAGCGGGCCGGCAGACAGGAGGACATCGCGGTGCTGCAGGGGAACGGTGAGTATACCGTGCTTATTCACTGCCCTTCGCGCTGATGATGATGCGTGGGACAGCAGTGAATATAGCCACACATGATCACTCCAGGCTGTAGTTGCCAGGCATGATCATGCGGGCCGGCTGTTTACTATGCGCGCACCCCCCACCCATCATCCCGCCCATCTGTCAGCATCGGCTTCAGGCTTCAGCACTGAGAGATGATGCATGGGAGGATGGGCATGCATATGAAATGAGTGGGCCCACGTGGTCACGGCAGGCGCTGCTACAGCCTGCTCGTGCCGCCGATGACCCGCTCCACCGCAGCTCCCTCATTCCCTACATTCAGACTATAAGACACACACCCTACTTTCCCCCAACATTTGGGGGAAAAAAGTGCGTCTTATAGTCCGAAAAATACGGTATATATATATATATATATATATATATATATATATATATATATACATATTTGTAAATATCAGTGCGTATTCCTAAATTACCCACTATTATAAGTTGGAACAATAAAACACAAAAGAGTTTAAAATATAAATTGCATATGGTTAAACTCAAAATCCTTGTCAAGTTCTTAGCATCCTTAATCTTCTTCATCTACTATAGTAGAATGTAAGGCAAGAATATTAACGTCATATATTTTTTATGTTCTCTGTTAGCTAATTTAAACTGGCTTCCCTGTGATAGGCCCCAAGTAGACGCTGGGAAAGTCATTCTATCAGTTGTAATTCTTCAATCATCCATCAAGTTCCAGCAGACCAAAGTAATACAGCAAGGAAGTGATCAAATATGTACTAGTTTTGCATTTTCTTCATCTTTTCAGTGTGATTGATGAACGAGCTATATGATTTAATCCTCAGCACCAACACCTCAACATTTAAGTCTGAATGGTTTATGCAGATGCATTGGAATGATTGAACATGGGCTGGTGTGTGATTTGATTTCGCTCACTTCCAGTACATGGAAATATATATATATATATATATATATATATATATATATATATATATATATATATATATATATATATATATATATATATATATATATATGTATATGTATATATATATATATATATATATATATATATATATATATATATATATAAAATTAGGTGTGTAAAGCCCCCAATTAATAGTCATAAACTATTGTAGTACGTTTTGGGATGGAAAAATGTAACAGTTACTCATTAAATAGATTCACGCTTTCATTTTTTGGTTGTGAATGTAAACATCAATCTAATTGGTGATTTCTAAACCACAATTAAACATAATTTCAATAGAATACATGTGAACTAATAATGGATCCATAAACATATTTTAAAGACAAATTTTTTTAAATAATGTCAGCTTTGTAAATTTCATTTTATCCATACATCTTTAGTATATCTTAAAATTCTGTTAGTGAGTTTTGTATAAATTTAATGGTAGTTGCAAGTAACTAGAAATGTATCGTTTCACTATATTATTATTAAAAAAACCCAGAACTGTTATATTTCATAACAGTGATTGGTAAAGACTCCAGCAAAGTGGGGACAAAATGTTAGCCCCATGAAAACTAATGTGAGTATCAAGAGGTAGCTGGTTCTTGTATCAGAAGAACATTAAGTTGCCAAGATGATGTTGGAGCATCTGAGCTTAGAAAGACACAAAAGGGAAAAAATACACACTTAAGGGGGCTTTACACGCTGCGATATCGTTAGTGAATTATCGTTGGGGTCACGGTGTTTGTGATGCACATCTGGCTTCATTAACGAGATCGCAGTAGGTGATACCTACGAGCGACCTTAAACGATTGCAAAATAGGTCAAAATCGTTTGCCGTGGAGAGATCATCCTAAAACCAAAAATCATTGTCTGCTTATTAACGATGTTGTTCCTCATTTCTGCAGCACCACACATCGCTGTGTGTGACACGGCAGGAGCGACGAACATCTACTTACCTGCGTCCTGCCGGCAGTGCGGAAGGAAGGAGGTGGGCAGGATGTTACGTCGTGCCGTGTAACATAGCTGTGACGCTGCACGAACCTCCCCCATAGAAAGGAGGCGGTTCGCTGGCCAGAGCGACGTCACAGGGCAGGTAAATCTGTGTGACGGGGACTAACGAGGCTGTGCACCACGGGCAGCGATTTGCATGTGTTGCACAACCGACGGGGGAGGGTACGCACGCTAGCGATCTCGCTAGCGAAATTGCAGCATGTAAAGCACCCTTATCTTCACTTATTTTGTATTTTGCAGGAGCAGGTGCTCTTTCAATATCATGTGATCAAGGTTACTCCTTTGTTTCAGTGAATAGAAATAAGAAAGACTTTTACTTTAAAAAATTATGTTTTAACACAGATAATTCAATGTGAAAGTCATTATTTATATTTATGAAGTGCAAAAAAGAAAATTATAGCAAACCCGTTCACGTAAAAGGACATTAATGTTATGTCAGAGGTTGGCAACTTTTTCGGAATTTGGAAGCAACATTTAGCTCTGACAAAGGGTTGTGAGCTACATCTAGCTCCCGCCCTCCCAATGCTAATGCAAGAAGCAGGCATACAGCCGTGAGTCACACACCATGGGCCTGTTAGCCACATGTGTCATGCAAGCCACATATGTCTCACAAGCTACAGGTTGGGAACCTATTTTGTATGTCCAGATTCTGGGTGTATATTGCTAATTTCTGCCTAATCGCCCCTGTATTCACTAGCAGAGATAAAGAAATCTTTAAAAAAAGTATTTACAAAGATCTTCTATGATATGATGTGCAAGGGTCTTAGTTCCTGCGCTCATTTCGCCCTCTTAGCATGTTAGCATGCCCACAGGAATGTGCTAAAATACTATACAATGCCCACTGTTTAGCATCATTATTAGCAGTGACACATGTACCTGTGTCCATTAAACTGCCTCAGGATGCTGAGCATAAAGTCAGTGCACATGATCAGATGTCCCTGGCACTTCTAGTCATACACACTACACCAGTTTAAAGCCAGGGCACGTACACCCGACTTCATAGTTCACATGACCGAAAGTCTGGGGATCATGTGCACTGAGCTGAATTCTAGTGTCTGGTGCGGTGGCAACAAAGGTGGGCATGACCATGCCCCTGACACTCTGCATTCATTAGCATGTTATTGTTAACATGTCCACAGGGGCGTGCTTACATATTAAGGAGGCCGACTAGCCAAGGGAACTAACACCCTTGCGACTAGTTGTTGGTGTCATTAGAATATCATGAAGGATCTTTAGAAATACTTTTTCTAATATATCTTTATTTATGCTATTAGATGCTGGGACAATTAGGCAGGGATTAGCAATATGCACCCTGAACTGCTCATGGTCCTGGGTGCATATTACACCTGACAGATTCCCTCTAAGAAATGAAAAATGCAAACTAAAACTTAGTGGAATTTTATTAACTAAAGGTAGCTACCAACATACTTATATTGTTTTCCATGTCCAAAAAAGTTTTACTTCCTCTAAGGGTATGTGCGCACGTTGCTTTTTACCTGCTTTTTACCTGCTTTTTTGCTGCTTTTTCTTCTGCGCTGTTTAATGCCAAAATGGATGTGTTCTTCTATTCAAGCAAAGTCTATGGGAATTTGGGTTTCTTGTTCACACTATTGTTGTTCAAAATGCTGCCTTTTTGTGGCAGAACTTTGGTCAAAAACTCAGCTTTGCAGTGCAAAACCCAAATGGCAAAAACAATTGACATGTTGCTTCTTTGAAAAGCTGAGTTTTTGACCAAAGTTCTGCCACAAAAAGGCAGCATTTTGAACAACATAGTGTGAACAAGAAACCCAAATTCCCATAGACTTTGCTTGAATAGAAGAACACATCCATTTTGGCATTAAACAGCGCAGAAGAAAAAGCAGCAAAAAAGCAGGTAAAAAGCAGGTAAAAAGCAACGTGCGCACATACCCTAATACAGCATCAGAAGTTAAATAGCAATCCAATAAATGCTCTTGGGCCCATCAAGCAGCTGAGAAAATAATCTACTTTTAAACAATGTTGCTTTTGGCACGTTCCAAATTTCTGAATTTATCCTACAACCTTGAAAGTTAATATTTTTACATGGGCAGTAACTATACGTAAAGCAATGTACATGTACAGTAGACATGCTGAATGTGTGATTCTTGAAACTTGAAGATGAGTAATATATATATATAGGTATAAATCACTGACAATAAAATATATATACAATTATAGCAGTGAAAACGGTAGGCAAAAATTCCAGCTGCAGAAGGAAATACAATCATTTGTTCTCTTTACAGTGAAATAACATTGTTAAAAAGAATTCCCATTGAATATTTACCACATAAGAACTTCATAAGTGTTTAAACTGATTTCTCAGAAAACCATGCATGAGCTGGTATTTGACATGTTCAAGATGTTGGAATGATGCAGTAATATGACTCGTACATTAAAAAAAACTTCTACATGGTTGTGAAGCAATAAAGAGGTTATTTACTTTGTACAATCCGTTAGAAAGGTCTTTTGTAGGGATAATCGAATACTTTGATTATTCGGCTTCGCGAATATTTGCCAAATAGGTCGCCGCTATTCGATTAATCGCGAATATTCGATGCGCAATGGAAAACTATGGGAAACCCGAATAACAACTATTCCAAACTATTCGAGCTTCCCATAGACGTACATTGCGCATCAAATAGTTGAATAGCGGCGAGGTATTCGAAAAATTTTCGTGAAGCCGAATAATCGAAGATTTCGATCATCCCTAGTCTTTTGATCACAAAATGTTCCCTTTCTGTAATAAATACAGTACATTGGTAAACCTGTCAATAAGCTGTTTAATGTCGTCACTTTGCGATTTTCCATTTTTTGTTTTATCCTACCCTTTTTCCTAGAACCATAACTTTTTTTATTTTTCCATCAATATAGCCATATGAGATCTTATTTTCTGCAAGACAAGTTGTACTTTTGAAAAACACCATTCATTCTGCCCCATACTGTACTGGAAAAAAGGAGAAAAATTCCAAATGCAGTGAAATTGCAAAAAAAGTGCAATTCCATGTTTGTTTGTTTTTTTTTTTTATTTACCATGTTCACTAAATGGTAAAATTGACCTGGTAATATAATTCCCCAAGTAAGTACAAGTTTGTGAGTACCAAATATGTACAGTTTTACTTTTATTTAAGTGGTGAAACAAAAATTCTGAAATTTATTAAAAAAAAAGAATTGTGGTTCTGTCTCCATTTTCTGAGACCAGTAGCGTTCTTATTTTTTGGGATCTAAGGTTCTGTAAGGCTTTTTTTGCATCTCAAACTGATGTTTTTATTTATATAATTTGCCTGTTATTGCATTTTATTGATTATGTTGTGGCAACCAAAAGAATGTAATATTTTTTCTCACTATGCCATTTACTGATCAGATTAATTATTTTATATTTTATAGCTTGGCCATTTCTAAACATGGCAATACCAAATATGTGTTTTTTTAATTTTTTTTTTGTTTTATTTTCAATAGGGCAAAATGGGGGTAGTTTGAATGTTATGTATTTTTTCATATTTTTTAAAACTTTTTTTACTTTTTATTGATTTTACTAGTCGCCTTAGGGGACATAAAACTCACACTGTCAAAACAGCAGAAATGCTGATCTCCTGTGAATGCCGGCGCTCTGCCTGCTTTCACAGGAAGTGAGTCATAACAGCAACAGAAGTACAGG
The DNA here is from genome assembly GCF_048569485.1 of Anomaloglossus baeobatrachus. Lineage (NCBI taxonomy): Eukaryota > Metazoa > Chordata > Amphibia > Anura > Aromobatidae > Anomaloglossus > Anomaloglossus baeobatrachus. The sequence goes on along the minus strand of NC_134353.1, from coordinate 303,588,576 downwards.
AACAGATAAAAATATAGAGAAACCGGCACTTCTGTAAAGGAAGAAAAAGTCCAAACCAGCAAGTAATCAAGATGGGTGGTTTATTTCTTTGCGTTTTCAAAGTGTATCCTTACTTCTTCATCTAGAAATCCACTGAAGAAAAGTTGTATATCGGTGGATTTCCTGAATCTGAAGAAGTGAGGGTGCACTTTGAAATGTGTAGAAATAAACCACCTAACTTCATTACTCACTGATTTGGACTTTTTTTTTCCTTTACAGTAGTGCAGGTTTCTCTTCACATTTTTATCTGGTTCCTGTGCTTCTCATTCATCCTTTTGGATCCTGCAGCAGCTGTTCATGTTTATTTACTGGTTGTGGTTTGCACAACCACACAATGTGAGCAACCACATTTTGTAGTCTATTCTATGTACATTGGGTAAGACCATGTTGTGCTTTTTAATTCACAGGTTTTTGCATTCAATATGACAACAACAGAGGTCATCAGCTGACCCCCGGCTGTCATGACAACCCATTGGCGCTCTGTGATTGTGTCATGGGGCCACCAATGGAAGTGGGGAATGGCGCTCCCCATGGGAGCGCATTAAATTTGGTGTCAGAGATTTAACAGATCAGCCAACATGTGCTGGGGAAAATGCAGGCTCGCAATAAAGGGACAGACATGTCTTTTTTTTCAGGGCAATGTAGTTGCCATGAGAGTTTTTTGGGAACATTTTATTTCATAGGGCAGAGATGGAACTGTTTTTCATAAATTCTACAGGATTATTAGGTGCAAGTGCAGATTATATCAACGGATATTCAGCATAGCGCAGCATAGCTGAGCATGGTTACAACACACTGTCAGATGTCTTATTATACATGGTCATTAGATATACCTGATTATGCTCAACTGACATCTTAAAGAGGATCAATACCGTGGCAATAGAGGGTAAAGCTAACCCTGGAGGCGGGTCATCATTATGGGGGTGATAGCTGCAGATCAATTGTGCATTGGCGCGCATAATTAATTATGTATGTATAGAAAACTGAGACCATGGTATAGTTTTGCGAATTACCCTTCAAGCCAACAAAAGGTATTTACCTTGTATGTTTAGTGACATGTCAGTAATATAAAGCCCCAGTTCTTTTTTTTTTTTCATTTTCTTTCATTAGAACATGTTAACATGAGCAAGGCATCCACTGTCCACATGACAAAACACAAAGAACATCAGTAGTACCGGTCTCCAAAAAAAACACAAGAAAGGCCCCAATAAAAAGCATGTCCTCTATTTTCAGGATGTGGTTGTATCTAGCATTCTGACTGATGCCATGAAAGCTATCCCTTTTATGTGTATTCGCATGATTAAATCATGACTGACAGTAGTGATGTAATGCAATTCCATGAAATGTTCATTTGCTAAATGTCTTTTTTTTAATCTCTTATAACAGTTTCAGTTCCATAATTTCTATATACTGAAGAACTAAAAGCACCCAATATATATTTTAATAGACTTTCTCCCTCCCCTTCCATGTGCACACAGAACATATTGTACAGCATAAACCCATTTAAAGTCTACAAAATATACTATAAACAGCAAGGTTTGTTTTTTGTAAAAAAAATGCATTAACAGCAACATAAGATCTCAATAGTTAATAGAAATTATTGCCTGTGACCTCTCATCTATCTATGGTTTTCTTTATTATCAGTGAACACTGCAATAATTGAAAATTGGAAAACACAATAAGTTCCTGACCTGCAATAACTTGTTCAGCGTGTTTGTGGGGTTTAACTGTGCTATAATCCTAGGAGTAGAGTAATGATCTGTGTGCATGAGCCCTATATCTCATGCACTTAAACAGGTTTACAAGGACATTTCGCTGCAAAAAAAACACATATATATCAACACAGCTTTCTCACCAATATGTAATGAACCTCCTAGAATGTTATTATTCTTCCTTTAGAGAACATGCGGAGCCTAAACATCCTGAAGAAGCCAATTTAATAGCTATATATTATGTGCACATAACATTTCTTTAAAACAAAGCGGACAAAAAAGTAATATTACTTTTAAGTAACCATATATACTACGAAAATAGCAGCATTTCTTTTCACCATTGGTATATATTATCGTAGCTTGCACCAAAGCTTTACATTCTCTCTTGGAAAATGTAAAGTACAAATATAGTAGCTGTTAACCCCTTCAGCCCCCGGGCACTTTCCGTTTTTCCGTTTTTATTTTTTTCTCCCCTTCTTCCGAGAGCCGTAACTTTTTTATTTTTTTGTCAATCTTGCCATATGAGGGCTTGTTTTTTGCAGGACAAGTTTTACTTTTAAATGAAATCATAAGTAAAATAGCAAACAAATTCCAAGTATGGAAAAACTGCAAAAAATGTGTGATCGCACAATAGTTTTTGGGATATTTTATTCACCATGTTCACTACATGGTAAAACTAATGTATTGTTGTGATGCCTGAGGTCAGTGCGAGTTTGTAAACACCAAACATGTATAGGTTTACTTGTATTTAAGGGGTTAAAAAAAATCACAAGCTTGTCCAATAAAAGTGGCGTACGTTTTGTGCCATTTCCGAAACCCGTAGCTTTCTCATTTTTTGGGATTTTTGGCTCAATGACTACTTATTTTTTGCGTCTCGATCCTACTTTATGATCGCCTGTTATTGCCTTTTGCGTAAAACTTGTGGCAACCAAAAAACTTAATTTTGGTGTTTGGAATTTTTTTGCTGCTACGCCATTTACCAATCAGAATTATTTATGTTATATTTTGATAGATCGGGTATTTCTGAACGCGGCGATACCAAATATGTCTATATTTTTTATTTTTTTAACCCTTTAATTTTCAATGGGGTGAAAGGGGGGTGATTTGAACTTTTAGGGTTTTTTTTATTTTTTAAACATTTTTTTACTTTTTTTTTATTTTACTAGTCCCCCTAGTGGGCTATATGGATCCACAATCCGATCGCTCTGCCCTATCTGCTTATCACAGCTACACCGCTGTAAACAGCAGATATGCTCACTTTCTACTTCACTCGGCTCCGGGCCGAGTGAAACCGGAAGTGACTCATGTTACCTACAGGCATCATCACAAGACCCTGTGCTACCATGGCAACCACCGAAAATCACGTGATCACGCACGTGACTTCCGGTGTGGGCGGCAGTAAGTAAAAGTAATTGCTGCGCGTATATACATCTCGCTGCCAGATTTTGGCAGCAAGATGTAAGGGGTTGAACGTTGCAGGTGGAAAAGATTCCACTTGTAACTTGCAGGCGCACATGTCAGCTGTTAAAAACAGCTAATATGTGCGTGGATCGCCGCGATCTGTCCACGGCAGGGGGCAGGGATTAACCTCTCACGATCCATGACAGCTAGATCCATCATGGGTCGGGAAGAGGTTAAAGGGGTTAGCCACATTATTTTGGGAGACATGATTTTTAGCTATAATTAATACTTATTCTCGTTCTTTGTGAAGCACTACATATTTGATAGTGCAGTCTCCCTTATAGATTGCACAGCTCTCCTATTCTCAAGATGGCTGCTGGTTGAGGAGCAAGTGAACAAAGCTGTTTATGTCCAATTTCTCCAATAAAGCCACAGCCCATGAAAAACACATTTTCTAGTAGGAGGAGTAAAATGGATTGGACAGGTCTGGTCACCTGCTCCTCCATCACCTGGCATTTTGAGATCAGGAGAGCTGTGCAATCCGTGAGGAAGGCAGTACTAACAAGTGCACGAGAACCTGTATTATGGATATACTACTAAGTACCAAAAAACTTTGTCACCTAAATATGTTAGATTAAATATAAAGTTCACAACTCTTAAAAGATTGCTATATATGAAGTGTAATGAATTCATTAGTGGGCTGGGATGGAAATATTAATAGATTAAGGAACAAAAGTAAGATAAAAAGAACACATTCCAACTTCTGACTTCCAACAACAGGGACAAATACCTACACCCAGTCATTGCTGTGACAAAATGAATTATATGAGGTCATTTTTTCCTTGGATGATTTGGACTTTAGTAATACTATTTATGTGATATTTAGTAATGTAAAATATTCCAGTTTGGATTATTTGTGCCAAATAGTTTTTACTATTCGTGCATTTGTCACAAATAATAAACCTAATACAAATCAATGGGAAACAAATATTTTTCCAGAGGACCTTGCTAGAAGGTTTGGCAGGGCTGTAAAAAATGCATTGGATGGGTAAGTTCTGAAACTGAATGGAAACAGCATGGGGAAGATACCTGGGTGTATTTCTGACTCTCAGATAATTTCTGGGAATAATGTTGCCAGAATTTTATGGTGATTTAAGCAGGAGAATTATACTTACTGAGTTTCCCCGTAGCTGTCACGCTGCTTACCAGTTTGTTCATTAGCCCTTATGAATAGTCAATGCTTCTCCCATCGATCCTCTGTAACAGTATCTGTGATGGGCTGGAGTCCTGCTTCCCCCACCAACCCTTTGTGCAAGTGTGCATGATTGGTTGCCATCACACTAGCTGTCTAAGTCTGGAAGTGGCGTGCAAAAACAAATAAATATTTAGAAAAAATGGAGTAGAGTTCCTAGTATTAGGATACCCAGCACAGATAAAGCAAACAGCCGGAGGATGCAGCTCCCTGCTATGTGCTTTATTTTTGATGTGTATCAAAATACTAGGGACCTCACTTATTTTTTTAAGAATTTTAAACATTTTATTAAAAACATCCATTAGATGCACCAATCCTGGCTCTTACCCGGCTCATTCCAATTGACCTGGTGTGATGGCAATTTGGGTGATATAAGGGGTTAATGACAGATGTGATATGTCAAAATATCACCGCTGCCACAAAGCCCTGGATTAGTAATGGGTAGGGGTCTATGAGACCCCCCCATTACTACTCATGTAAGTAAAAAGAAACAAACACAAAACAGAGAAAAATCCTGTATTTAAAAAAAAACACCCTCTTTCTCCGACTTATTTACCCCCAATACACCCCTAAAGATCCGAGGTAATCCACATGAAGTCCCACTATGATCCTGGCTCTGTTATATCCTGAGGTAGCATTATAACATGACCAAGCATTGCAGCATCAAGGATACCCTGACAGAGCTGCAGCTGTGAGCAGTGATGTCAGTGAGCTTATCTGAGGTCACACCTGGTTCCCCCAGTACCCCAGCTGTGACCTCAGGTGAACTGACCTTAGGTGAACTCATAGAACTCAGTGACCTCGCCTCAGGTGAAGTCATTGAACTCAATGCCAGATTACCAGTTTAGGCTATGTGCACATGTTCAGTATTTGGTTCCAGACACTTCTGCACCAAATCTGCATCTCCTGGTAAAAAACACTCCTAAACCCCATGCCTTTTTAAACAGTTTTGGAGTGGCTTTTTTGCCAGAATATGCAGATTAGGTGCAGATTTGTCTGCAACCAGAGTGCACATAGTATAATTTGGTAATCCAGTATTCAGCATGTTTAGTGGCTAAACCAGGTGCCAAACATGCAGGGAGGAGACTTTAATATCCAAAGGTGAATACCAAAATACTCGAAGAGTAACTATTATCTTAAATACTTTAACATTTGTGCAAGTAATCAATAGCACCGAATATATTTGCTCATCATTAGTGATATCCCAGGTGAACTAAAGTATTTATCAGAATGAAGTAATAACCATTTAGTTAGGGATATGAATGAGTTAAAATTGATATCTATTATCTGTAGTGAACAAGGTAATTGATATTTAATATTCTTAAAGGTCGAGAAGGGTTTATTTGGAAAAACGCTTTGTGAAACATTGAAATACTCCCTTAATTGTAAAGTGCAGCAGCGTATGTTGACCCTATATAAAGTTTACTATTATTACCTTTACCCACCTTTACCCACTCTAAAAGTGCCCATACACATTAGAGCAAAGCCAAATACACCCAACGATTTCAGAATGACCAGACAACAGTTTAGGCAAAGAAGGATCAGACGCGTTGAATGTTCAATGCCAATACGCTTTGTTGTCAGAGGAGAAAATCTGACAAAAGAAGTGTGTAAAAGTGGAAGCGCTTCTCTTTCTATTTAAAACATATGATTGCTTTGCTGAATGTGTAAGGTTAAGAGGCTGATGGCTGATATATCGACACCTCTCTCTATGTTTCAGAGGAATACCAAGAAGAATGAGACCGAGGCTTTCAGAAATTCCGACAGCTGCCATGGCAAACAACCAGTGCTAATAACAGCTTGTGCACATGAGCACTGGGAAATATGCCATTTAAATGCCGGTGTCAGTGATTGGCAGCAGCATTTAAATGGCTAAAAGTAGAGATTGAATCTCAGCTGAGGGGAGAACTCTTCTCCTTGCAAAGACTGACAAACCAATATGGCTGTCAGGGGTGAGGAGTCTTATAGCTGCAATGCTCCTCTGGGAAATATTCAATTGTCTCTTCAGGGAAGAAGGAGACTAAAGGGTACTTTACACGCTGCGACATCACTAGCGATTGCTAGCAATGTCGAGCCCGATGGCACCCGCCCCTGTAGTTCGTGCGACATTTCGTACTCGCTGTCGTAGCGAACATTATAGCTACGGCAGCGTCACATGCACATACCTTGTCAGCAACATTGCTGTGACCGCCGAACAATCCCACCCTCAAGGGGGAGGTGTGTTTGGCGTCATAGCGACGTCACTGTGGCGTCACTAAGCGGCCGGCCAATAGAAGCGAAGGGGCGGAGATGAGCGGGACGTAACATCCTGCCCACCTTCGGAGATGTTTGTCGTTCCTGCGGTGTCACACATAGCGATGTGTGCTGCCTCAGGAATGACAAACAACATCGTACCTGTAGCAGCAGCGATATTAAGGAAAGGAGCGACGTGTCAACGATCACCGTTTTTTTACGATTTAGCGATCTTTGATCGTCGCTCCTTGGTGTCACATGCTGCGATGTCGCTACCAGCATCAGATGTGCGTCACTAACGATGTGACCCCGACGATATATCGGTAGCGATGTCGCAGCGTGTAAAGCACCCTTAACTCTAGTGCCATCTATTAGAAGTAGCAATCCTAAAAGTCAAAAGTGGCTCTTTAACAAGCCTTTTCATATGGCATAAATCCTAGGTCATATGAAAAGGCTTGTTAAAGAGTCACTTTTGACTTTTAGGATTGCTACTTCCAATAGGTGGCGCTAGAGTTCATCTCCTTCCTTCCTTAAGAGACATTTTAACAAATCTCATCTGTTAGACACAGGTGTCAACTTTGTAGCTTATGCAATATCACCCACATGTGCAGAGTAGAGTTGAGCGCGGTTCGCGGTTCGAGGTTCTCCAGTTCTAAGCTCGAGTGATTTTTGGGGCTGTTCGAGATCGAACTAGAACTCGAGCTTTTTGCAAAAGCTCGATAGTTCTAGAAACGTTCGAGAACGGTTCTAGCAGCAAAAAGCAGGGCTTTTTACAGCTACAGTGTGCAGGAGCCATCGCTGGCAGCCTGCCACAAGCTGGTAACCAAGATAAACATCGGGTATCCAAGCAAAGCGCTTGGTTAGTAACCCGATGTTTATCTTAGTTACGTGCAGGAAGCCCACACTTCCCGCTCAGCTCGCTCCGCCCCCTCCTGCCCGCGGCATGTATACATACATATACACACACACACACTCTCACTCACGCACACACCCCCCCCCTCCCAGCTACAGTGTGCAGGAGCCATCGCTGGCAGCCTGCCACAAGCTGGTAACCAAGATAAACATCGGGTATCCAAGCAAAGCGCTTTGGTTAGTAACCCGATGTTTATCTTAGTTACGTGCAGGAAGCCCACACTTCCCGCTCAGCTCACTCCGCCCCCTCCTGCCCGCGGCATGTATACATACATATACACACACACACACACACACACACTCACCCCCCCCCCCCCGCTCGGCTTACCTGCGGTGATGAAGTCCCGCCATCCCGACCTCAGCGCTGTCACTGTCCTCCATGGCCGCCGCTTGTCACATCACCTATCGCTTCCGACCCGAGACTGACACTGGCGGTGACGTCACGGATCTCTCGCGATACTTGATGTGAAGGCGCCGGTCATTGACCTCAGTGACAGGGGCTGTCAGTGTGCTGGAGATCAGCGCAGGTAATGTACCTCGCTGACAGCAGCACTTGTCACCCCCCTACAGTGACCTGGGCTGACCCATTGATGTTAGCTCAGGTCACTGCATTGCTCTCCCAGCCAATGGGGAACATCCTGCTCTTCATTGACTGGGACAGTGTGGATCGTCATGGCAACCCCTTGGATTACACCAGACCTGGATTTGTTTTTCAATCTAATAAATTGGTTAAAGAGGGAATGTTTTGGGGAGTGTTTTTCCAAATAAAAATGTGTTTGTCGTCTATTTTTTTTTATTACTGACTGAGTTGGTGATGTCGGGTATCTGATAGACGCCTGACCTCACCAACCCCAGGGCTTGATGCCAGGTGACATTACACATCTGGTATTAACCCCATATATTACCCCGTTTGCCACCGCACCAGGGCGCGGGATGAGCTGGGGCGAAGCACCAGGATTGGAGCATCTAATGGATGCGCCACTTCTGGGGCGGCTGCGGCCTGCTATTTTTAGGCTGGGGAGATTCCAATAACCATGGACCTCCCTAGTCTGAGAATATCAGGCCCCAGCTGTCTGCTTTACCTTGGCTGGTGATCCAATTTTGGGGGACCCCTACGTGTTTTTTTTTTTAATTATTTATTTAATTTAAAATAACAGCGTGGGGTGCCCTCAGTTTTGGATTACCAGCCAAGGTGAGGTTGCCAGCTGTGGTCTGCAGGCTGCAGCCGTCTCCTTTACCCTAGCAGGCTACAAAACTAGGGGGAACCCTACGTCATTTTTTTTTCATTTTTTTGGCTAAATACAAAGCTAAGCACCCCTTAGTGCCACATGAAAGGTACCAAAGGGTGCTCCACTTTTTCTCCATTTTTTTCTCCACTTTTTCTCCACTTTTTTCTCCACTTTTTTCTCCACTTTTTTCTCCACTTTTTCTCCTCTTATGCTCCACTTTTTCTCCACTTTTTCTCCTCTTAATCTCCACTTTTTCTCCACTTTTTCTCCACCTTTTCTCCACTTTTTCTCCACTTTTTTCTCCACTTTTTCTCCTCTTATGCTCCACTTTTTCTCCACTTTTTCTCCACTTTTTCTCCTCTTATGCTCCACTTTTTCTGCACTTTTTCTCCTCTTAATCTCCACTTTTTCTCCACTTTTTCTCCACTTTTTCTCCACTTTTTTCTCCACTTTTTCTTCTCTTATGCTCCACTTTTTCTCCACTTTTTCTCTACTTTTTCTCCACTTTTTCTCCTCTTATGCTCCACTTTTTCTCCACTTTTTCTCCTCTTAATCTCCACTTTTTCTCCTCTTATGCTCCACTTTTTCTCCACTTTTTCTCCTCTTAATCTCCACTTTTTCTCCACTTTTTCTCCACTTTTTCTCCACTTTTTTCTCCACTTTTTCTCCACTTTTTCTCCTCTTATGCTCCACTTTTTCTCCACTTTTTCTCCAATTTTTCTCCACTTTTTCTCCTCTTAATCTCCACTTTTTCTCCACTTTTTTCTCCACTTTTTCTCCTCTTATGCTCCACTTTTTCTCCACTTTTTTCTCCACTTTTTCTCCTTTTATGCTCCACTTTTTCTCCACTTTTTCTCCACTTTTTCTCCTCTTATGCTCCACTTTTTCTCCACTTTTTCTCCTCTTAATCTCCACTTTTTCTCCACTTTTTCTCCACCTTTTTCTCCACTTTTTCTCCACTTTTTTCTCCACTTTTTCTCCACTTTTTTCTCCACTTTTTCTCCTTTTATGCTCCACTTTTTCTCCACTTTTTCTCCACTTTTTCTCCACTTTTTTCTCCACTTTTTCTCCACTTTTTTCTCCACTTTTTCTCCTCTTATGCTCCACTTTTTCTCCACTTTTTCTCCACTTTTTCTCCTCTTATGCTCCACTTTTTCTCCACTTTTTTCTCCACTTTTTCTCCTCTTATGCTCCACTTTTTCTCCACTTTTTCTCCACTTTTTCTCCACTTTTTCTCCTCTTATGCTTCACTTTTTCTCCACTTTTTCTCCTCTTAATCTCCACTTTTTCTCCACTTTTTCTCCACTTTTTCTCCACTTTTTTCTCCACTTTTTCTCCACTTTTTTCTCCACTTTTTTTCCTCTTATGCTCCACTTTTTCTCCACTTTTTCTCCACTTTTTCTCCACTTTTTCTCCACTTTTTTCTCCACTTTTTCTCTTCTTATGCTCCACTTTTTCTCCACTTTTTCTCCACTTTTTCTCCTCTTATGCTCCACTTTTTCTTCACTTTTTTCTCCACTTTTTCTCCACTTTTTCTCCACTTTTTCTCCTCTTATGCTCCACTTTTTCTCCACTTTTTCTCTGTTCTTTTTCTATGGTCGGTCTACCCATTAGCTCTGCCATGCATACTGTAGCTCTACACCTACTGCACATGTTACTTTATGATTGACATCTCTTTCGTACCAGAGCTGTCTAAGTCTACTCTGACCCCATATTTGTCATTACTATATTGTCCTTGTACTGTATTATGACATTTGTATCATGTGTTTCATTTCTTGCTGTGTTGCAATTTTTTTGCTGCATCCCATTTGTACCTCTACATTGTTCGAGTTTATGTTATTGTTCTCTCACTCTTATGTGATACTGATTATTGTCATTTTTCATGATTACATGCAGATAAGTCCAATCTGACGAAGGCTCAGGCCGAAACGTCATTTGTAACTTGTTTTGGACAAAAACATATATGCTTATGAAAAATTTTTTTTTCTTAATATGGACCAATAAAGAGTTATTTTGCATTACTATCCATTGTGACTTACTGACTTAGTCTGGGAGATTTAGAGTGCCGAGGTTACTCACTAATTTTATCTATTATTACCTCTGAGCACCTATATACCAGTGAGCAGAGTTTCCTCTACAGTAGTTCTCCTGATTAGGCATGCCCTTACCTCATGAGCAGGGCATTGCAGCTTTGGTAGCAACCATTACGACATGGACTCTGCTGCTGTGGACCCGGGGAGAGTGAGTGCAGATTCATTGCACCCACACTCCTCACATGAAGGGTCCGCACTCCTAGAAAATGGGGGATACGTTCCCTGAGTGTCTCCCCCCCATATTCTAGATGGTCCAGAGTCGTCGTGGGACCCCTTTATTTTTTTTCTTACAATAAATTGGTGAAAGAGGAAATGTTTTGGGGACTGTTTTTTCAAATAAATTTCTTTTGTCGATTTTTTGTTTTTGTTAGTACTGACAGTTTATGATGTTGGGTACCTAATAGACGCCATGACATCACAAACTGCTGGGCTTGATCTCAGGTGACTTTACAGCTAGTATCAACCCGATTTATTACCCCGTTTGCCACTGCACCAGGGCACGGGATGAGCTGGGGTGAAGCGCCAGGATTGGCGCATCTAGTGGATGCGCCACGTCTGGGGTGCCTGCGGCCTGCTATTTTTAGGCTGTGAAGGCCCAATAACTATGGACCTTCCCACCCTGAGAATACCAGACCACAGCTGTCCGCTTTACCTTGGCTGGTGATCCAATTTGGGGGGGACCCTACTTTTATTGTGTAATTATTAATATTTATAAAATAATTATAAAAAAGAGCCTGAGGGGACCTCCACATTGGATCCCCAACCACGGTAAAGCTGCCAGCTGTGGTTTTCAGGCTACAGCCATCTGCTTTACCCTAGCTGGCTATCAAAAATGGGGGGACCCAACGTCATTTTTTTTTTTAACTATTTTTTAAATAGAAAAAATTAATGGGCTTCCCTGTATTTTGATTGCCAACCAAGGTAACGGCAGGCAGATGGGGGTGGCAACCCATAGCTGTCTGCTTTATCTGCGCTGAGAATCAAAAATACCGCGGAGTGCTACGTCATTTTTTTAAAGATTTATTTTTACAGCACTGTGATGTCCAGCAATCAAAATACAGGGAAGCCCATTTTATTTTTAGTTATTTAAATAAATAATTAAAAAAAATATATATGGGCTCCCGCTGCATTTTTTGTATTGCTAGCTAAGGGTAATCCAAGCAGCTACTGGCTGCTAACCCCCACTGCTTGGTGTTACCTTCACTGGCAATGGAAAATCCAGGGAAGCATTTTTTATTTTTTTTGCCAAAAAACTACAAAAAAAGGACGTGAGCTTCGCCATATTTTTGTATGCTAGCCAGGTATAGCAGGCAGGTGCTGGAAGAGTTGGATACAGCGCCAGAAGATGGCGCTTCTATGAAAATGCCATTTTCTGAGGTGGCTGCAGACTGCAATTCGCAGCAGTGAGGCCCAGAAAGCTCAGGCCAACCTGTGGTGCGGATTCCAATCCCCAGCTGCCTAGTTGTACCTGGCTGGACACAAAAATGGGGCAAAGCCTACGTCATTTGTTTTCTAATTATTTCATGAAATTCATGAAATAATAAAAAAAGGGCTTCCCTTTATTTTTGGTTCCCAGCCGGGTACAAATAGGCAACTGGGGGTTTGGGGCAGCCGTACCTGCCTGCTGTACCTGGCTAGCATACAAAAATATGGCAAAGCCCACATAATTTTTTCAGGGGGCAAAAAACTTCTGCATACAGTCCTGGATGGAGTATGCTGAGCCTTGTAGTTCTGCAGCTGCTGTCTGTCTGTATGGAGAAGAGCAGACAGCAGCTGCAGAACTACAAGGCTCAGCACACTCCATCCAGGACTGTATGCAGAAGTTTTTTGCCCACCAAAAAAATGACGTGGGCTTTGCCATATTTTTGTATGCTAGCCAGGTACAGCTGGCAGCCACGGGCTGCCTCCAACCCCCAGTTGCCTATTTGTACCCGGCTGGGAACCAAAAATATAGGGAAGCCCGTTTTTTTTAATTATTTCACTTATTTCATGAAATAATTAAAAAACAAATGACGTGGGCTTTGCCCCATTTTTGTGTCCAGCCGGGTACAACTAGGCAGCTGGGGATTGGAATCCGCAGCACAGGTTAGCCCGAGGTTTGTGGGCGCCTCTGCTGCGGATTTCAGTCCGCAGCCGTCCCAGAAAATGGCGCTCTCATAGAAGCGCCATCATCTGGCGCTGTATCCAACTCTTCCAACAGCCCTGGAGCCGGGTGGCTTGTTGGGTAATCATGAGTTAATACTGGCTTTGTTTTACTAGCCAGTATTAAGCCAGAGATTCTTAATGTCAGGCACGTTTGACCCGGCCATTAAGAATCTCCAATAAAGGGTTAAAAAAAGACACCACACAGAGAAAAAATACTTTAATAGAAATAAATACACAGACACATTAGAGACTCCATCTTTATTACCCCCTGTCAGCCCTCCACGATCCTGCTCTTCTGTCTTCTTTCTTTCTAGTGTAGTAGTAGTGACGATTGTAGTGAGGATGAGGTGCACCAGCTCATCACTTGGGGCTGGGGAACCTCCATCCTCACTACAATGCTCACTACAATCGTGCAGCAGCGTGCATCCTTCACTCCGTGAGTGATCACTGCTGGCTGCTAGCGGTAACGCTGACAGACGCGTTACCATAGCAACGGTGCTCTCGGAGCCGCGGTTAGCGGTGACGTCACCGCTAACTGCATTGCTATGGCAACGGTGATCTCCGTTAATGACCGGCTGTGTCAGCCGGTCCCTAACGGAACGGGGAGTCGACCGTGTGCTAGAGCATGTCGCCGGTACACGGCGATACACATATGTGCACCGTGTACCGGAGAGATGCACTCGCAGGTCCTACATGACGTGTCATAGTCATGTGACCAGTCTGTAGCCAATGAGATAATAGCCACATGACTGGTCACATGGCTATTTTGACGTCACGATAGGTCCTGCATCTCTGCTGGCAGTGCAGGTCACCGGGAGGATTCAGCGATCATCGGATGGAATAGCGGCAGGAGACAGAGTGCAGAAGGGATCGCGAGGACCGGTAAGTGTTATGGCAATGTTTATTAACTGTTTGTGTACATTTATCATGCATTTTTATGTGTTTGTGATTGCCTCCCATTCTAGCCTATACGTTCGAGTTCGGTTCGTCGAACGTTCGACGAACCGAACTCGAACGGGACCCCCGTTCGGCGAACCGGCCTCGAGCCGAACCGGGACCAGTTCGCTCATCTCTAGTGCAGAGTGCACTGCTCCTGAGCCTTCTCCTTACACGGCACATGCACAATGACATGCAATTATTTGAGTTAAGGGGAACAAGTTACCCAATCTAGGGCTAGTATGTAACAGACAGTGACTGAATATATGTTTACCTCTTAAACGTTGCAAGTAACCGAGCCGTACATTAGACTAGTCTCTCCACCCATGGCCAGTAACTGACAGGTCTCTACTTATAACACACAGGGAGATTCCTGTCACTTTAGGATAACAGGTGCAGAGAAGGCAAAGGAGACCGGCCTGTGTGACTAGTCTCATGTCTCATCAGAATGCAGCCGACTATTAAAATAGGTTATTCTCTGAAACATCGTTGAATTTCAGAGTTAAACATATTTAGCTGGAATCATGCAGCTTGTATCAGCTGTCAGATTCCCTATAAAAATGTATACCATTTATTTAAGTCATGAAATATTAACAAAGGCAACAATATAAAAAAATTCTATTTGCCAAATGCTTCAATTTTTAACACAGTTGGCTCAATATAGTGCAAACTGCTGATTATCGTAAATTATGGGCTGTGTTAAAAACATATCAGCAGCTGACTAGGCAACACAGTACATAGGTTATCAAAGTACTTTTATTACATGAGATAATGAGTTGCTGATTTTTTTTCTTGCTTAAGAGTTAATGATCTGGTGACTGGTTCAATATGAAGCTCATCAACTTTAGGAACGCACACCTTTGATCAGATAAGTAAAATGTTTCTGGCAGTGAAAAGGCATTTTATCTGAAGACATTAAGTTACTTCTTAAGAGTGGATGTAATATTGATTTCTCCCTTTAAGCAGAAATAAACATTGCTTTTTACCTGTATTTATATGTCATCCCTGGAAATGCCATAACCGTAATACAGAAGCCAAAAACATACCTGTTAGCTAACCCAGTCTGCTATCTGCATTATTCAGTTTCATTACACAATAATTAGAAAAACCTAGTAACATTTTAATTTTATGTCCTATCAATATCAAATGATTCAGAAACAATAATAATTAGAAAATTCTTCATTATTACTATGCTTCATAAATCAGCATGTTCCATAGCAAGATTTAACAGAGTTTTAAAGAGAGTAAATGGACTTTCTCTAATTGCATCTCATAATTGTTAATTTCATCATCTTGAGCTTCAGGGTAGAGCTTCCATATAGTAATGTCATCAATTACTTGCAGGGCGCAGACACAGATAAGAATGCACATGGAGAATAAAGCAAATCACCAGGAAATTTTACCAATCATCTCTGTTGGAGGTGCTCCTTAGGCTGGATACAGAAAGTACACTTCAAGTGGGGTCACCACACGTTCATTTTTGCTTTTTTGGATCAAAAACAAGAAGTAAAAAAAAAATTAAGTAATATTTAAGTATGTATTTTCACAAATTTCACAAATTAAGATACTGAGTTTTATGCAGGATTAGACCTTAACCCTTTAATGATGAATAAGGTGCTATGTACATCATCTGTCTTCTCCATGACATTGACATCAAGCCTACATCTTTTCCTACACATGTCAGCTGATTTAATCAGCTGACATGTGCTTCTAACAGCAGCGGATGGAGTGGCTGTTAACCTGTTAAATGCCGCTGTCAATTTCTAATACTGGCATTTAATATGTGCTTGTGGGGGGATGTGCTTTTCATCACCGGGCATCAATAAATTGTCATGACAACCAGACATCAGCTGATGAATCCTGTGCCTGACATCACAGTACTCCTGTGAAAACCAGCCACTGGACAGCGTTTAAAGGAGACTGTGATTTCTTCTATATACAGCAATGCTGTGACATTGCTGTATATAGAAATAATGATCAGACTATTGCAGGTTCAAATCCCATAAGGGAACTATGAAATACACTAAAAAAATCAAAAAAATCTGAAAACAATAAAAAATATAAAACTTCCAAACACCCACATTTTGCGACATCAAAAATTAAGAAATAAAAAAAATGCAGATATTTGATTTTGCTGTGTTTGTAAAAGCCTCATCTATCAAAATATAAACCAATGTAATCTAATTGGTGAACATTGTAATGGGAAAAAAAGAATCAAAACTTCAGAATTGCAAATTGTGGGCCACTGAAACAACAGACAAAAATGTAATAACAGATAATCAAAGCATCCTATATACCCAAAATAACACAAAAAAAATCGGCTTGGGGCAAAAAAAAGCCCCCTTACAGCTCCATATCCCAAAAATCATTGCTGCCAGAAAATTGTGACACACGCAAATATGATTTTTTTTTATAAAAAAATCTGATTTTTTTCACCACTTAAACAAAAACTATACATGTTTTGTAACAATGTAATCATACATAGTTACATAGTTACTAAGGTTGAAAAAAGACCTGGGTCCATCTAGTTCAACCTTCCTCCACCAGTTCTACATTTGGTCACAAAGTCATTTATAACCAACAATGTTGTGTGTACTGAGGAAATCATCCAGCCCTTTTCTGAAAGATGTTATAGTATCTGCCATTACTACCTCTTGTGGTAGGGTATTCCACAGTCTGACTGCTCTAACTGTAAAGAACCCTTTCCTATTTAGCTGTCGGAATCGCTTTTCTTCCACTCTCAGTGAATGCCCCCTGGTCCTTAGTATTGTCTTCAGAAGAAATAAGTCATGTGCCAGTCCTTTATATTGACCACACATGTATTTATACATATAAATGAGATCTCCTCTGAGGTACTGTCCTGGAGAATCATGCTGCCAGGTTTATGGTAAAGTGAACTCTGTAAATATATATATATTTTAAAACAAAAAAAAAAAAAACGATTACCAAATTTTACTTTTTTTGCTATTTTACCACACTTGAAATGTTTTCCCTGCCTACCACATCATATGAAAAAATAGATGGTGTTATTACAAAGTACAACTAATCCCACAAAAAGCAAAGCACTCACATGGCTATATCGATGTAGAAATAAAAAAACATGACTTGAAATAAGAGGAGGAGAAAAAAAAAAGTGCAAAATGGAAAAATCATTCACAATAAGTAATAGTGGCAGGGGAACGCAAGTAGAGTTGATGACCATTGCAACTTACTGTGACTTCCATAATGATAGATGCTGCTGAATATGTACAAGTCCTCTTTTTTCTTCTAGTCAAGATGGACACATGTCTTTATTTAATCATATTAGAATATTAGCAAGAGTCATAGTAACTATGACTCAAAACTACTAACTATCTGAAATTGATCACGCAGTGCAGTATAAGATTCCTTAGAATCAGTATGTGCTTACTTTTCAACCCATTGTTTGCCAATTTGGGTTAGTGGTTCCAATTTTACTAGCTAGTGAAAATCTTTCAGAACAATGCATGTATGGTCTCATTCAAAATAGAATAGAAAGGATGGTCAAACACTACAGTTATTCTGAGGTATCTGTCACCAGATCCATTAATCCCTACAATTTGTAAGGCAAGTCCTCCATTGATTGGACAGCAGGACAGAATGCAAACGCTTGAATCAATATGATAAACCTTTTGTCATCTTCATCAATGTTTACCATTTCTAAACAACATTTATTGAATCAGGGAGCATTATCCTGCTGAAAGAGAACCACTGCCATTAGGAAACACCGTTAGCATGAACTTACCAATAATGATGTTTAAGTTGATGATACATGCCAAAATAAAATCCATGATTTTCTAGCAGAACAACCTCCAAAACATAAATCGGATTCTGTTGCCAAGATTTCGTCCTCAGATATGTTCCTGTTCCATGCCCATTGTAGGCTTTTTTAGCAGTTGTAGAATCTTCTGATTGGTCTGTGGTTCCTTACCCCAAACAGAGAGAATTACCATGCACTGTGGGGAAATGTTTTGACCCAGTAATTGTTTTAAAATTACTCAGATAAAAGTATTATATCACAATGGTGGACTCAAGATATACTAATTAGTTCCAATTCTGATCCCCTCATGCATATTAGTAATGAACAAGGGTCAGTAGGGTGCTCTGGCATGTAAACCTGGCATGCACTATGTGGAGATGCTTTGGCCCAGTCATTGTTTTAAAATGACATAAACTAAAGATCAGCTAATCTTTCCCAACTCAGTACATGGAAATATGATTCATCAAAAGGGTATGAATTACACGTGAATTTAAATTGTTGCTAAGTTTGAGTCTGAAGCCATATACTTGGCATACAAAACTGGGGGGCTTTAACAGGGTTGTCCTATATGGCAGATTGCTACCACATTAAGCGATTTTTGGAACATGCATACAAAAAAATAGAGAGAATCACACATGTGCAACCATCTTTCCATTTATGAGGAAGCAAGACAGGGACTCTTTAAACAAAGATGCAAATTTACCATATCTTCAGGATAAGTGTCCCAGATGGGAATAACACTTTAAGCTAAGAAATAATCTATTTCATACAGCTATTTGACATATGTGTTGACTAGTAATAACTGATAAACTAAAACTTGTTTGGAAAATATATTAATTGGTGAAATATACAGTATACATTATAACAAAATTAAATCTAGACGTTGTTGCTTTTAGAGAAGAACTCCTGTAACCTGGCACAGTTTCACATTTCTGAACAATGATACATTTGCAGTAATTAGATTTTCAAAAAACTTGAAGTGCTAATTAGATCTAATGTGATTTTCCTATGTAGCTTAAAATGAAATTCAGAATTAATGTAATGTGAAGCTGCAACAAAATGCAATATGTTCAGAGTTTTCAGACTTAGAAACTAATGTAACTTTTTCCTTATTGTCTACATTCATTTACTCTGTTGCTTGAGGGTTATGTAATATATTGAAAAGCCCACATAAAGCAGAGGTTAGAGCTTGAAATATAGTAATATCTTATATTACAAAGAGAAGAATAAATCACCCTGGTGGAAGGAAAACATTGTTGTGATGACTTACACTGTTCTTGAACTGCGTTCTTACATAAATCATCATCAAATCAATGCAATTTTACTGTTGCCAAATGTGTAGCCCAAAGCATGACAGTTAGAGCCTAAGATACAGTATGTGTACTCACAAGTGCTAAATTCTCTAGTATGCCAGAGTAGAAACATGGACTAGTGTCTTTTTCCCATTTTATCATCACAAAAAGTGGACTTTTTTTTCCCAGCGTGCTAAACCATTTTTGTCTTTGTGTTAGTGTTTACAACCATTTTTCTCCTATTCTAATAAGTTCTGGAGGTTTTTTTAAGCTTTTCTTATCAAGTCCTTAGTGCAAATCAAACAAAACTTTGATGACACAGCTTATTTCAGGTGTGCTGTTCGGAAGGTATGGATGTAATCTGGATAAGGACACCTGGACTGACCTTCAGGCTAGGTTACCTTGGCTATTCTTGATCCCAGGATTACCACTGATGGTGAGGACACCTTGGCTGCCACACTGGCCCTGCTCCTAACCAGCCCTAATCTAGTACCCCCTCTCCCACCACGCAAGAAGAAACCAGGATCAGAGCGGTAACCCCAACAAATAGACAAATTGGGGGAAAAAAACAAAACTCAGTCACACCGCACCCAAACACAGAGAGGTATAAACAACAAATGGTAAAGGGGAAAACCAAAGCAGGGAAGAAAATATAAGACAAGTGGTAACTCCACAACAACAGCTAGCACACAGGAAGACTTGCACCAGCAGCTGCAAAGCAACTCCCTCTCTCCACAGCAGAACTTGGTAGAGTGTGTCTATCAACTGCAAGGAAGAGGTGGCTGATGGGGGTTTTTAAGGAGGAGGGGAGTGGCTACAGCTGAGCTCCAGTTAAGCAACTTTGCAGCAAGGGAGAAACTGGCATTAACCCTTGCTGCACCAACAGAAAGCAAAATATATTTAATATTGGGCTCTAGAATAGAGAAAAAAGGCTCAAATAGTAGTACCATCACAAATCTCTCAACACCAAGAGATAATTGTGACAGCTGTTTTTCTATGGATACATTACTTTAAGGCGGGTTTCATAAAACAATGGATAAAAAATGAATATTTCTTTTTTTGAGAAACGGCAAACTGCCCAAATACAGGTACATGTTGTATGTGATAAGCATGAATAGAACACATGCAAGAATTACAAATGTCTGAATGATAAATTATATTTAAAAAACTATTATGAATAAGACCTTATTAGTATCCATAAATGTTATGGTTTATCACTTTTGATATGACATTGGGGTTAACTTGAAATATTCAAGCCTACTGTCTTGTCTCTAGAAAAGACTGAAAAAGTGTTAGATTATGAAAATACTGTTATTTTAATATCTATGCTTTTCTGTAGTCACAAAATGGCAGAACGCAGTAGTCTGAAACTGTACAGATTAAAGTGAATGGAGTGATCCTACAAGAATATTAGCCACCAATGTCTTCATGCTGACAACATTCTGAAGCTATGGGCTAGAGGAGAACTTATGTAGTAGCGCAGACCAATAGAGCATTGTGTGACATCAATGCCAAGTTATGGGTGCTGCCAATGCTAACGCCAAGTTTGTGTTCTATACAAATGGTAATCAAATACTGCCATTATCAAAATCACTCATTTCAACTGCAAACAATCCCAATATTAACTAGTCAACCTATTAAACTAATGTAACCAAATAGCTGATATTCTAATGTAATTTTTGCAAACAATTCTGGGAGAATGCATTATTTCATTGTTAGAAATCTATGGTGTTTTTAATCTGTAATACTTTGGTACTCTTTTGATTGTACAACATTCTTTCTCTCCCATAGGTAATGCTTTGCACTGTCTACTATGTTACATTGGCAAATGACCATAATAACAAACTATTATGCTGCCACCCCTTTGGTACAAAAGGGAAAAATGCATATAGGAAAATAAGAAATAAATGTATTTAAACTGTAGTAGACAGAAAATGAAATTTGCCTTTTTTTCTTTTCTAACAAAATGAATAATTTATATAAAATGTAAGAATGACAAGAATCATCCTTCATTGATTAGACTTCGTACACATTCCATATTAGCCATAAGATTTTTTAGAGAGAGAGGTATACCAAAGAAATAATATACTTTATTACAGAAAAAAGGGACAAACCACATGTCTCCACACTAGGAGTGGGGCACATACAGAAACATGGTTAAAAACACTTAAAAAGCCGATGGCATTATATACCCAGCACGCCAGGAACCAATATAAATACAGCATACATATGCAATGTAAAAACCTCTCCTACAACCAAATAAATATAGGTGTTTTAAGAAGTGTACAACACAATCAGTTTGGTCTAACACAGATAGAAAAAGTGTTAAGGTCGCTAATCCTCTACTGTTAAATGCGGTCTGAATTCAGACAGTATGGCATAATAAATAGTGTGGTAAAATTAGCAGATACACCACATAAGACTATGCAAGCAAATACTGTTTTGCTGTTTACACAAGATTTAAGTTCAGACAATATGGTAAAATTAACAGTAAGTTGAACCTAACAGGTGCACCACATAAGATTATATAGGCCAGTAAGGAGCAGCAATAATAACCACAATTTGTTTGTATGAGACATATAGCACATGGTCAAGATCCTAAGCTCCTGAGTGACCGCCTGCCTGCATGATTCTAGCTAAAATAGCACTATCCCACCATAACACAGCCATTTAAGATCACATGAGGCAAACCAGGGCAGTGTCACTACTCAAGGTTTAAAGGAGTCAGATCTATACTTACTACCATAAAGGTAAGCAAAAACCATGAGGGTGAAAGTGGTGTGGAGAGACGGGTTCCTAGCATGGCAAACCCATGCGTATCGCCACCTATAAGGGTGGCTTCCTCAGGGGAAAGAGAAGGCAGTGCCTTGTTTCCCTGTGCCATATATAAGAAGAGAAAATTAGCACTCACCAGTAGCGCAGCTGGAGAGTCTCATGCATTTGCAATGTTCTGATGGCGGCTGCCATCTTGCTTGGGTCACATGACATGTAAGGTGCCGCCCCCGTCTCACACTGCGCATGCGCTAAACGTCATCACACACAGCGCTATCAAAATACATTCGAGCATACCACATAGTATCGTGACTGGTACATATAACATAGGGGCGCTCGAATATAGCATTTCTGTATGTTTATTTATCATGCAGATTTATACAGCGCTAGCGCAGGGAGTCACTTTCACTTTATAACATGTGCAGTTTCCATAGGACACTGCACATGCGTTAAAAGGTATGGTGGAAGTGGTTATTTTTAGAAAGGAGCCAATAGAACAGAGTATTAACCCTTAGAGGGGTGTGCTCTGGTATAAAGAACTATAGTTCCAGGTAGGAAAGTTTGCAGCCCTAACTCGCACAAGAGGAGTATAAGCCATAGCGCTAAACGTCATCACATACAGCGTTATCAAAAATACATTTGAGCACAGCGCATAATAACGTAACTGGTGCATATATACATATAACGTAACGGCGCTCAAATATAGCATTTCTGTATGTTTATTAATCATGCAGGTTTATACAGCGCAAGCGCAGAGAGTCACTTTCACTTCACAACAAGTGCAGTTTCCATAGAGCACTGCGCATGCATTAAAGGATATAATGGGGCTGGTTATCCAAAAAAGGAGCCAGTAGTACAGGGTATTAACCCCTCTAGGGGTGTGCTCTGGTGTAAGGGACTATACGTTCCAGATAGAAAAATTCCATATTAGCCATGCTACAGTTATTGCAAATTTGTTTGCATGTCCTATTCTATCCACCAAAATATGTGTGGCCACTAGATGGTAAATAGATGACGTTGTACCAAGTTGGCTAATGAGAAGAAGAGCCATTATGTAAAAGGTGGTACTCCTTCTCCCATTAAGTGGTTAATTGATTCACACTTGGTCCAACAGTCCCAAATTTGACACGCCTGTACTGAATGTTTGGATACGATCTGTAAAAGTGGTGTGAGAGGATCACTAGGAACAGGGAATCCTAAATTCACCCTCAGACTAGCGGAACCCAGGCTGACCCTGACTCCAAAGGTACATCTTAAGGTGACAATGTTTGGGCCGCCTTTTTTACCCTAGCTCCTGAACAACCTTGGTCTTATGGCCCCCGCTCCCTCCACCCAGGAGAGGGTCTGGACAGGTGTGGTAAATTCCATACAAATAAACAAACTGGGGAAAACCAAAATTCAAACTCACAACAGTCACTCACAGAGCTATAGACAATACATGATCAGGAAAATACTAAAGGAAGGGAGGAAATAATCATACACGAAGAGAATTTCCACAACATACCAAACAGCACACAGAAGTACAACAGCTACTGGATAACAAAGCCCAAGGACCAAAAATACATAAAGCGATAATTGTCATGGGATAACAGGCTCCACCATCTTAAAATGGGTGGAGGCCACTGTGATAGGTCTCCTGCAACATGGGACTCAAGCAGTAATCCACAGGCTAGCAGAAATTAACTCCTGTAAGCCTGATCGCTAACAAGAGCACAACTGGTCGAAGCTCGAGCCTGTCTGTGCAACTCAAAAGCAGCATTGTGTGGAATATCTGACTCTGCTGAGTGAACAGCGTTAGAAGTAGTCTTGACACTTGGTAAGTTTTGAGCTAGACACCATTTGGCACAATCCTGCCATATAGGTTACATGTTCATGAAGTCTAAGCTAGACTGTTTCTTGTCAAAGGAGTTAAATTAAAATAAAGTAAAATTACATTGGCATATGGAGATCAAAAGTGACAGAAAGATATCTATATAATATGGTAATGTGCTTCTGTTTATACAGTGAATGTATTTTTTAGGGAAATGTGCACCTGCATGACATCAACTCATCATTCTCCCTGGTAACTGTAATTGTATGAAATAAGCTCATCGAAACATTTGATAAATCATGTTATTTTTGTAAAGTTTACACTTTAAAGTGTTGCAGCAATATTAAGAACATAGAAATTGAGACTTACTTCACAATAATAGCAATCTGTCTGTTTGCAGTGCACACAAGAAATAGTTATTGCTGTATATGGACATTAAGTATAGCTTATGGGGACACTGAATTAAGTCGGTCCTTCAGTTGAATGGAGCTGACCAACTATTCCGGAGACAGTCCATGGGGATGATGCTGTTTTTTTATTAAATCATTACACTTATTCTTGTAAAAATCTGTGATTTTCATAAAAGCTGAGCTCCTATCACTATTACCTCTATATTTTTGTTGCAACCACTTTTATTCAAAAGTAGTCCACAAATAGTTTGGTAGTCTGAAGGCAAGTAGTATAAGTTCTAAAAAAAGTATGTGCTATATTTAATTCTCCACTTCTCTGAAGATACTCCATTCTAGTCACGTCACTGCTGCAGCTAGTCATAGGCTGCAGTGGTCCTGTGATTTCCGAATTAAGCACTTTGATTCTCAGCATTCCTGGAAGGTTAGTATACCTCTGTTTATTATTTTATTATTTATCATCCTAAAACCATCAATGAATAAAATAATATATTTAGCTGTTAGACAACTCCTTTAAGTATGAGGCCTAATGAGGAAACTTGTTGTTTTTTCCATCATCTCATTCCTGGAGCCATATATTTGAGACATTTATTTTTATGTGTTTGTTTTTTTTACATAATGATCTATAATTATGACACCATATAACTTGCTAACTAACTTTAACACTTGATTAGGGAAAATTAATAAAAACCGGAAATTCTACTACTATTAACTACTACTGCTAACAAAAAGTCATGGCTTATTTTGTATGAGAAGAACTTCAGTTTTCAATGGTGCCATTTTGGGCATACATAAGATTTTTTTGATCACTTTCTATTCTAGTTTTTGATTGGACAAATTGAAAAATAATATTGTGTTGTTTTATGAATTTTATTTTATTTTATATGGGATTGATTGTACATTAGGATTCACATGCTAACTAAAGCCTGCTTTATACGTTGCAATTTAGCATACAATATAGTATGCGATTTGCAATGCCCCCATCGTATGTGCGACATGTTCAATTTGTTGAACGTGCCGCACAAACGATTAACCCCCATCACACATACTTACCCGTCCATACGACCTCCACTTCCTGGAGTGGGAGGGACGTTCGGCGTCACATTGACGTCACGCGGTAGCCGGCCAATAGAAACGGAGGGGTGGAGATGAGCTGGACGTAAACATCCCACCCACCTCCTTCCTTCCGCATTGTCGGTGGGAGCCTCGGACGGAGGTAGGCTGTCGTTTAATGTTCCCGGGGTGTCACACACTGCGATGTGTGCTGCCTTGGGAACATTGCACAATCGCACGTTCAATCTTTGAGGAATGAACGACGTGCATGCGATGAACGGATTTTTGTTCAATCGCTATTGCACGGAGGTTTTACATGCTACAATCATACTTACGATGCCGGATGTGCATCACTTACGACGTGACCCTGCCGACACATCGTAAGATTTATTGTAGCATGTAAAGCGGCCTTTAACTGCACAAGTTGATGCGATTACAATTATGCCAGATTTTTTTTTTTATGTATCACTATAACTGCAAAATAACCTAAAAAATAATGTGTTGTCATATTCCATTTTATGTTTATATTGCTGCCTTAGTGTTTTTTTGCATTATGTACTATAGCTTTTATTGGTACCATATTAGAACGTTCTAATAAACAGCATACTTTATTTTTGTTGTATTCGTGACATTTTTTCAATACACTTCACTATAAAACTTTAAAAATAGAAAAAAAGAAACAACAAAATTACACAAAATAGAATATGATACCAAAACGCCATTAAAATTATAAACAATTTCATAATAAAGATGAGGGGACTTGTGAAAATTCAAGTTCTGCTAGTTGTGCTGGTTCAGATGTACTTTAGCAAACATGACCCAAACTGCACTGGAAGTCACTGATTGGTCAGTTCAGCTCTCTGATCACGCACAGCCAGCCATAAACAGAACAGTTACAGTTAAGGGCAGGGTTTTTTCTTTTCTTTTTTTAGTGCACACTACATCTGATAATGCTGTTGATTCGCCCACTGTGAGCCATTCAAATACTGCAAGTAGCTCACACTGGACAGAGCACCGAGGCTAGCAATGCTCACTTGAGTAGTTTGGATGCGTAAAGCACCCGAACTCTGAACTCGAACTCTGATTTTTTTTTTTTGTAAAGCCTGTGTTCGGTACGAACATTAAACTTAAAATTAGGGATCACTCATTTCTATTTATTAATAAAAGCACTTTGTGAAGAAGACAAATATATTTTTCTTTTCTTTGTCCTTTAAGACAACTATTTAAAAAAATAAATAGCAATAAAGATTATGAGAATAAAACTAACACTAAATTGGTACTTATCGTGGTAGGATTCAGCTGCTCGAATATCTACTAATGATAGTGAATCTGGTGGTGCAGACATCCAGCATTTTCTGAATTTTAGTTGTGGCAACTTTGAGGTTACAATGCAACTGTATTTACTACCATTACTTGCAGTTGAGATCAATTAAAGATTGTGCAACCAATATTTGTATTTGTGGGATTATCATCAAATAAACTCAGAGGAAAAATGTTTTTCTGTAATATTTTGATTATTTAACCCAAGAACGCATACCTGGGGCCTCACAGGCCTGCTAGGTTACTTGTTTTCTATTGTAGATTTCTATAGTTGCGCGTTCTAGGGTTAAAGTATATTGCTCATTCCAAGGAAGTTTCCAGTATTGGACACTTAATATGTCAGTGTATAATAAATAGTCTGTTAATGGAATTTCTTTGTATTACCAAATTACTCAGCTTTGATCATGATCACTTTTTATTTTTATCATACAGCTTGGCTCATGGAATCCTATGACCGGACTGAACGGTTCTCTGACAGACAGAAAGCTGGAAAACAACATGCGTGGTGTGGTGCTGCGTGTGGCCACAGTGCTGGTAAGGATGTTTTCAGTTCTAAGACCTTTACGCATGGCCTACACACTGACATGTGTCAGCCAACAGAAGTTCTCAGACAAATTGCATAGTCAAAACAACCATACAACTTGTCTACAACTTGCACTCTCTCAACTGTTTTAGAGTTGTGATTTTATGGGGATAAAGTGGCCAAATCATGTGTAGGTTGTAATAAAGACACAGTTGCCCATAACTTACATTAACATGTACGGCAAGTGAGTTACATGCAAATTGTGACCAGCGACAGAATGTCCAACTCATTTAGAAACATTTGGAACTGTGTTGAGGTCACACCATAGGAAATCATTAACGAGAACCTGTCATCATGACATAGCATGTTATAATAAAGGCGTACCCTTAATGGAGCTGTTATATAATTCAATAGATACCTTTAGTGAAGAAATCCTGGTTGCTCTTTCACCCACATTTGAAGTTTAGCTGTAATAAGATTCGGGTGCTTTTGTTCAGGATTGTGGGGTGTAACTGTGGAAAGGGTCTTTGGCTCTGCCTTTCTGCCTGACTCTGGTATCCATATGTGCCTCCTTATTTAAACTCCACACCTGCACCATTCTTGCGGTGGCGGAGTTTGTGCAGATTTATCTTTCTGTGGTCCTCAGCAAAATGGTGTTACATGCTGCCCCATCCTTGGTACCTCCTCATTTTACCTTTGCTGATTGTCTGCATTTTCTTTGCCTTTCTTCACTTAAGGACTTCCATTCTGGCTTGACAAGGCCTTTGACTGACACCACTGTGCATGCACAATGCTGTGCACTGTAACACAATGCTGAAGTATCATTACATTGTGACAACTGAGGCCTTTTCCCGCCAGAATACCTGGTGTGAAATGAAGATGGGAGAATGGTAAAAGATGAGAAGCTGAGGACCAATCAGTGTGCTTTTGTTTGGCCCTCTACAGTTTGGTAAACTGGTGAAATTTGGTCTTGAAGAAAGAATAGCAAAAAACTATATTGTGAAAAAATAATGATTTTAAAAAATTTCAGAGAAAATTTAAGTCTACCTAAATAAATTAATTCAACTCTACAATTGAACCTTTAATAATGTAATCATGATGGAAAATATGGTAAAAAAGGGGTTATAGTAAGTGTGAGAGAACAAAGTAATTGTGACATTGTGCAGGCAAGCTAATTGAAAAAGGAGACAATGATGCAATTAGTTAAGAGGTGGCTCACTGGACTATTGTACATTGGCCACAAATTACTGAGGTGGCCACTGGGCTAGGTCCTGCAAATTTATTTGCACTATTTCAGATAGATAGACAGATAGTTGGATAGATGGCTAGACAGTCAGAAAAAAAGACTGACAAATAGATAGATAAAAGTAGGTCGTACTGTACAGAAAATGTGGGGGTACTTTATTCACCCATTTCAATGTGATGTTTAGGCTCCAGAAAAATAGGTGAGACTTTTTAAAAAATGCTTTCAAAGTGTGCAAATTGAAAATATATAAAGATTAAGTAATAAGCAGATAATCTGACATTACATTCTTTGGTATAAGTAGCCTTTCGATACACACCCCCTATTATTTAGAAAGCTGCTTTATGACTAGTGATGAGCGAATATACTTGTGACTATATGTTACTTCCACGAATATTAAGGTATTTGCAATATCCATTACTAGACGGGTATTTTGGTAATCGCCTTGTGAGTTTTGAGTCTACTCCTTAGCATATTTGGTACCTTATTTTCAACAAAAAGGTGGGGAGCCTGCACTGCTTGTTTGCTAAAAATCTCATTTTGCATTATAGTACAGTTGGAATAATTTGGGAATTTACACTTTTAATTGTTTGCATGCCATTGTCAAGCAGTGCTGGCTCCCCCCTTTCTGTTGCCTTATTTTCAGCCAAAACACATGCTAGGATTGCCTGCCATTCACAGTAATGTCATAACCAACTTTGCTATTGGCATTATTGGGATTGGGAAGTGCAGTGAAAAAAAATAAATAATTGACTTGCAGTACTTAAAGCAGGAGAAATATACTCACCAAGTTTCCCACAACATTCACACGGCTTCCTGGTCTGCTCATTAATCCCACTGAATATAAACTGCTTCCCCACCCACCAACTGTGATTGGTTGCAGTCCTGCTTCCCCCATCCACCCTCTGTGCCGACGGCATCTGTGCTTGGTTGCCCTCACACTAGCTGTCTGGTCCTGAAAGTGGAGTGTAAAAATAAATAAAAAATTAGAAAGAATCACGTAGAGTCCCTCATATTTTGATACCTAGTGCAGATAAAGCAGACAGCTACAAGATGCAGCCCCCAATAATGTGTGTTATCTTGGTTGTGTTTCAATATAGGAGGCATCCCAAGAGGCTTTTTTAAATTAAGTAATTTAAAAAAAAAAAAAGTGTGCTCCCCCATTTTGATACTCAGCCAAGATAAAGCATATAGCTGGGATCTAGTATTCCCATGCATTTCCATGGTTATTGGGCCCTCCCCAGGGTGAAAATAGCTGTAATTAGCTGCAACGATTTCAAT
Organism: Anomaloglossus baeobatrachus; assembly: GCF_048569485.1. Taxonomy (NCBI): domain Eukaryota; kingdom Metazoa; phylum Chordata; class Amphibia; order Anura; family Aromobatidae; genus Anomaloglossus; species Anomaloglossus baeobatrachus. The sequence continues at coordinate 303,559,146 of NC_134353.1, read as the reverse complement.
GCTATACCTGGCTCATCCTGATTGCCCTAGTGCAGTTGCAATTGAGGTAATATAATAGGTTAATGACAGCTATGGTTTGTCACAACATCACAGCTGCCATCAAGCTCTGGGTTGCTAATGGAGAGTCGTCTAAAAGACCTTCGTATTACCAATCCTATATGTAAAAAAACCACATAAAAATCTTTTGTTTTAAATTTTTTAAAAATACTCTCTTTCACCAGTTTATTAACCTCCAACCCCCCCTTGAAGGTTCAACGTACTCCCTACCATGTCCCAAGATGAACCCGGCTCTGCTACATCCAGAAGCTGCAGTGATGAAAATCTCAATCTATCACTACAGCTATTAGGACACACTGAGAGAAGCATGGGAACCCAACTGTGGGAAGCGGTAATGTCAGTCAGGTCACCAGAGTTCACAGACGGGTTCCCATGGTACCAAGTGTGACCTCTGGTGAACCCGCTGCCGGATTGCTGGATTGAGGGATGTGGCAGCACAGTTGTTAGGCAATCTGGCAGACACAGCTGTCCAGCAATCCAGCAGTCAGGTCACCGGAGTTCACACTCAGGGCTCCCCACTGCTCTGAGTGAATGTTAAATCCACTGTTCCCAGTGAAAGTGTTATCTGTTGCTGGATTGTTGGACTGTTGGATTGTGGGACACAGCTGCACATCAATCTGGCAGCGGGTTCCACTTTCACTGAAAGCAGCAGGAAGCCCCAAGTGTCAATGCTGGTGACCTGACTGCCAGATTGTTGAATTTCAGGGAAACAGCACCACAGCAGCCTAGCAATCTGGCATCAGGTCACCTGAGTTCACACTCAGGGCTCCCTACTGCCCTCAGTGAAAGCTCAACTCGCTACTCTCAGTGAAAGTGGAACCCTCTGTTGAATTGCCGGACTGTCAGATTGCTACACACAGCCACACAGCAATCTAGCAGGAGGTTCCCCTTTCACTAAGAGTAGTCAGTGTGAACTTCAGTGACCTGACTGCTAGATTGCTGAACTGCTGTGACTACTGGATTGCCAGACTTCTCTTTCACTGTGTCCCGCAATCCGGCAGTCCTGCAGTCAAACATTCTTAGCTGCTCTCAATGTGTCGCAGAAGCTACAGTGATCAGTTGTGTTTTCCATCACTGCATATTTTGGATGTAGCAGAGCTGAAATCATCATGGGACATTGAGTGGTTTGGACCTGCAGGGATGTTTGGGTGATTTAATACATTGGTGATAGAGTGTGTGTTTTTTTATTTAAAATAAAGGATTTTTGTGTTTGTGTTTTTTTTCTTCTCACTTACAGGGTTGGTAATTAGGGGATTCATAGACCACTCTCCATTACTAACCCAGGGATTGATGACAACGGTGATTTTCTGACAAATCACCGCTGTCATTAACCCCTTATATTAACCCAATTGCCATCACACCAGGGCAATTTGAATGAGTTGAGTAAAGCGCTAGAATTGTTGAGGCGGCTGCAGTCTGCTATTTTTGCGCTGGGGAGGGTCCAATAACCATGGGCTTCCCCAGCCTGAGAATGTTAGCCCCAGCTATACGCTTTATCTTGGCTGAGTATCAAAATTGGGGGGGATTGCAAGCTGTTTTTTTTTTTAAAATTATTTAAACAGTTGAAAAATGCATGGGATCCCTCACATTTTGATACGCAGCCAAAATAACGCACATGACTGGGGGCTCCAGCCTGTAGCTGTCTGATTTTTCTGTGCTGAGTAACAAAATATGGGGGACTGTATGACATTTTTTTAATTTTGCAATCCGACTGTCTGGCAATCTGGCAGTGGGTTCCACTTTCACTGAGAGCAGGGTCAACTTTCATTAAGAGAGTAAGGAGCCCCGAGTGTGAACTCCGGTAATCTGACTGTTGCATTGCCCAACTGCTGTGCCGCTGTTTCTTGCAATCTGACAATCCAGCAGTTAGGTCACCTCAGGTCACATTGGGGACACCCTGCTGCCTTCAGTGAAAGTTAAACTTGCTGCTCTCAGTGAAAGTAGATCCTGCTGCTGGATTGCCATTCGACCATGTCCCACAATTTAACAGTCTGAAAATCCGGCAGTGGGTTCCACTTTAACTGAGAGCCGCAGGTTCAACTTTCACTAAGGGCAGCCTAGAGCCCCTAGTCTGATCTTCGGTGATCTGACTGCCGGATTTTGTTGATTGATGTGACTGCTTGATTGCTGGAATTTTTTGCCACTATCTCCCACAATCTGAGAGTCCTGCAATCTGTCAGCAGGTTCCCAGGTAGTTATACTTGGTACCGTTGGAACCTGTCTGTGAACTCTGGTGACCTGACTGGCATCACCTCTTCTCATAGCTGGATCACGCACAACCCTCAGTGTGTCTGCAAAACTGCAGTTAGTGGTCACATTTTCCACCACTGCAGCTTACGGCTGTAGCAGAGCAGGGATCATTGTCGGACATCATGTGGATTATGTTTAATCTGCATGGTTGTTTTGGGGGTTAATAAATTGGGGAAAGAGTGTGTTTTTTTTAAATGTAAAATAAAAGATTTCTGTGTGTTTGTGTTTTTTTTCTCACTTACAGGGTTGGTAAGGGGAAAGTCTTTTAGACCCCTCTACATTAACCAACCCAGGGCTTGATGACAGCTGGGATTTTTTGGCAAATCATAGTTCTCATTACCCTCCATATTACCCTGATTGCCACTGCACGAGGGCAATCGGGCGGGATGAGCTAGATAAAGTGCTGGAATTGTCATATCTAATGGTTGCGACAATCCCTGGGCAGCTGCAGGCTGCTATTTTATGTCTCGTGATGGTGCAATAGACATGGGCCTCCCCTGCCGCAAATTGTCTTTTTTATCTTGGCTGGGTATCAAAACTGGGGCGACATCACATCGTTTTTTAAAATTATTTATTTAAATTTTTTAAAATGCTACATGGGGTCCATCGTATGTTGAACCACAGCCAAGATTACACAGCTGGGGGCTGCAGCCTGTATCTGTCTGCTTTATCTGCATTGGGTATCAACATTTTTGGACCCTATGTCATTTTTTTCATTTAGTTATTTATTTTTACACTCCACTTCCTGATCCAGACAGCTAGTGTGAGGCCAACTAATCACAGACGCTAGCACAGAGGGTGGGTGGGGAAGTATGGCTGCAACCAATCACAGACACTGTTACAAAGGTTTTTTTTGTATATTTGTGTATATTGATGAGCTTTAATGATCAGACCGGAAAGTAGTATGAAAGCCGTGGGAAACTCATTAATATTCAGTAATTCTCCTGCTTTAATCCTAGTAATACACATTATTCCCAGAAACCAAATGTGAGTAAAAAATGCAACCAGCCATCTTCCCCCTGCTGTTCCCATTCTATTTCAGATCAGTTAATAGACCCATATTTGCTGTTATAGTTTCTATTTTTGTATGTTTTATTGATTAGACCTTAGGTTGGAGCCTAAGGGCTTGCACCCATTATTCCATGATGATGTTTTGTTAATCTTTTTCTAGATAGATAGATAAATAGATAGATAGATATTGTCATAATTGTTTCAATCATTTGATCATTTGCATGGATTTATTGAGTATATATAAAGTTTATTTGGATTTGTAAGCAGTTATGTGTCCACAAGGGCTTCCTTGACAGAAGATGAAAACGTATTGTGATTTACAGTTACAACTCAGCCTGTAAAAACTATTCATGAGAGAAATATCAGCATGACAAGATCACATTGTAAAGAGTGTTTGTTATGGTTCAGTCCTCATCCACAGCTCCATGTTTATTTTTCTTATTTCCTTACACAATTACTTCTCCTTTCATTTCTTCCCACACACATTAATAGGTTATTGACTATGTGTAGATGAAAAGGATTTTAAAAAGTCACTGCTTAATGAAGACTGCTGAGCCAAGTCAATGCAGTGGAATCAAGCTTCGACTTGCCGATATTAGATCAATGTGGCATTTTCCATGAAATAAAGGTTTTATCAATATGGCTCCATTTCAGAGAGGACAAAAAGTAAATTAGTTTGTTCTATTCACATTGACGTTTTTTAGTTAAATCTGTATAAGAGCACTTGGCATTCAACTACTACATTAAAATGCTATTCTGAAAAAAGAAAATATGTGCTCACCCTTGATTAACTTTACCTTTTCTTGATCGGAGTCTTGATTTCGGGAAAAGAAAATTATAATATATCTGACAGTCTTTACTGATTTGGAATAGAGTTCTGTATGTATATAGCAGTGCAAAACCAGTGTCTTATCCCTGGCAAGTGACAGGCACAGACAGTCTTTTCATATGCAGTAAGAAGATCTGTTCAGTTTTGAGCAAAAAATAGTTTTTATACTTAAAGTGTTTATATAAAATAAGATAAAAAGGTCTGATTTTATTTCAGGAACCGCATCACTGTCATTTATAGGTGTCTGTCATTGCCTCTCTCTAATATCTGAAGGGTTCAGAGCTTCAATATCAGACACAACTCATAGACAAGAGTTGCTTCTCGATCTTTGGAATTTATGACATCAGTATAGGTTAAAATGTTGTCGCTGGATAAATAAGGCCGAAATTCTACCCACAATGATGGCCAATTGGAATATGATTATTTTTCACAATTGGATCTTGCTTTGGATGTATGGCCAAAACACTGCCACCGAATTGCCTGGCACTAACCTAAGAGCTGCAATGAATTAAGTATTTGGATTATCAGCCATATTAGGGAGCCAGACTAATGTAAATGATTACCATTGAAGAGAAGGTGGAATCGTGGTACACGCTGTTAGGCCCTGTGCGCACACTGTGTTTTTACCTGCGTTGTTTGTGCGTTTTTGCTGCAAAAATTTCTTGAGAAAATGGTTGTAACCTTTCTGCAGACATTCTCCAGCAAAACCTATGAAAAAAAAAATTAGCTGTGCGCACACTGCGTTTTTTTCTCAAGAAAATTCTTTCAGTAGATTTTCTTGAGAAAAGAATGTCACTTCTTTTCTGCAGCTAACTGCGTTATTCACTCCATTGACTGTAATATAATCATGAAATAGCGCAGGGAATAACGCAGGCAGCAAATTCTGTGCGTTTCATTATGTTTTCCTGCGTTATTCCCACATTATTTCACGTTTTTCGGGACATAATGTACATCACTTGCCTGCGTTTTGCAGGGAAGTGATGTCATTATGACAGGAAGAGGAAGCTGAGCAGACCATAAACACACACAGATCACACTCACACAGAGACACAGACATATAGAATACACATAGAAATCAAACGTACATATCAAAAATAAAAAACGAAAAAAAATAAGTGCTCTGCCATATTTTTACCATCCAGCCAAGGTAAACACACAGCGGCGGCCCGGTATTCTCAGGCTGGGGAGGGCGAGGGCCAGGGTTAATGCCCCCCCTTCCCGCAGCTTAGAATATCAGCCCGCAGCTGCCCAGAGAATGTCGCATCCATTATGCGACAGTCCCGGTGTGTTACTGGCTCTTCTCGATTGCCGTGATGTGGTGGCAATCAAGGTAATAACAAGTTAATGGCAGCGCATCGCTGCCACTAAGTCCTAGCTTAGTCATGGCAGCGTCTATGAGACAGCTTACATGATTAGCCCGTAAATAAAGTGAATAAATACACACACCGAAAAATTCTTTATTTTAAATAAAATACCAAAAAAAACCCTCTTCCACCACTTTATTAACCCCACCAACACACAGCTCTGGCGTAATCCACACAGGTCCCACGACGCTTGCAGACTGCTGCAGCCGCGTCTGACACACAGTACTTAATGCAGCCTTGTAACGAGACTGCAGGGGTAACTACAGGTCATTTCTCACTGTCGGTAATGTGAACACATTACCGCTCGTGAGAACTGCAGTGTGTCCTCACAGAGACTCTATCTATTGATTGATCTGTCCTCTATCTATTGATTATCTATCCATCTATTTATCTATCCTTCTATCTATCTATTCATCTATCCATCTTTCTGTTTATCTATCCATTATCTATCTGTCTACCCATCTATCTATCTATGTATCTATTATCTATCTATTATCTTTCCATTATCTATCTATATATCTATCCATCTGTCTATCTTTCTATCTATCCATTATCTATCCATCTATCTATCTATCTATCTAGCTATCCATTATCTATCTATCTCAAATCAAATCAAATCAAATAAGCTTTATTGGCAGGACCAAATACAAATTAGTTTTGCCAAAGCAAGTGTACATTAGGGACTTGGGCTGTGGGGATGGTGGGTGGGGACTGTAGGAAGGATGGATGGGGCACATCCAGGGTGGGGACTGTGGGGGCACATCAAGGGTGGGGGCTATGGAAGTCCATGGCTTATGATGGGGCATATCCAGGGTGGGGACTGTAGTAACGGTGGATGGGGCATATCCAGGGTGGGGTCTGGGGGGCCACATCTGGGATGGGGGGCTATGGAAGTCCATGACTTATCATAGTTCTCTTTCTCGAAGTCTATGACATTCGCTCACATACCGCGCTGCTATCTCCACTGCGCTCTCTTCTTCCCCCAGCAGGAGATATATTGTCTCTTCCTCCTTCATGGAGCTGAAATCGGGAAGAGATGGGAGAGTCTCCTGAAGTGAGTGGCCCTCACTGCTGAGTACTTGGTGCAGTGTAGCAGGAAGTGGGTTTCATCCTCCAGGGCCTCCAGGTCACAGTGTTGGCACAGTATGTCCTCCCTGGGCTTGTAGCTCTGCTTGTGTCGGCCGGATTCGATGGCTAGACTGTGGGCACTGAGTCTATATCGGCTCAGGGTCCTGCGGTCTCTGGGATCCGGGATTTTTTCCAGATATGGGGCCAGTCTGTAGTCTCTCTGTAGTCTCTGGTAGTCTCTATTTATCTATCTATCCATTATCTATCTATCTATCTATTATCTATCCATTATCTATCTATATATCTATCTATTCATCTGTCTATCTTTCTATCTATCCATTATCTATCCATCTATCTATCTATCTATCTAGCTATCCATTATCTATCTATCTATCTAGCTATCCATTATCTATCTATCTGTTTATCCATCTATCCATCTATCCATCTATCCATCCATGTATCTATCCATTATCTATCTATTCATCTAGCCATCATTCTATTTATCCATTATCTATTTATTTATCTCTCTTTCTATCCATCTACCTATCCATTATCTATTTATCTATTCATCTAGCTTTCTATCTATCTATCCATCTTTCTATTTATCCATTATCTATTTATCTACCTGTCTATCCATCTATCTATCCATTATCTATCTATCTATCTATCTATCTTTCCATTCATCTATCCATCTTTCTATCTATCTATCTATCTATCTATCTATCTATCTATCTATCTATCTATCAATTATCTAACTATTATCTATATTATTTATTGCTGTTAAAGCATTAAAAAACGCAGGGACCAACCTGTAAAAAAACGCACCAAAAAGGCACCAAAACATAAAAACGCATGCGTATTCGGGGAAATTTTTTTAAGAACAATCCTTTTTAGATAAAAGTCTTTGCTTTGTTTTAAATGTACAAAAGGTGAGGGGGTCCGAGACCAGATGCTGGCATTCCAGAGGACGGCGGCCGTTTCACGCTCTTGCACTTCTATGGGTCTTGGGACCCATAGAAGTAATATATATATATATATATATATATATATATATATATACTTTTATATATACAGTGCAGACCAAAAGTTTGGACACACCTTCTCATCTCTAGAACAACAGTTAAGAGGAGGAGACTTTGTGCAGCAAGTCTTAATGGTAAAATAGCTTCTAGGAAACCACTGCTAAGGACAGGCAACAAGCAGAAGAGACTTGTTTGGGCTCAAAAACACAAGGAATGGACATTAGACCAGTGGAAATCTGTGCTTTTGCCTGATGAGTCCAAATTTGACATCTTTGGATCCAACCACCATGTCTTTGTAGAAAAGGTGAACATATGGACTCTACATTGCTAGTTCCCACTGTGAAGCATGAAGGAGAAAGTGTGATGGTGTGGGGTTGCTTTGCTGGCGACACTGTTGGGGATTTATTCAAAATTGAAGGCATACAGAACCAGCATGCCTTCCACAGCATCTTGCAGCGGCGTGCTATTCCATCCGGTTTGCGTTTAGTTGGACCATCATTTATTTTTCAACAGGACAATGACCCCAAACACACCTCAAGGCTGTGTAAGGGCTATTTTACTAAGAAGGAGAGTGATGGGGTGCCACGCCAGATGACCTTGTCTCCACAGTCACCAGACCTGAACCCAATCGAGATGGTTTGGTGAGCTGGACCGCAGAGTGAAGGAAAAAGGGCCAACAAATGCTAAGCATCTCTGGGAACTCCTTCAAGACTGTTGGAAAACCATTTCCGGTGACTACCTCTTGAAGCTCATCAAGAGAATGCCAAGAGAGTGAAAAGTAGTAATGAAAGCAAAAGGTGGCTACTTTGAAGAACCTAGAATATAAGACATATTTTCAGTTGTTTCACACTTTTTTAAGTATTTCATTCCACTTGTTTAAATTCATAGTTTTGATGCCTTCAATGTGAATCTACAATTTTCAGAGTCCTGAAAATAAAGAAAACTCTTTGAATGAGAAGGTGTGTCCAAACTTTTGGTCTGTACTATATATATATACAGTTAGGTCCAGAAATATTTGGACAGTGACACAATTTTCGCGAGTTGGGCTCTGCATGCCACCGCATTGGATTTGAAATGAAACCTCTACAACAGAATTCAAGTGCAGATTGTAATGTTTAATTTGAAGGTTTGAACAAAAATATCTGATAGAAATTGTAGGAATTGTACACATTTCTTTACAAACACTCCACATTTTAGGAGGTCAAAAGTAATTGGACAAATAAACCAAACCCAAACAAAATATTTGTATTTTCAATATTTTGTTGCGAATCCTTTGGAGGCAATCACTGCCTTAACCCTGCTGTACTGTTCGGGTCAACATGACCCGAAATGATTTTTGAGACCCTGCAGATTTTTTTTAATGAGGATTTGAAACTAGTGGTTCCTTGACTTCTTCTCATTTGTGGAGCTCTACATTTTTTTTTGTTTTTTTTTGTTTTTTTTTTGTTTACTTTTTGCTACACGCTGATTGTTATACTTGTACTGTTCGGGTCAATATGACCCGATAGCATTTTATACTGTTCTACAGGTCTCTGATTATTTCTGACTGCAAAAGTTATGTTTTTTTATGTGTACTTCATCTCAAAATGGTGTATACAGGAAAAACCCCTGATGAAAGTCCTGAAAAAAATCATGGCATGCGTGTTGTTCTAGATTTGACTCATGGACTAAAAGGACAAAATGTCACATGTGACAACTTTTTTACATCCTATCAACTAGGCCAGATGTTGAAGAAAAAACAACTTACCATGCGGGGTACTATGAGAAAAAACAAACCTGAACTACCGCAAGGTATCCTTAGCAAGAGAGAGGTGTACAGTTCTACTTTTTATTTTTCTGGAAATACAACTGTTGTTTCTTATGTTCCAAAAAAAACCAAACAGGTAATTCTAATGAGCACAATGCACCATGACAATGCCGTAAGTGATAGAGAAGACAGAAAACCTGACATTATTTGGATTATAATGCCACAAAGGGAGCAGTTGATACTTTAGACCAAGCAATATCAACATATACATGCAAACGCAAAACCAATCGGTGGCCAATGATTTTTTTTTATAACATACTGGTTGTTTCTGCATACAATGCATTTGTCTTATGGAGAGAAATCGACCCCGATTGGAACCGGAATAAGCTGCATAAAAGAAGATTATTTCTTGAGGAATTGGGAAAATCCCTGGTGAGGCCATATATTGGGAGCAGAAAAGTGACCCCCAGAAGTGATGGAGCAACAGCCATTGTAAAAAGTGTCCAGCATGCTCAAGAAAGAGACTCCACATCCACGGCCTCCACCAGCACAGCTACCGGCAAAAAAAGGAAGAGATGTAGCTTCTGTCCATCTTCCTATGACAATAAGACTAATCTGACATGTGCTGGATGTTCAAAATATCTGTGTAAAGGACATGTGTCTTATTATTGTGTTTAGTGTAAAAACGCATGAACATGTTCAGTTTATTCTTTTTTCTTTCTAAAAAGGTTGAAGTTTTTATGATTTTTCATTTCTTGATTTATAAAATTTGTTTTCAAAAAGTAAAATTTTATATTTTAGTAATAGTAATGTAAAGCTTCTTTATTATTTGTGTGCAAAATGTCAACAATCGAAGATAATTGCAAAAAGCCTGTGTAACCTTTTTACGAAAAAAAATAAATAATTAATTTTGAATTTAAATTTTTCATTTGTTTATGATCAACCATGTTCACATACAGTATTTTAATGAAAAAAGTATTCAAATAAAACAATTAGAGTAGCTAAAATTCAAGAATTAATAGGTCGGGTCACATTGACCCGGGAACAGTACAAGTGTATAGCAAATGCGAACAGAACAGCAGGGTTAAGTCTGGAACCCATGAACATCACCAAACGCTGGGTTTCCTCCTTCTTAATGCTTTGCCAGGCCTTTACAGCCGCAGCCTTCAGGTCTTGCTTGTTTGTGGGTCTTTCCGTCTTAAGTCTGGATTTGAGCAAGTGAAATGCATGCTCAATTGGGTTAAGATCTGGTGATTGACTTGGCCATTGCAGAATGTTCCACTTTTTTGCACTCATGAACTCCTGGGTAGCTTTGGCTGTATGCTTGGGGTCATTGTCCATCTGTACTATGAAGCGCCGTCCGATCAACTTTGCGGCATTTGGCTGAATCTGGGCTGAAAGTATATCCCGGTACACTTCAGAATTCATCCGGCTACTCTTGTCTGCGGTTATGTCATCAATAAACACAAGTGACCCAGTGCCATTGAAAGCCATGCATGCCCATGCCATCACGTTGCCTCCACCATGTTTTACAGAGGATGTGGTGTGCCTTGGATCATGTGCCGTTCCCTTTCTTCTCCAAACTTTTTTCTTCCCATCATTCTGATACAGGTTGATCTTTGTCTCATCTGTCCATAGAATACTTTTCCAGAACTGAGCTGACTTCATGAGGTGTTTTTCAGCAAATTTAACTCTGGCCTGTCTATTTTTGGAGTTGATGAATGGTTTGCATCTAGATGTGAACCCTTTGTATTTACTTTCATGGAGTCTTCTCTTTACTGTTGACTTAGAGACAGATACACCTACTTCACTGAGAGTGTTCTGGACTTCAGTTGATGTTGTGAACGGGTTCTTCTTCACCAAAGAAAGTATGCGGCGATCATCCACCACTGTTGTCATCCGTGGACGCCCAGGCCTTTTTGAGTTCCCAAGCTCACCAGTCAATTCCTTTTTTCTCAGAATGTACCCGACTGTTGATTTTGCTACTCCAAGCATGTCTGCTATCTCTCTGATGGATTTTTTCTTTTTTTTCAGCCTCAGGATGTTCTGCTTCACCTCAATTGAGAGTTCCTTAGACCGCATGTTGTCTGGTCACAGCAACAGCTTCCAAATGCAAAACCACACACCTGTAATCAACCCCAGACCTTTTAACTACTTCATTGATTACAGGTTAACGAGGGAGACGCCTTCGGAGTTAATTGCAGCCCTTAGAGTCCCTTGTCCAATTACTTTTGGTCCCTTGAAAAAGAGGAGGCTATGCATTACAGAGCTATGATTCCTAAACCCTTTCTCCGATTTAGATGTGAAAACTCTCATATTGCAGCTGGGAGTGTGCACTTTCAGCCCATATTATATATATAATTGTATTTCTGAACATGTTTTTGTAAACAGCTAAAATAACAAAACTTGTGTCACTGTCCAAATATTTCTGGACCTAACTGTATATATATATATATATATATATAAAAATATATATATATATATATGTATAAATATATATAACAGCGTGTGCCACGATTCCACCTTCTCTTCGATGATCTTCACTGGACTGATTCCCTTCTGGTGAGCACCGCTGTACAGAGCATTGGCGGTTCATGTTGCTTTTCCTATCTCTGCAGTATTCTATCAGGTGACCAGGCGGTGCGGTACCGCATCTCTTTTTCCTAATGTGACTCATTATTTATGGTACCGTTTAATAAGTTGGTGCTACACAAGCAATAGCAATAAACAAATAAATAAAAATTAAGCTCTTTGTCTAAATTATTAAAGTGTTTTGTAACAATATTATACATCACTATAAAGTTTTGAATAGATTTAACCCCTTCCCCTTGTCAGAGTTGTAATGATCAGCAGGTAGTATATTTCCACAAACCATGGAAAAGATATGATTATGAATTTGACTCATAAACAAAACAGTTTTTTTTATCAGCTTGTGTATATTATAGTTGACATTCTGGTGCCACACTTGTGACAATTGCTAATACCTGTCACAAATCCACCACTCACTGAGTGACAGCTCAGCCACGCAATAGTTAGCAGGGGTGTGCTGGATTGTCAGTATTGTGAACTGATAACTCAGCTGCCCAATCAGGGACTGGGCATGGTGACTATCCAAATGTTATTGAGGATTTCCCAGCAGCCAGTCAGGGTGGGCCAACTGGGCTTCCTGCAGGTGTTACCCTTACTGGCTGATTGCCTAGCTATTAATCTGGCTGGCAGTGGTCAGACCATGGCCAGTCATAGCTTTGCAAAATAGTGTGTGAGCCTTGTGCTATTGTGTTCTGCTGTTCTGATCTCTTGATGCCTTATCTTGAACCTAACCTTTAAATATTGATTTGCTTAGCTCCTTTTGCCTCTATCCGTTACTGTTTTGGACTTCTTGCTTCGGACTGTGACCTGTTTTTCTCTTTGGCTCATATGCTTTTGCCATACATTTTTGGATTTTGACCCCGGACTTCTTGACTCCTCTACCTCAGTGATGTTCTTGAAGTGATGATCGTCAGCATCACAATACCGATTGCTGCCCTTTAACCTTTTACATGCTGCTGTCAATATTGACTACAGCATCTAGATAGTTATTTGAGGAAGAAGCCTCTCTAACCCCATGTGCACTTTGTGATAGTGCTCATAAGGTGACAATGGTTGACCTTGAGGTCAATCAGCTATAGTGGTCTGTTAGGCCTCACCATAACTAGGGTCTATGTTTCCTCCTGTCAGTGTAAAATTCACCAAGTTTAATGTGTTGCTTCATGTTAGATTAGTGATAAGATTACAAAAGATGAAATCCCTTACTGGACTTAGGGGTGCTTCACACACAGCGAGATTGCTGCTGAGATCGCTGCTGAGTCACAGTTTTTGTGACGCAGCAGTGACCTCATTAGCGATCTCGCTGTGTGTGACACTGAGCAGCGATCTGGCCCCTGCTGTGAGATCGCTGCTCTTTACACACAGCCCTGGTTCGTTTTTTTATTGTTGCTCTCCCGCTGTGACGCACAGATCGCTGTGTGTGACAGCGAGAGAGCGACGAAATGAAGCGAGCAGAGAGCAGGATATTTACCCGATATTTACCTTCGTTACCAGCCTCCGACGCTCTCATGCTGCCAGTGCCGGCTCCCTGCTCTCTGCACATGTAGCTGCAGTACACATCGGGTTAACTAAACCGATGTGTACTGCAGCTAGGAGTGCAGGGAGCCAGCGCTAAGCAGTGTGCGCTGCTCCCTGCACATGTAGCTGCAGTACACATCGTGTAATTAACCTGATGTGTACTGTAGCTAGGAGAGCAGGGAGCCAGCGCTAAGCAGTGTGCGCGGCTCCCTGTTCTCTGCACATGTAGCTGCAGTACACATCGGGTTAATTAACCCGATGTGTACTGTAGGTAGGAGAGCAGGGAGCCAGCGCTAAGCAGTGTGCGCGGCTCCCTGCTCTCTGCACATGTAGCGACGTTATGATCGCTGCTGCGTCGCTGTGTTTGACAGCTAAGCAGCGATCATAACAGCGACTTACTAGGTCGCTGTTACGACACAGAAAATGGTGACGTAACAGCGACGACGTTATCACTGTCGCTATGTGTGAACCCAGCTTAAGAAAAAAATGATAAAATAAATTGTAAAAATATTTTTAAAAAATACAAAACAAAGTGCATAAATATAGTGGTAAAATGTGTTACCACCAAATATACTGTTGTAGGGTAAAAACAAGAGGAACAGAAAAAAGTACACATAATTGGTTTTGGAATGACCGGATCTATAAAACTATCCTAACATTTAACCCATAAAGTGTCCCTTATTACACTCTTGGGTCTTCACAGACCACAGAGCAAAATAAACATCTAATATATAAAGCTGAGTGTATGTGTGTATGTATGTATGTATGTCCGCTAAAGGAATCCACACCATCACATTTACAATCACAAAATTTTGCAGACGCCCCATGTGACTCAAGGAATGACAAATCCAGATTTTTAAATATTCGAGTACACTTCAATTCCACTCTAATATATTTGCTCATCTTGACTTATACTGATTGAAAAGGGAGTAAGGAGGAATAATTGTTTAATGAAAAAAACAAGATCTTGTCACCTAAAACCCATATCTAGGTTTTAGGGCACATTTATCAAAACTGTCTACTACACTGTGTGCAGAATTATTAGGAAAGTTGCAATTTAGAGGATTTTTTTTATTATTGATCAACAACTATGTTCTCAATAAACCCAAAAGACTCATAAAGATCAAAGCTTAATATTTTTGGAAGTTGGTGTGGGTTTTTTTTAGATTTGGCTATCTTAAGAGGATATCTGTTTCTGCAGGTATCCATTACTGTGCAGAATTATTAGGCAACTTAATAAAAACCAAATATATTCCCATCTCACTTGTTTATTTTTACCAGGTAAACCAATATAACTGCACAAAATTTAGAAATAAACATTTCTGACATGAAAAAACAAAACTAGTGATGAGCGAGCATGCTTGTAACTACTCGGTACTCGCACGAGTATCGCTGTACTCGGGCTGCTCGGCGGGGACCGAGTAATCTCGCGATACTCGTGCTGTACTCGTGGTCTTCATTTCTGCATGTTGGCGCTCTTTTGAGAGCCAGCCCTCATGCAGGGATTGGCTGGCAGACCACTGCAATGCCACAGCCCTGTTAGTTGTGGAATTGCAGTGATTGGCCGGCCTGCACAGCGTGACCGAGCCTTTATACCGGCCGGCGCGCTGTGCTCTGCTCACAACTATCCAGACAGTCAGTGCAGGGAGAGTGTCGCTGATTCAGGGAAAGCTTTGCGGCCCTTTATAGTTAGTTCCGGAGCAGGGCTGCAAACAGTGTGACCAGAAGTCCTTCTCAGGACTATTCTAGTTGTATACAGGCAGGCAGGGTATAGCCAGGTCGGAGTACAGTAGCAGAGTCCTTCTCAGGACTATTGTTGCTATATACAGGCAGGGTATAGCCAGGTCGGAATACAGGCTAGTGACCAGAAGAGTCCTTGTCAGGACTATTGTAGCAGTATACAGGCAGGCAGGCAGGCAGGGTAGTGGTGACCGTATACCAGCCTTCATCATATCTGGGGCTGGTGTACACAGTGTAAAACAGTCCAGATAGTGTCAGACTTCTCAGTAATTGTCGCTCCTAAAAAACAGTTAGGTTCTTATTGCGTCCGTGCTTGCATTTAAAAACAGCACGTGTGTGGCAGTCAGTGGCAGCGTACAGGTGCGCGTTTTGCACAAACTATTATATAACGCACAAGTCTAGTGTATAATACACGTCAGTCAGCAGTGTCTGATAGTGTCAGACTTCTCAGTAATTGTCGCTCCGAAAAACCAGTTAGGTTCTTATTGCGTCCGTGCTTGCATTTAAAAACAGCACGTGTGTGGCAGTCGGTGGCAGGGTACAGGTGCGCGTTTTGCACAAACTATTATATAACGCACAAGTCTAGTGTATAATAATACACGTCAGTCAGCAGTGTCTGATAGTGTCAGACTTCTCAGTAATTGTCGCTCCTAAAAACCAGTTAGGTTCTTATTGCGTCCGTGCTTGCATTTAAAAACAGCACGTGTGTGGCAGTCGGTGGCAGGGTACAGGTGCGCGTTTTGCACAAACTATTATATAACGCACAAGTCTAGTGTATAATAATACACGTCAGTCAGCAGTGTCTGATAGTGTCAGACTTCTCAGTAATTGTCGCTCCTAAAAACCAGTTAGGTTCTTATTGCGTCCGTGCTTGCATTTAAAAACAGCACGTGTGTGGCAGTCGGTGGCAGGGTACAGGTGCGCGTTTTGCACAAACTATTATATAACGCACAAGTCTAGTGTATAATACACGTCAGTCAGCAGTGTCTGATAGTGTCAGACTTCTCAGTAATTGTCGCTCCTAAAAACCAGTTAGGTTCTTATTGCGTCCGTGCTTGCATTTAAAAACAGCACGTGTGTTGCAGTCGGTGGCAGCGTACAGGTGCGCGTTTTGCACAAACTATTATATAACGCACAAGTCTAGTGTATAATACACGTCAGTCAGCAGTGTCTGATAGTGTCAGACTTCTCAGTAATTGTCGCTCCTAAAAACCAGTTAGGTTCTTATTGCGTCCGTGCTTGCATTTAAAAACAGCACGTGTGTGGCAGTCGGTGGCAGGGTACAGGTGCGCGTTTTGCACAAACTATTATATAACGCACAAGTCTAGTGTATAATACACGTCAGTCAGCAGTGTCTGATAGTGTCAGACTTCTCAGTAATTGTCGCTCCTAAAAACCAGTTAGGTTCTTATTGCGTCCGTGGTTGCATTTAAAAACAGCACGTGTGTGGCAGTCGGTGGCAGCGTACAGGTGCGCATTTTGCACAAACTATTATATAACGCACAAGTCTAGTGTATAATACACGTCAGTCAGCAGTGTCTGATAGTGTCAGACTTCTCAGTAATTGTCGCTCCTAAAAACCAGTTAGGTTCTTATTGCGTCCGTGGTTGCATTTAAAAACAGCACGTGTGTGGCAGTCGGTGGCAGCATACAGGTGCGCGTTTTGCACAAACTATTATATAACGCACAAGTCTAGTGTATAATACACGTCAGTCAGCAGTGTCTGATAGTGTCAGACTTCTCAGTAATTGTCGCTCCTAAAAACCAGTTAGGTTCTTATTGCGTCCGTGGTTGCATTTAAAAACAGCACGTGTGTGGCAGTCGGTGGCAGCGTACAGGTGCGCGTTTTGCACAAACTATTATATAACGCACAAGTCTAGTGTATAATACACGTCAGTCAGCAGTGTCTGATAGTGTCAGACTTCTCAGTAATTGTCGCTCCTAAAAACCAGTTAGGTTCTTATTGCGTCCGTGGTTGCATTTAAAAACAGCACGTGTGTGGCAGTCGGTGGCAGCGTACAGGTGCGCGTTTTGCACAAACTATTATATAACGCACAAGTCTAGTGTATAATACACGTCAGTCAGCAGTGTCTGATAGTGTCAGACTTCTCAGTAATTGTCGCTCCTAAAAACCAGTTAGGTTCTTATCGCGTCCGTGGTTGCATTTAAAAACAGCACGTGTGTGGCAGTCGGTGGCAGCGTACAGGTGCGCGTTTTGCACAAACTATTATATAACGCACAAGTCTAGTGTATAATACACGTCAGTCAGCAGTGTCTGATAGTGTCAGACTTCTCAGTAATTGTCGCTCCTAAAAACCAGTTAGGTTCTTATTGCGTCCGTGCTTGCATTTAAAAACAGCACGTGTGTGGCAGTCGGTGGCAGCGTACAGGTGCGCGTTTTGCACAAACTATTATATAACGCACAAGTCTAGTGTATAATACACGTCAGTCAGCAGTGTCTGATAGTGTCAGACTTCTCAGTAATTGTCGCTCCTAAAAACCAGTTAGGTTCTTATTGCGTCCGTGCTTGCATTTAAAAACAGCACGTGTATGGCAGTCGGTGGCAGGGTACAGGTGCGCGTTTTGCACAAACTATTATATAACGCACAAGTCTAGTGTATAACACACGTCAGTCAGCAGTGTCTGATAGTGTCAGACTTCTCAGTAATTGTCGCTCCTAAAAACCAGTTAGGTTCTTATTGCGTCCGTGCTTGCATTTAAAAACAGCACGTGTGTGGCAGTCGGTGGCAGCGTACAGGTGCGCGTTTTGCACAAACTATTATATAACGCACAAGTCTAGTGTATAATACACGTCAGTCAGCAGTGTCTGATAGTGTCAGACTTCTCAGTAATTGTCGCTCCTAAAAACCAGTTAGGTTCTTATTGCGTCCGTGCTTGCATTTAAAAACAGCACGTGTGTGGCAGTCGGTGGCAGGGTACAGGTGCGCGTTTTGCACAAACTATTATATAACGCACAAGTCTAGTGTATAATACACGTCAGTCAGCAGTGTCTGATAGTGTCAGACTTCTCAGTAATTGTCGCTCCTAAAAACCAGTTAGGTTCTTATTGCGTCCGTGGTTGCATTTAAAAACAGCACGTGTGTGGCAGTCGGTGGCAGCGTACAGGTGCGCGTTTTGCACAAACTATTATATAACGCACAAGTCTAGTGTATAATACACGTCAGTCAGCAGTGTCTGATAGTGTCAGACTTCTCAGTAATTGTCGCTCCTAAAAACCAGTTAGGTTCTTATTGCGTCCGTGGTTGCATTTAAAAACAGCACGTGTGTGGCAGTCGGTGGCAGCATACAGGTGCGCGTTTTGCACGAACTATTATATAACGCACAAGTCTAGTGTATAATACACGTCAGTCAGCAGTGTCTGATAGTGTCAGACTTCTCAGTAATTGTCGCTCCTAAAAACCAGTTAGGTTCTTATTGCGTCCGTGGTTGCATTTAAAAACAGCACGTGTGTGGCAGTCGGTGGCAGCGTACAGGTGCGCGTTTTGCACAAACTATTATATAACGCACAAGTCTAGTGTATAATACACGTCAGTCAGCAGTGTCTGATAGTGTCAGACTTCTCAGTAATTGTCGCTCCTAAAAACCAGTTAGGTTCTTATTGCGTCCGTGGTTGCATTTAAAAACAGCACGTGTGTGGCAGTCGGTGGCAGCGTACAGGTGCGCGTTTTGCACAAACTATTATATAACGCACAAGTCTAGTGTATAATACACGTCAGTCAGCAGTGTCTGATAGTGTCAGACTTCTCAGTAATTGTCGCTCCTAAAAACCAGTTAGGTTCTTATCGCGTCCGTGGTTGCATTTAAAAACAGCACAGGTGTGGCAGTCGGTGGCAGCGTACAGGTGCGCGTTTTGCACAAACTATTATATAACGCACAAGTCTAGTGTATAATACACGTCAGTCAGCAGTGTCTGATAGTGTCAGACTTCTCAGTAATTGTCGCTCCTAAAAACCAGTTAGGTTCTTATTGCGTCCGTGCTTGCATTTAAAAACAGCACGTGTGTGGCAGTCGGTGGCAGCGTACAGGTGCGCGTTTTGCACAAACTATTATATAACGCACAAGTCTAGTGTATAATACACGTCAGTCAGCAGTGTCTGATAGTGTCAGACTTCTCAGTAATTGTCGCTCCTAAAAACCAGTTAGGTTCTTATTGCGTCCGTGCTTGCATTTAAAAACAGCACGTGTGTGGCAGTCGGTGGCAGGGTACAGGTGCGCGTTTTGCACAAACTATTATATAACGCACAAGTCTAGTGTATAATACACGTCAGTCAGCAGTGTCTGATAGTGTCAGACTTCTCAGTAATTGTCGCTCCTAAAAACCAGTTAGGTTCTTATTGCGTCCGTGCTTGCATTTAAAAACAGCACGTGTGTGGCAGTCGGTGGCAGCGTACAGGTGCGCGTTTTGCACAAACTATTATATAACGCACAAGTCTAGTGTATAATACACGTCAGTCAGCAGTGTCTGATAGTGTCAGACTTCTCAGTAATTGTCGCTCCTAAAAACCAGTTAGGTTCTTATTGCGTCCGTGGTTGCATTTAAAAACAGCACGTGTGTGGCAGTCGGTGGCAGCGTACAGGTGCGCGTTTTGCACAAACTATTATATAACGCACAAGTCTAGTGTATAATACACGTCAGTCAGCAGTGTCTGATAGTGTCAGACTTCTCAGTAATTGTCGCTCCTAAAAACCAGTTAGGTTCTTATTGCGTCCGTGGTTGCATTTAAAAACAGCACGTGTGTGGCAGTCGGTGGCAGCGTACAGGTGCGCGTTTTGCACAAACTATTATATAACGCACAAGTCTAGTGTATAATACACGTCAGTCAGCAGTGTCTGATAGTGTCAGACTTCTCAGTAATTGTCGCTCCTAAAAACCAGTTAGGTTCTTATTGCGTCCGTGGTTGCATTTAAAAACAGCACGTGTATGGCAGTCGGTGGCAGCGGACAGGTGCGCGTTTTGCACAAACTATTATATAACGCACAAGTCTAGTGTATAATACACGTCAGTCAGCAGTGTCTGATAGTGTCAGACTTCTCAGTAATTGTCGCTCCTAAAAACCAGTTAGGTTCTTATTGCGTCCGTGCTTGCATTTAAAAACAGCATGTGTGTGGCAGTCGGTGGCAGCGTCAGGCTCCATATTGTCCCTGGATACAGACGTGCATGATGGCCTGTAAACATGAAGTGCCCATTGTAAGGAAGTGGGTCTATTGTAGTATAGCCCTTAGGCAGGGCAGCCAAAAATTGGGAGGCTCCACATTGTCCCTGGATAGAGATGTGCATGAGGGCCTCAAAACATTGTTCACATTGCAAAGGAGCGGGTCTCCTGTCGTTGTAATGCCCATTCAGAAAGAATGGGCGAAAAAATTTACCACTGGGGGTATACCTGAAACAACGGCTTAACTATTGTAACGGTCACAATGATGGCGCATGAGGAGTAGGAGGAGCAGTCCAGCGAGTAGCCAAAGTCCAGAAGTGTGTTACCATGGGTGAGTGGAGGTACATGGCAAATTCCCGTTACAAACTTTAAATTCCGCTGTAATTTGCTGTTGGTGTGTGTGGTGAAGTCTGGCCAAATCCAACCCTTGTTCATCTTGATCAGAGTCAGCCTGTCAGCATTTACAGTTGACAGGCGGGTGCGTTTATCTGTAATGATTCCACCTGCGGCACTAAAAACACGCTCTGACAAAACGCTAGCGGCAGGGCAGGCCAGGACTTCCAAGGCGTAGAGAGCCAATTCATGCCACGTGTCCAGCTTGGATACACATTAATTGTAAGGCACAGAGGAATGTCGGAGTACAGTTGTTTGATCTGCAAGGTACTCCTTGAGCATCTGGGCAAACTTAGGATTTCTTGTGGCACTACCCCTCATCTCAGGGGCTGTGGTATGTGAGGGGCTGAGAAAACTGTCCCACATCTTAAAGACTGTTCCCCTACCTCTGGCGGATTGGACTTGTGCCCCTCTCGGCTGTACGCCTTGGTTGTCCACTGATTCCTGACCTATGCCGCTAGCGTTTTGGGGAATGCTTTGCCTACTTCCGTGACTATGGCCTTCTGGAACTGCTGCATTTTGCCTGACCTCTCCGCCTCGGGAATAAGAGACATAAAGTTCTCCTTTTAGCGTGGGTCTAACAGTCTTACCAACCAGTAATGATTGTCGGCCAAGATGTTCTTAACGCGAGGGTCACGAGACAGGCAGCTTACCATAAAGTCAGCCATGTGTGCCAGACTCTTAACAGCCATCACTTCAGTATCCTGACCAACACGATGACTGAACATGCTGTCCTCCTCCTCCTCATCATCTACCCTGTCCTCTGGCCAGCCACGCTGAACCGAGGATATGACTGCATGTCATATCCTCAATTTGGCCAGAGAGTTGCTCCATGTCTTCATCCTCCTCCTCGTCATAGTCCTCCACTGCACGTTGTGATGAGACGAGGCTGGGCTGTGTGTTATCATCACCCACACCCACTACTGTTTCTTGCTCAAACTCATCGCGCTCCGCCTGCAATGCATCATGGTTGTTTTTTGAGCAGAGACCATTTTAGAAGGCAGAGAAGCGGTATGGTGACGCTAATAATGTCGTCATTGCCGCTCACCATCTTGGTGGAGTCCTCAAAGTTTTGGCGGATGGTGCATAGGTCGGACATCCATCTCCACTCCTCAGGTGTTATGTGTGGAGTTTGACCCATTTCCCGACGGCTTAGGTGATGCAGGTACTCAACAACTGCCCTCTTCTGCTCACATATCCTGACCAACTTGTGCAGAGTTGAATTCCAACGCGTAGGGACATCACACACCAGTCTGTGTGCCGGAAGATGCAAACGGCGTCTTAAGCCGGCAAGGCCGGCTGAAGCAGTAGGTGACTTTCGAAAATGTGCAGACAGGCGGCGAACTTTTACCAGCAGATCAGACAGCTCTGAGTATGACTTTAGAAACCGCTGAACCACGAGGTTGAGCACATGGGCCACGCATGGAACATGTGTCAGCTGGCCTCGCCTCAAAGCCGCCACCAGGTTCCGGCCATTGTCACACACGACCTTTCCTGGCTTTAGGTTCAGAGTTGTGAGCCAGTGATCTGCCTGCTGTTTCAGAGCTGTCCACACCTCTTCTGCATTGTGGGGTTTGTCACCTATGCAGATTAGCTTAAGCACTGCCTGTTGCCGCTTCGCCGAGGCAGTGCTGCAGTGCTTCTGTGTCGCCCTGGACAAGCCAGGGGCCACAGAGCACAACACTTAAACACCCCACACTCCCTGCAGGCATATCATAGTCAAAACACAAAATCCTTGTTGCCTTCCCCAGGGGCTGTTGTCCACACCAGGGTGTGGAGCCAGGCGGTTGGTCTCCACCCACCGAGGAGGAGGGAAAACACAGGCAGTGAGAGTTAAGCTAAGGAAGTGGAAGGAGGAAAGTAGTAGGGAGGAGAAAAGTGACAGCAAAGAGCCTGAAGTTGGTCCGGGTGTGTGGCCCGGACAGGACAGCAAGGTTGGCAGGATGTGGTGACCGTCTGCAGTGGAGGCCGATTGGAGTCTGCCGTAAGGACCGTGGACGGGTGGTGACCCGGCCGTACCGGACCGGTATACAAAGAGAAGCCAGCACCATTGGCAGAGGACTTTCGGATCCCGGCAAGGCTTGGTGTCACCGTGAATTTGACAAATCCGTTAGTGAAGGGAACCTCAGGGTTTCCAAACAGCCAAGTCCAGGTAGAAGGCAACCGTACAACCGTGAAGGGGAGACACAGCCACCGCCAAGGGCAACCGTCTCCCAGGGCCAGCGCCTGTGGGCAAAAGGGGCTCCTCCGGCCCATATCCAGGTCGGGGAGCGGGTTACCGTTGGGAAACCATCACTACCAACACTTAACTTAGGTGCAGGGAGAGACAGTCATCACTAACCTGCAGGGAGGAACAACCGCAGCCGTCCGAGTGACCCGTCCATCCAGCCACTTGTTTTACCGTGAACTGTGTCATCATCATTGGGCTGAGTGAGTACCTCCGTGCCATGCGGCACAACGCTGCCCCTGCGACCCTGCACCTCATCAGGCCCCACAACCCGCCTGTCATCCATGTCTACCCCATCACCAGTCCCCGGGACAACCAACCCCCCTACCCACGGAGGGGAGAAATAACAACAAAGCTGCTCCCTGTCACAGGCTCCCGGGATCCCCGTCCAGAGCAGCGGTGGTGTCCACACAATCACCACAACCGTGGGTGGCGTCACGGACAATATCCCCAAAACCCAAACCACCCCTTTTCACTCACGGGCGAGTAGCGCCGCTCGAGTCCCCGGGATCCGGCCATCGCTCGAGCCAACGAGCAGCAGCAGCCGTAGAGCAGCGTCAGCCGGACCCGAGCAGTGGGAGAGCGCACCGTCCCCTCCTCCGCCCGCGACACTTCCAGCTTGGGACTGGTGTGGAGGGTAAAGTGGATCAGGATGCGCAGGAGGAGGAGGAGGCTGAGGAGCATGACATTCCGGAGCTGTAGAGTGTGTGTGAAACCCTGACTGAGGTAGGGCCTGCAAAACTTGGTGTGTGAAGGACGTGTTCCGTCCCTCGCTCAGACTGGGTCCCAGCTTGCACAATATTAACCCAGTGTGACGTCAACGAGATGTAGCGGCCTTGCCCACATGCACTTGTCCACGTGTCTGTGGTTAGGTGGACTTTGGCTGAAACAGCGTTGTTCAGGGCACGTGTGATGTTTTGTGACACGTGGTTATGCAATGCGGGGACGGCACACCGGGAGAAATAGTGGCGGCTGTGGACCGAGTAACGTGGGACAGCTGCCACCATCAGGTCGCGGAATTCTTCTGTCTCAACCAGCCTAAAAGGCAACATTTCCAGCGCAAGCAGTCGCGAAATGTTAGCATTTAGAACTGTGGCATGTGGGGTGTTGGCAGTGTATTTGCGCCTGCGTTCAAAGGTTTGCTGAATGGATAACTGAACGTTGCGCTGGGACAAGGACGTGCTTGATGATGGTGTTCTTTCTGCGTAGGCAACTGCAGGTGCAGGAGTGGAGGAGGCTTGTTCGCAGGCAGCATGGACAGGGGATTGGCTCGCATGCACAACCAGCGAAGACGTAGCAGTGACATCAGCAAGCACTGCTCCTCGACTCTGTTGTACTTCCCACAAAGTCGGGTGCTTGGCTGACATGTGCCTGATCATGCTCGTGGTGGTCAGGCTGCTAGTTTTGGTACCCCTGCTGATGCTGGCATGGCAGGTGTTGCAAATGGCCTTTTTAGAATCATCTGGAGCCAACTTAAAAAACTGCCAGTGTCAGAGTTCCGGGTTTTCCAGTTTTCTTTTGAAAGAGCTTGCCCTTTGTTAACATGGAGTTTTCTGTTCTGTTGCCCTACTTCCTGTCCATCTGTTTAAAAGCCGCCCCTAAAGCTTAGTCCAGTGCCTGAGTATACTGCTTCCTGTGTGCTCCTGCCCTGCTGCTTTTGGTTCCTGATTGTTATTCGGATCCTCTTGGAAAACAACCGACACCGACTCTGGACTTCATCTGGTATCATCTAGCTGTGCCCGGACTCCGTTTGCCGTCTTTGGTCGCCACTTCTGCCCGGTTCCTTCCGTTTAATACCACTCTGGACTCACATCACGTACGGACATTTTTGGACTTACCTATTGCCCTTTTGTGTCCCGGCTGCTGCGCATTTAGGGCTTCTGGGGTGATTGCCAGACAGTCCCTGTATAGGGGTTCGCTCTTGGTGGTCTCCCTGGGGGAGTCCGGTGCGCGGTCCCGGGAATTCCCTTTCGCTCCGTCCCTGGAAGGTATTTCCTGTATTTATGTTCTACTGTGTTTTTGTTCCGTTTATGTACATATTTGCTGGTTGCATATTATAAACGTCTTGCACCAAGAACTCGTCTCTGGTTGTCATTGCCCTAACGCAATCGAAATCCTCAATACATACAATAGTATTACAGCCAGACTCGGGAAGACCTAACATTTGTACAGGCACCTTGTGTCGTGTTGTTCCGGGGAACAGTTGCCTGACGTCTGCCTGGGGCCACCACTCTGCTTCTTACTGCCTGTTGGGATGCTACGCCTCCCTCCCCCTGTGCACTGCTGTCGTCGCTCTGCATATCCTCCTGCCAGGTTGGGTCAGTTACTGGATCATCCACCACGTCGTCTTCCTCTTCCGCACCCTGCTCCTCCTCCTGACTTCCTGACAATTGTGTCTCATCATCGTCCACCCCTTGTTGAGACACGTTGCCAACTTCGTGAGAACATGGCTGCTCAAATATTTGGGCATCTGTACATACAATCTCGTCATGGCCCACTTCAACAGGAGCTGGCGAGAGGCCAGAATTTGTGAATGGAAACGTGAACGAACAGCTCTTCCGAGTGTCCAAGTGTGGGATCAGTAATGTCCGTGGACGTGTACTCGGCCTGGTGGTAGGAAGGAGGATCAGGTTCTGAAATGTGCGGTGCAGTATCACGGCTACTGACACTTGACCGTGTGGAAGACAGAGTGTTTGTGGTGGTGCCAATCTGACTGGAAGCATTATCCGCTATCCAACTAACAACCTGTTGACACTGGTCTTGGTTCAAGAGCGGTGTACTGCTGCGGTCCCCAAGAATTTGGGACAGGACGTGCGAGCGACTAGATGTGGCCCTTTGTTGTGGCGAAATTAGAGCTTGCACACAACCTCGGTCTCTGCCTGCACCACCATCACGTCCACTTCCTTGTTCGTTGACAACGCCCTTGCGCATTTTGCAATGCTGTGCTGATGTGTATTCACTAGACTTGTGCGTTATATCCAAGTTTTTGCAAAACTCACACAAATGCAGCGGAAAGCTGCCACCAACAGGCACACACGTGCGGTTTTTAAATGCAAGCACGGAGGCACTAAGAACCTAACAGGTCTCTATCCAGGGACAACGTGGAGCCTCCCAATTTTTGGCTGCCCTGCCTAAGGGCTATACTACAATAGACCCACTTCCTTACAATGGGCACTTCAGGTTTACAGGCCATCATGCACGTCTCTATCCAGGGACAATGTGGAGCCTCCCAATTTTTGGCTGCCCTGCCTAAGGGCTATACTATAATACACCCACTTCCTTACAATGGGCACTTCAGGTTTACAGGCCCTCATGCACGTCTCTATCCAGGGACAACGTGGAGCCTCCCAATTTTTGGCTGCCCTGCCTAAGGGCTATACTACAATAGACCCACTTCCTTACAATGGGCACTTCAGGTTTACAGGCCCTCATGTACGTCTCTATCCAGGGACAACGTGGAGCCTCCCAATTTTTGGCTGCCCTGCCTAAGGGCTATACTACAATAGACCCACTTCCTTACAATGGGCACTTCAGGTTTACAGGCCATCATGCACGTCTCTATCCAGGGACAATGTGGAGCCTCCCAATTTTTGGCTGCCCTGCCTAAGGGCTATACTATAATACACCCACTTCCTTACAATGGGCACTTCAGGTTTACAGGCCCTCATGCACGTCTCTATCCAGGGACAACGTGGAGCCTCCCAATTTTTGGCTGCCCTGCCTAAGGGCTATACTATAATACACCCACTTCCTTACAATGGGCACTTCAGGTTTACAGGCCCTCATGCACGTCTCTATCCAGGGACAATGTGGAGCATCCAATTTTTGGCTGCCCTGCCTAAGGGCTATACTATATAATACACCCACTTCCTTACAATGGGCACTTCAGGTTTACAGGCCCTCATGCACGTCTCTATCCAGGGACAACGTGGAGCCTCCCAATTTTTGGCTGCCCTGCCTAAGGGCTATACTACAATAGACCCACTTCCTTACAATGGGCACTTCAGGTTTACAGGCCATCATGCACGTCTCTATCCAGGGACAATGTGGAGCCTCCCAATTTTTGGCTGCCCTGCCTAAGGGCTATACTATAATACACCCACTTCCTGACAATGGACACTTAATGTTTTGAGGCCCTCATGCACGTCTGTATGCAGGGGCATTGGTGAACCTCACAATTTTGGACTGCCCTGGCAAAGGAAAATACTACAAAGACTCACTTCCTCAAAATGGGCACATTAGACTCAAGAGGCCTTCATGTACGTCTCTTCTCAGGGACATCGGAGTGCCACACAATGTTTTCACGTAAAATCTTTCATGTATTAATCTCAAAAAGTAACATACACCAGCTCTATCTCACTATTGGGTATGTGCCCTTAACATTTCCGCCATGAAAAATCATTTTGGGGTCATTTTGGAAGGTTTTCTGGTGAGTCCGTAAAAATGGCGTAAAACGCGGACAAAATTGTTCACAGCTGTGACTTTTCAGTGATAAATGCTTCAAGGGGTCTTCCCCATGCTGTTGCCATGTCATTTGAGCACTCTTCTGAGACTTTTGTGACATTTTTAGGGTTTCTCCATGCTGCCGGGGGGTCATTTCACAAAAATACTCGGGTCTCCCATAGGATAACATTGGGCTCGTTGCTCGGGCCGAGTACACGAGTATCTTGGGAGGCTCGGCCCGAGCTTCGAGCACCCGAGCTTTTTAGTACTCGCTCATCACTAAACAAAACCCAAAAAATTAGTGACCAATATAGCCACCTTTCTTTATGATGACACTCAACAGCTTACCATCCATAGATTCTGTCAGTTGCTTGATCTGTTTATGATCAACATTGCGTGCAGCAGCCACCACAGCCTCCCAGATACTGTTCCGAGAGGTGTACTGTGTTCCCTCCCTGTAGAACTTCCATTTTATAAGGGACCACAGGTTCTTTATGGGGTTCAGATCAGGTGAACAAGAGGGCCATGTCATTATTTTTTCATCATTTAGACCTTTACTGGCCAGCCACACTGTGGAGTAGTTGGATACATGTGATGATGAAGCATTGTCCTGCATAAAAATCATCTTTTTTTTTAACAATACCGACTTCTTCCTGAAACACTGCTTGAAGAAGTTGTCTTTCAGAAATTGGCAGTAGGTCTGGAAGTTGAGTTTCACTCCATTCTCAACCCAAAAAAGTCCCACAAGTTCATCTTTGATGATACCAGCCCATACCAGTAACCCACCTCCACCTTGCTGGCATCTGAATTGGAGTGGAGCTCTCTGCCCTTTACTAATCCAGTCTCTGGCCCATCCATCTGGCCCATCAAGTGTCACTCTCATTTCAACAGTCCATAAAACCTTTGAAAAATCAGTCTTAAGATATTTCTTGGCTCAGTCTTGATGTTTTATCTTATCTTTCTTGTTCAAAGGTGGTCGTTTTTCAGCCTTCCTTACCTTGGCCATGTCCCTGAGTATGGCACACCTTGTGCTTTTTGATACTCCAGTAACGTTGCAGCTTTGAATATGGCCAAACTGGTGGCAAATGGCATCTTGGCAGCTTGATTTTCTTCAATTCATGGGCAGTTATTTTGCGCCTTTTTTTCCCAACACGCTTCTTGCGACCCTGTTGGCTATTTGCCATGAAACGCTTGATTGTTCGGTGATCATGTTTCAAACGTTTGGCAATTTCAAGACTGCTGCATCCCTCTGCAAGAAATCTCACAATTTTGGACTTTTCAGAGCCCGTCAAATCTCTCTTGCTATTTTGCCAAAGGAAAGGAAGTTGCATAATAATTAAGCACACCTTATATAGGATGTTGATGTCATTACACCACACCCCTCCTCATTACAGAGGTGCTCATAAACTTATTTACTTAATTGGTAGTTGGCTCTCAAGCCTATACAGCTTGGAGTAGGACAACATGTATAAAAATTATCATGTGATCAAAATACTCATTTGCCTAATAATGCTGCTCTTCACACAGTGTAGTTGGCATTTGGTGATGAGTGAATATATTCAGCACTATTCACCAATATATTCGGTGTATATTCACAGGATTCAAATCTTCTCTTCGCATGTTTTGCGCCTGATTTTCAGCTACTAAACATGATGGGATTGCTTGTCAATCACAGGAATGCTGTAGCCACCTTTGCTATTGGTATTACTGTGATTGGTTGGCCGGGTCGCATCATCAGTTCTATATAAGACCCGTTAAACCACAGCTGATATCAAAAGAGGTATGTCAATAGAAAAAACACCATTTAATTACCTCTAAAACTAAATTTTGTTATAAATCTCATTAAAATAGACACATGGGGCGTCCTTTCAAACAACATACAACACATAAATTTGTGCCAGTGAGTGCTAGGTAGCTGTAAGGTCCATATAGTGAGGGATTTAATGGAATATCAGTAAATTTAGGACAGACTTGAACATGCTAAATCACATGCTAAATCACATCCTTAAGATGTCTTAATTTTTTGGGCATCCCCCGTTCCAGGTGGCTGACCCTCCCTCACCCTACAACTATCTAGCAAGGTATCCACCACCGAAACAGGTGCAAAGAAAAAGTGAGAGACAAACCATATACAGTGCCTACAAGTAGTATTCAACCCCCTGCAGATTTAGCAGGTTTGATAAGATGCAAATAAGTTAGAGCCTGCAAACTTCAAACAAGAGCAGGATTTATTAACAGATGCATAAATCTTACAAACCAACAAGTTATGTTGCTCAGTTAAATTTTAATAAATTTTCAACATAAAAGTGTGGGTCAATTATTATTCAACCCCTAGGTTTAATATTTTGTGGAATAACCCTTGTTTGCAATTACAGCTAATAATCGTCTTTTATAAGACCTGATCAGGCCGGCACAGGTCTCTGGAGTTATCTTGGCCCACTCCTCCATGCAGATCTTCTCCAAGTTATCTAGGTTCTTTGGGTGTCTCATGTGGACTTTAATCTTGAGCTCCTTCCACAAGTTTTCAATTGGGTTAAGGTCAGGAGACTGACTAGGCCACTGCAACACCTTGATTTTTTCCCTCTTGAACCAGGCCTTGGTTTTCTTGGCTGTGTGCTTTGGGTCGTTGTTGGAAGATGAAATGACGACCCATCTTAAGATCCTTGATGGAGGAGCGGAGGTTCTTGGCCAAAATCTCCAGGTAGGCCGTGCTATCCATCTTCCCATGGATGCGGACCAGATGGCCAGGCCCCTTGGCTGAGAAACAGCCCCACAGCATGATGCTGCCACCACCATGCTTGACTGTAGGGATGGTATTCTTGGGGTCGTATGCAGTGCCATCCAGTCTCCAAACTTCACGTGTGTGGTTGGGACCAAAGATCTCGATCTTGGTCTCATCAGACCAGAGAACCTTGAACCAGTCTGTCTCAGAGTCCTCCAAGTGATCATGAGCAAACTGTAGATGAGCCTTGACATGACACTTTGAAAGTAAAGGTACCTTACGGGCTCGTCTGGAACGGAGACCACTGCGGTGGAGTTTGTTACTTATGGTATTGACTGAAACCAATGTCCCCACTGCCATGAGATCTTCCCAGAGCTCCTTCATTGTTGTCCTTGGTTTAGCCTTGACTCTTTGGACAAGCCTGGCCTCGGCACGGGTGGAAACTTTCAAAGGCTGTCCAGGCCGTGGAAGGCTAACTGTAGTTCCATAAGCCTTCCACTTCCGGATGATGCTCCCAACAGTGGAGACAGGTAGGCCCAACTCCTTGGAAAGGGTTTTTACCCCTTGCCAGCCTTGTGACCCTCCACGATCTTGTCTCTGATGGCCTTGGAATGCTCCTTTGTCTTTCCCATGTTGACCAAGTATGAGTGCTGTTCACAAGTTTGGGGAGGGTCTTAATTAGTCAGAAAAGGCTGGAAAAAGAGATAATTAATCCAAACATGTGAAGCTCATTGTTCTTTGTGCCTGAAATACTTCTTAATACTTTAGGGGAACCAAACAGAATTCTTGTGGTTTGAGGGGTTGAATAATAAATGACCCTCTGAATAAACTTTTCACAATTTAAAAAAAAAAAATAAAAAAAGAAATAACATTCTTTTTTGCTGCAGTGCATTTTACACTTCCAGGCTGATCTACAGTCCAAATGTCACAATGCCAAGTTAATTCCGAATGTGTAAACCTGCTAAATCTGCAGGGGGTTGAATACTACTTGTAGGCACTGTATGCACAATACAAAAATTGCCTTAAATATAATATGGTTTCTAACTAGTACTAAATCCCTAGTCAGAAAAAATAGATATAGAGTTTTAGGAAAAGAGTCAACGGGCCTACTTATCTAAATAGGCACCCTCAACTGTCCCTACGTGTTTCCTCCCCCTTCCTAATGCAATAAAAGGGGATCATCAGGGGATATATAAAGATGACACCAGTAAAACAGAAAAAGTAACATTCAGTGTCTGACAATTGCTATTATACCGATACTATATATCTTAGATTTCCAAAAATTAGTAAAAACTCACATAAAATAGATCTCGCCAATGTGCGGGTGACTAGTCGGACCGGAGGACTCATATGGCCAAGAAGAAAAAAACAATTTTCGTTGTACCCCTTCTCTAATGTTGTAGTATATCAGGGGCTAATTGATTGGTCCCTGATATACTACAACATTAGAGAAGGGGTACAACAAAAATGTTATTGTTTTTTTGTTTTTTGTTTTTTTTCTGACTAGGGATTCAGTACTAGTTAGAAACCATATTTTATTTAACGCAATTTTTGTATTGTGTGTATGTGGTTTGTCTCTCACTTTTTCTTTTCACCTGTTTCGGTGGTGAATACCTTGCTATATAGTTATAGGGTGAGTGAGGGTCAGCCACCTGGAACGGGGGATACCCAAAAAATTATGACATCCTCTGTCGGTAGGAAGGGAAATATAGGATGTGATTTAGCATCTTCAAGTCTGTCCTAAAATTACTTATATTCTATTAAATCCATCCCTATATTGACCTTATAGCTACCTAGCACTCACTGGCACAAATTGTTTTGTTGTATGTTGTTTGAAAGGATGCCCCATGTGTCTATTTTAATGAGATTCATAATAAAATTTAGTTTTAGAGGTAATTGAATGGTGGTTCTTCTATATAAGACCCGCCCATGCCACCTTAGATGAATATCATTTGGAGCTACCATAGGGAGAGCTGCTGTTGGAGAATGGACAGTGTTAGTGCGTGGCTTAATAACAAGATTGGTTTAAACTGAGTATAGTGCAGGGCAAGATATGGGAGAAGGGTACCGTTTGTTTAAAATGGAATTTAGGCAGTGTTGATGGTTTTAACCCTTTAACACCGCAGGCAGTCATATTACGTCTCTGCTGTCATAGTGTTATTCCCCAACTGCTACTGCGGGCTGCAGGCAGGAATCCACGCACATGTCAGCTGATTTGTACAGCTGACATGTGTGACTTGCAGGTAGGAGTGGAATCGCTATCCAGCCGTACCTGTTAACCCCTTAAATTGCGCTTTCAAGATGTGACAGAGCCATTTTAACAGCGATCGCGGTAATTGAATACTCACAGGCCTCCACCAGAAGTCAAATGACATGATCACATTGATCCGATGGTTTTCATGGTAGCACAGGGTCATGTGATGACTCCAGTAGCTCACATGACTCAGGTCTTGTAAGAAACAGCCGAGTACTGCCTGTAGTCGGAGTACCTGGCCAGAAAACCAGTGTTTGAGTGTAAAACCACTGCCATTCCCACTGTGCAACATGTTTCCCTATCTGCTGTCCAAGGAGCATGTGCAGATGCCTCATCCCCTGAACCTGTTATTGGACATACACAACTAACATCAGCAACCACATCCATTCCCTTGTCCCAGTGCAGTGTTCAATTATCCCTACCTCAGACTTTGGAATGAAAGCAGAAATACTCCGACCCCCCACCCACAGACCCAAACACTAAATGGCGACATTGATAAACTGCTCATCCTGGAAATTATGCAGTTTCTGTTTGTGTAGACTGAGTCTTTCCTCAACCTTTTGGTGCCTGCCGTCTCTCAGATCTCTGTCCCCAGCCACCGCTATTTCTCCTGGTGTGCTGTCCCTGCCCTACACAAGTATGTGTTCAATAACATCATCTGTGCTCTGACCACCACAGTTACTGGGAAGGTCCACTTAACCACAGATGTGTGGACAAATGCTTATGGAGAGGGATGCTACATTTCCCTGATGGAATACTGTGTGAACCTGGGGGAGGACAGGACGGAGTCGGACC
The DNA here is from genome assembly GCF_048569485.1 of Anomaloglossus baeobatrachus. Taxonomy (NCBI): domain Eukaryota; kingdom Metazoa; phylum Chordata; class Amphibia; order Anura; family Aromobatidae; genus Anomaloglossus; species Anomaloglossus baeobatrachus. Next base: position 303,525,946 of record NC_134353.1, on the reverse strand, counting down.
CTGGGACACCACTCATGCTTCCAATGCATAGAATAGCAAGCCCAAGGTCCATCTTTTCGTACAGCAGTTCCTGCACCCCCTCCTCATCATCCTCCTCTTGCTCGTTATCCTCAGCTGAATTATTGTCCCCATCAGCCCCAAATTGGGAGCACTACAGCACTGCCCCATCAAAGCGGCAGCAGACTCTTTTGAAACTTATCTCTTTAGGTGATAAACCACACTCCACACCTGAGATTTTGAAAGCTCTAAAAGACCAGACCGATCTGTGGCTCTTACTGCTGAACATAGACCCAAGTCAGGTTGTGTGTGATAATGGCCATAACCTTGTGGCTGCTCTGAATGTGCACAGTGCTTGGACACTGGGAGGGATGATTGATTAGAAAGTCAAGCTTTTATTAATGCATCCAGTATACAAATTCAAGTTGTGGATTCTTTTCAAATGTCTGAATGAGAGACCTCCCAAATTTCTGGTAGATGGTCAAATGTGGACCCTCCCAAATGTAGGAGTGAGTGATGGCCCTGATAAAATTATAGTTGAATTGCACATGGTGACTCTGTGGATATGGTGGAGAAGGAGGCCAAAAAAAATAAAATTCACAGAAACCTTCTTGTGCGCAGTGTTTCCACTAATTGGACATAACCACTGAACCACCATTCCGCCCTACTAAATGTGTGATAGAGGACCCTCCAAAATTGCTGATAGAGGGACATGCCAAAAGTGTGCGAGAGGTCCATCCCAAATGTATGAGTGATAGACTCCTGATGGCCCTCCAAAAATTATGGTTGAGGGCTAGATCATGACTGTGTAGATGTGGTGGAGGAGAAGGAGGGGGCCAAAAAAAAATGATCCACAAACGCCTTCTTGTGTGTAGCGTGGCAAGAGTTAGTTTAGGGGGAGCTTGTGTCATTGAAGGTAAAGGTTTTTTGGCCTGAATTTTTATACCTGCTGGTACAATAATCAACCAAATACTCCAAATTACAATCCAGTTTGGCATGTATTAATATAGCTATTCATAGATTAAACAGGTGATGTCTGACTATGTCACACATCACATGGCCAGATATAGTAATACAATCTTAAATTATATTTCCCAGTGAACATTTTATTTCAGGATTAAAAATAATAAGAAAACCAAAAACAAAAATGGTATGTGTGACCATAGGCTCTTTTTTTTGCCTTATATACAAGGGGTTTTTTTTACAGGAAAGAATGTTTTTCAACATTTGTTTTCATGTAAAATGCAATTTAGATTTGATTTTGGAGCTTTTATTGTCACTCCATATAAATGGTGTTGTACTCTAACAACATTATTCCTAGAAACCAACTGTGAGTCAGAAATTCATCCAGGCATCTTCCCATGCTGTTCTGATTAAGTTTCTGCACTTTTCCATCCATTACAGCATTTTTTCAGCGCCCACAGGCCTACTTCCAAGGTCCTCCTGAAAAATATTTGAGTTTCCTTTTGACTTGCATTAGGTTCATTATTCAATGCGAATACATGAATAGTACATTTTTTTTGGCTCAAATAATCCGAACCCCAATACTTTATTATTCACCCATCACTATTGGCATTTCATTTGTTATTTTTTCTATAAAATGTATTGTTTTGATATTAAATATGACAATTTCTTAAACTTCATGTATGTTCTGAAGATGCCATACTGAAAAATTCTGTTTCCTGTAAAATTTAAATATATATATATATAGCTGTCACACAGCTTAATTCTTTATATAACTCAGGTTACCATGAGATCCATGATTTCATGATCATATTTTGTGCTTGTCTACAGATCATTCATGAAAACGTAACAGTAAATAACTGAAATTATAATATTTGGTTGTTTAAATAAAAAATCGTAAAACTTTATCTTCTACAATATGATACCAATAAGTTACTGAAATTACATTTTTCAAACTGTAATTAAATGGAAAACTTTAAAAGATGCATCATGTCTTATAAACTTAATTTGATTAATGGCATATAAATAAATATTTATAGATATTGTAATAAATTAAGAAAACATGGGTATTGACATAGATTACACAAATCTGGGCAACACCAGTAATAAATTATTTTTCAAGAGCAATTAACATCTTATCTTGCAGAACGACAATTTGTTCATAATTATAGATACATTTTTTACATTGAAAGCGTTTGATCTATTGTGCGATTTTTACAGAGCAGACAAGTTTAATGAATTCCTCTTGAAACAGATATAGCTCAAAATATTCTCTTGTGGTTTCCAGAAAATACAACAGATATTCCTAAAAAATCATGTATTTGTTTGCGATAACAATGTTTAGTAATGCATTTCAATCCTTAGCTTCCAGCAGTTTTTTGTTTATAAAGCCATATAATACCAAATAACAAATGAGGGTTTAATTTTTGTGGGAGGAGTTGTACCTTTGACTGACACTATTCATTCTGTCCCATATTGTAGTGGAAAACAGGAAAAAAAATTCCACAATTGTTTCTTGGGTTGTTTATTTACAAATGTTCACTATATGGTAAAACTGAATTGGCAATATGATTTACCAGGTCAGTACAAGTTCAGAGATACCAAATATGTATAATTTTACTTTTATATACTGTAAGTGGTGTAAAAAAATTTAAAAGTTTGTCAAAACAAAGAATTGTGCTTTTGTCGTCATATTCCGAGACCTGTAGTATTCTCAGTTTTGGGATCTGATGCTGTGTGAAAACATATTTTTTGCATTTTGAGCTGACGTTTTTAATTATATCATTTTTGGGTAGATGTGATGTTGTGATCACCTGTTAGTGCATTTCAATGGAATTTCAATGCAATGTTGTGGCAACAAAAAAAAACTTAATTCTGGTGTTTTGATTTTTTTCTCGCTACATCCTGTACTGATCAGATTAATTGATTTTATATTTGAAGTTGCTCTGTGAGCAGGGTTGTTCCCCACATGTCGAGATGGATGCAGATGTGGGAAAGATGTCTAAACCTAAGAAACTAGTGATGGCTGTTAAGATAAAGGTAGTGCATGATGGTGCACTACAGGCAAGAAACCGTACCCATCATGAACATTGTAATGGAAAAAGAGTGTAAACAAGAGTCCCATCCATTGAAAAGATGCTGGTAAGAAGATCTCCTGTGACCAGGTGGGTGCAGCAAAGAGAAAGGCTGCAGGTGTCGCTGGCTGCAAAAGATCTGTGATCCATGAGGGATGTGCTTGAACAGGAGGTTCCACCAATGCTATGGCCATGGAAGAACATGAGTGGGTCATCATCTGTAAAACCCCTTCCCCAATTTTACGTGAAGGAGAGACCCCTAGCTCCCAGTGCAAGCTGGATGCATGGCTAAGGTCATAGAGGTGAAGAAGCGCATTGTTAGGCACCAGGACCTGAAGAGAGGTATGGTTCTATCCTTGAGGAAGACAAGATGAGCAAGATCTATGTCAATGCTGGCTCTGTGTCTCAAGGCCCTGAGCTGGGGAGACCAAGTGCAGTTGGTTAAAGAATATGGGACCTGGAGATGGTGCGATGTGGTGGGGTTCCGTACCTGGGCAAGAGATGCAGTGCCTCAGGATGATGCCCAGCCCCAGCCGGAGGTATCCGTGATCAAAGCTTCCATATTCACTAGGTTGACAGTGTGGGCCAGCAACAACAGCAGAAAAACCAAGACCAGAATCTACATCTCCACTATAGAGCCAAGAATGGTGAGCATTGAGGCAGCAGGTGACCCGGCGGTGGTAAATGTGGCCCATGGAGCCCATTCGGCCATGTATGTAAATTGTGGATGATTGAATGCTCCGTGATTTAAGGGATAACTTGCTGATGCACATTATCATCCTCCACTCCATTCATTGCCTACTGGACTACCAAAGAAAGCCAACCACTGTATGTGGCTTTCTTTGGCAGTCTCATTGGCAGTGAATGGTGCAGAGGACCACAGAGCCCTGTTATCAGTGTTCCATAGCCCTAATTGCTGAGGGTTTGATTGGTGAAAGGTACTGCATAGAGGATAACATATTTTTCAGGAATAACTGTATAAAATTGCCGACATCTTGTTAAACTGACAGAAATTAGAATGTTAGAACAAAATAATTGCTTGTGAGAAGGTGCAGAGAAAATTATTTAAGAATTTATTTCTAAAAAAGCTTTCTTTCTTTATTATTGTTACTATATTCCTTTAAGGTAAACTCAGGTTACTGGATCGTACCATTACTTAAGATATTTTCTTTAGAAGTTTCTAATATTTTCCTACAATAACCCATAATAGGAGTCCTACTCCTTATAGTGCTTGTAGGGATTGTCCACATATTCCAAATGGCAAATGCTTCTCAATTATTATGCCGGCTTCCTTCTCCCTGCTTCGCTTCTAATTCTCATCTATTTTTGCTTGTGTAATGATGAATGCAATTTTTTTTCTATTCTAAGTACACATACTGATGTCACAGTAATAAAAGACACTTAATCGTAATGAAATGATTATCCACATATCTATACTTATTCTGTCTATTTTTAATGGACTTGGATAATTGCAGTAAGTACCATCATTCATAATGTCAGGCTTTTACATTTCTTTTAGAATATTCAAGTATGGCTGATTTTTTTCTCTATCTCTAATCCATATCTGTCAGCTCCTATTGCACATCTATTGATTAAATGGGTTGTCTTTTTTTTTTATTTTTTATCAAAAGTGAAGCCTGAACTGTAGAGCTTTCCTATTCCCAAATTGGCAGCTATGGAGGATCATATGACCAGACTTGTCCATAAGCCTCCTCCAATTGAAAAATTCTGCATATGGGAAAGCACGGGAGTAATAGACAAGTCAGGTCACATGACTATCCATAGCTGCTAATTTGAGAATCCATAAAGTAATTGAATCCAGCACACCACAGACTGGGATATGTAATAGTTTACTGCATAGTGCATGGCTACTTTACTATACCTAGACACCACTTCTATTCCTATAGCTGCTGCCATTCTCAAGTTAATGGCGGTGGACAGGATATGGGTGGACACACTGTATATACACAGTTTTTATATATATATATATATATATATATATATATATATATATGTACACTACAGTTCAAAAATTTGGGGTCACCCAGACAATTTTGTGTTTTGAAAAATCATGAAAGATCAAAAAATTATACTTTTTATTTATCAAATGATTTGCATAATGAATAGAAAATATAGTCCAGACATTGACAAGGTTAGAAATAATGATTTTTACTTGAAATAGTAATTTTCTCCTTCACACTTTGCTTTCTTCACATTTCATCACAGAATGCTCCTTTGCAGCAATTCCAGCTTTGCAGACCTTTGGCATTCTAGATGTTAATTTGCGGAGGTAATCTGGAGATATTTCACCCCATGCTTCCCCCTTCCCACAAGTTGGATTGGCTTGATGGGCACTTTTTGCGTACCATACGGTCAAGCTGCTCCCACAACAGCTCAAAAGGGTTGAGATCTGGTGACTGGGCTGGCCACTCCATTACAGATAGATTACCAGCTGCCTGCTCCTTCCCTAAATAGTTCATGCATAATTGGGAGGTGTGCTTTGGGTCGTTGTCCTGTTGTAGGATGAAATTGGCTCCAATCAAGCGCTGTCCACAGGGTATGGCACGACATTGCAAAATGAAGTGATAGCCTTTTTTATTCAAAATCCCTTTTACCTTGTACAAATCTCCCACTTTATCAGCACCAAAGCAACCCCAGACCCTCACATTACCTCCACTATACTTGACAGATGGCGTCATGCACTCTTCCAGTATCTTTTCAGTTGTAAAGCGTTTTACAAATGTTCTTCTGTGTGATCCAACTTTGATTCGTCTGTCCATAACACTTTTTTCCAATCTTCCTCTGTCCAATGTCTGTGTTATTTTGCCCATATTAATCTTTTCATTTTATTAGCCAGTCTCAGATATAGCTTTTTCTTTGCCACTGTGCCCTGAAGGCCAGCATCCCAGAGTCGGCTCTTCACTGTAGACGTTGACACTGGCATTTTGCGGGTACTATTTAATGAAGCTGCCAGTTGAGGACCTGTGAGGCATCGATTTCTCAAACTAGAGACTCTAATGTACTTGTCTTGTTTCACAGTTGTGCAGCGGGGCCTCCCATTTTTCTTTCTACTCTGGTTAGAGCCTGTTTGTGCTCTCCTCTGAAGGGAGTAGTAAACACTGTTGTAGGAAATCTTCAGTTTCTTGGCAATTTCTCGCATGGAATATCCTTCATTTCTACGAACAAGAATAGAATGTCGAGGTTCACATGAAAGCTCTCTTTTTCTGGCCATTTTGAGAGTTAATTGAACCAATAAATGTAATGCTCCAGATTCTCAACTAGCTCAAAGGAAGGTCAGTTTTATAGCTTCTCTAATCAGCAAAACTGTTTTCAGATGTGATAACATACTTGCACAGGGGTTTTTGAGGGGATTTCTAAACATCAATTAGCCTCCTAACACAGTTAGCAAACACAATGTACCATTAGAACACTGGAGTGGTGGTTGTTGGAAATGGGCCTCTATACACCTATGTAGCTATTGCATTCAAAACCAGATGTTTGCAGCTACAATAGTCATTTACCACAATAACAATGTTTTGAGTGTGTTTCTGTTTAATTTATCTTAATGTTATTAACGAATATTAACGAAATATCTAAAATACCCTAAACTTTTGAACTGAAGTATATATATATATATATATATATATATATATATATATATACTGTATATATAATATATATGACCCAAAATGATGCCTTTTCAGTTGATGAAAGTCCACACTTTTTTGTATATTTATTGGAGTGCTGCATCTCTGTCTATGCTCTTTTTTGGATATACATATTGCAGCTTTTTGTATGGTTGTGGTAAGGCCTGTCACCTAGTAACTGCAATAGTGATGCTATTCTACTGTTTCACTGGCGGACACAAACATAAAAGGGCTCCTGTGCAAAAACAATATTTGAGCCCTTTGAAGCCTATTTGGAGGCAGAAATGGGCCCCCTAACGTTATGAGCCCCTGTGTAATTGCAGAGGTTGCATCAATGTTATGTCCGCCCCTGTATCTATTTATCTTTCTATCTGCCTATTGTCTATCTATTATCTATCTATCTATTATCTATCTATTATGTATCTATCTCTCTATCTATCTTGTATCTAATTCTCTATCTACATCTACCTATATATCTATCTATAATATATCTATACATATATATCTCTATCTATAACAGTATCAATCTATTATATATCTATCTATTATCTATAATCTATCCATATACAGTATCTATTCTGTTATCTGTTATGTATCTATATCTCTCTATCTACTGTGCATCTACCTATCTATCATGTATTAATCTATCTATAATATAGCTATAATATATATGTTTCTACAGTATCAATCTATTATACGTATATTATCTACCTGTGTATCTATAATATATCTATCATGTATCTATCTATCCATCATTCTATCCCTCTGTTGTCTATTAAGGATGATCGAATACCTCAATTATTCGGCTTCATGAATATTTTCCGAATAGGTCGCCGCTATTCGATTATTCGCGAATATTCGATGCACAATGTAACGGTACCGTCACACAAAGCAACATCGCTAGCAACATCGCTGCTGATGCACAACTTGCTAGCGATGTTGCTTAGTGTGACATCCAGCAACAACCTGGCCCCTGCTGTGAGGTCGCTGGTTGTTGCTGAATGTCCTGGGCCATTTTTTAGTTGTTGCTCTCCCACTGTGAAGCACACATCGCTGGGAACAGGGAGCCGGCACTGCCGTGAGAGTGGCGGATGCTGAAAACGAAGGTAAATATCGGATAACCAAGGGAAGGGCTTCTTGGTTACCCGATGTTTACCGTGGTTACCAGCGTCCACAAAATCCGGCTCCCTGCTGCCTGCACATGTAGCAGAGTACACATCGGGTAATTAACCCGATGTGTACTGTGGTTAGGAGTGCAGGGAGCCAGCGCTAAGCTGTGTGCGCTGGTAACCAAGGTAAATATTGGGTTGGTTACCCGATATTTACCTTAGTTACCAAGCGCAGCATGCTTCCACGTGTAGCGATGCTCCAGCGATCCCTGCCAGGTCAGGTTGCTGGTGGGATTGCTGGAGCGTCGCTTAGTGTGACATCTCACCAGCGACCTCCTAGCAACTCACCAGCGATCCCTATCAGGTTGTATCATTGTTGGGATCGCTGGTAAGTTGTTTAGTGTGACTGGGCCTTAAGTCTATGGGAAACCCGAATAACAACTATTCAGGCTTCCCGTAGACTTACATTGCACATCGAATATTTGCATAGCGGCGAGCTATTCGTCGGATATTCGCGAAACCGAGTAATTGAGGTATTCGATCATCCCTATTGTCTATCTATCTATCTGTCTATCTATCTATGTATCTGTCTATCTATCGTCTCTATCTATGTATATATCAATTTATCTACCTATCAGTTACCTATCCGTTACCTATCCATATGTTTATCTATCTGACTTCTTCTTATATATTTAGCACATTGCAATCAATCAGTAGTTTACATATTCAGACATGGTATATTTTAAAACTAAAGCTACTTCCCTTCGCAAAAAACCTGCTCCAGAGAATAAGGTCTAATTCAGGTTTCCTTCAGTTATCATTACACCCTCAAATCTGACATTCTCAGATCTCCCATTGTTTTATATTTCCTAATTAGACACTAAGCATGATGTAATTCAAAATGGCAGGTCAGCAAGACCTGCAAATGAGCTGCCACTAGTACTAAAGGGCCAGTCACACAACAAAGTAGGTTATATTAAAGGAGACAAATGAAGTTCATCAAAGCAGGAACTGGAAAGCTATGCATATGGGAACACAATTGTATTCTTATTCTAGGCTGCAGGCCCTAAAATCAAACAAGTCATTTTACAGAAATGATTATTATTATTACTCAGCTTATTATCTGATCACGCTTGCATCCAAATTTCATTCAAGGCTTTCTTTCTAATAAAATATTTTTTTAAAGGAAAGTATGTCAGATCTAAAAAGTATTCAATTGAGTTTTGTGGTAAAAAATACAGAATGCTTGGTTTCAGCAAAATCAGAAAAAAAAGTAAGAGAAAATTCAGTGTGCATATAACCTAAAAGTCCTTACTAATATTATATGCCATTTTGTTACGAGCTTTTTCAATAATCAAAACAGTATAGTCAGAATATATTACTAGAAAACACTAAAAAATAATATGTATTGTAAGCTACAAAAGTGAAATTGTCAGGTTTTCATAAAGAATATTTACTGTATTATCAGTCATAAGCATGATATCAAATTTCCAAGACCATTAGAACCAGGAATACTGGATTGGAAAAGAACATAGCTCTATAGAGTCTAGAAGTATTGAAATGAATGAACCTCCTGAAAAATTGCAAGTTGCAGGTTTCAGCTCAGTAACCAAATGTGCAGCTGAGTAATTGTGCATGTCTTTTTTGTCAGACTGTTGTCACATTTCTTTTTATTGTGTGCTAGTGTCTATTTGATCACTGTGAACCAGTATGACTATATGTAAGAATATGAATTCTCAAGTATATTTGATCCAAGGCCTCATTGCAAGAAGACAGGTATGCCCACATGCCAGTACTGATGAAAAGTATGCTGGTCCAGTTTCATTAAGATATCTGGGTGCCTTTTAACAAATTTGACACATCTTCCAGCGGCAATGCAGCACTGCAAGAAATGTACTCCAGTAAATGACTAGGGTATATATATATATCTGCCATGATTTCTGCCACTTTTGTGGCATAAAGTATAATGAATTTGTCAGTGGCTCTTGAGCATGCCCTATCTGGGTAAACTCTGATAACATTTAAAAAAACTTGGAAGATCTGTCTGGGAGTGGTATAAAATTTCACAAAGTTAAAAGTTGTGCAATAATCGCAATATTTCAATCAGTTTTACATGAGAAAACTTGTGTAGACTGTCTAATGAATTGGAACTTATATTGTATGACATTTGTTGTGGAGAGTCAAACTTTTCTTATTAACAGTCCTAAAGCTGATATGCTGAAAAAGGCAGGATGGGCTTGAGGGAATAAGTGCATATCCCCCTAGGCTGGCCTCAAAGCAGTTGTTCAGGTCCACCAGGGGACCAGCACTGAACCTTTAAATGTGTTTATGTGCCAACCTGACCACCTCACAGCAGTTCAGGCACACCCACACTGCACATTGTGTGGGCATGCCTGCTAAATTGAATTGTCTCTGAAGCGTGGTGTGTGATGTCAATTTAGCATTGTTTCTCCAGGGAGGAAGGAGACAAACTCTAGCGCCACCTATTGGAAGTAGCAATCCTAAAAGTCAAAAGTGGCTTTTTAACAAGCCTTTTAATATGACTAAAGATTTATGCCAGATCAGAACCCCAATTTGCAGACACAGTTGCTCCTGCTTTCCTTTGTAGCGGTTATGTGTTATGATCTTTGGGGTGTGACACATGCATTGGGCTTCAAATCAAAGGAAGAGCAGATTTTTCTTATCTTCTCAAAATGTATATTTACAGACAATTTATTTTTCTTTTTTTCTCCCCTTCTTCCAAGAGCCATAACCTTATTAATTTTCTGTCCTGTGGCTTATTTTTTGCAGGATGAGCTGTACTTTTGAGAGACACCATTTAGTTTACCAAATAATGTGCAGAAAATTGGCAACAAAATTCCAAGTGCAATGTACTTAAGAAAAAAAAATGCAATTCTGACATGATTTTTGGGGAATTGCTCTTACTAAGTACATTATGTGGTAAAAATAGACCTTGCAATATGATTCTTCTAATTATGGAGATAACAAACTTGTCCAGTTTATTTATTATTTTAGTAAGAAAAAAAATCAGAAACTTGAAAAAAAAACCAAAACATTTTTAATTGTGCTTCATATTTTGTGACCTGTAGCATTTTCATTTTTTGAACAATAAAGCAGAGTGAGGACTTATTTTTTGGAAGGAGAGACGATATTTCCGTAATACAGTTTTGACATAGTATGACATTTTGATCACTTCTTACAGCATTTTTTGTGCTAATGTGTCAACAAAAAATGCAATTTCGGCATTTAAAATTCTATTCCGTTTACAGTGTTTAGAAATCAAGGTAATTATTTTTATATTTTGATAGATTGGCCTTTTCAGGAGGCAATAATATCACATTCTTTTTCTATTTTATGTATTTATTGTGATTTAAACTTTTATGGGTTTTTTTTACTTTTTTTTTTACTTTTGACTGTATCTATGAGTCTTTATATGGAACTAGAACCTGAGATTGTTAAATGTCATATACAATCTCATGTACTATATACAAAATACTACAGTATTGCTGCATAAGGTAAATATCATGTACTCTTTTGAAGCCTCATGCTAGGATTCAAAGGAGCTCTGTGATGACAAGCATGGAGGTCTTCAACAGACACCCAACTGTCATAGTTACCATTTGTACCCCTGAATCGTGTCACAGGAGCACCGATAGGTACATAAAATGATGCACCCCCATGCTGGCATGGTGTTAATATCCCTGAGTTTGAAAGAGGTATTTAACAATTTGCCAGTTGAAGGTGGAGCTCTGCTCTATCGCAGCAGTTAGAGGAAGGTCCTGGCTGTGACAAAGAACTTTTAGCTGCCAGGTATGGGCGAGTTCACAATGTGAGCCCACTCCATAAACCCGCTATTTGTGCTGTGTCCAGATGGCAGATGTCGATAAAGAGTTAAAGATAGTCAAATCCTAATAAAGCCCCATTTTATTCAAAATAAGCTCTGGAGGCAGATTTTCAGGGAGATCTATGTCCAGACCATAGATCTTAACAGCTAATTTACCTATTTAAAAAAAATGTGAATTACTCTGAAATAAGACATCACATTGCAGATATCACAGTATCACACTATTAAATTTTGTATAAATTACATGCCCATATAGATGGTTTAGGAGAATTGTGTAGGAGGTATTGCCCTATAAGATGGTTGAATGGTACTGTGACTTTAAGACATTGTCTTCCTCTTTAATTCTGCATGTTGTGGACTGTCTGACTCAGCTGTAAAATGGGACTGACCTACCCCAAAAAATGCGAGAAAGAGAGAAAGGGTGGAAGAAGAGTTTCAGGCGGGAACTGGAGCAGTTGGGTTGCCTGAGTCATTGCGGTATTCAGTTTGGTGATTGGCAGTTTTGAAAAAAGAACATTGCTGGCTGCAAGAGTTATTTTAAGCTGAACCATTACAGTATTTTGAAGTCTGACTAGCAAGCATCTGACCGAGACGTTCCTGAGGACGGCAATACCAAGGAAGGAGAAGTGTTCCCCACTGTCCTGCAAGCAGAAATGTGCACCAACAGAGACCACACGTTGAACTCCTTGGAGTGAATCCATGACATATTGACTATATTGTGTCTGTATCATTGTGAGTACTTGGTAAGACGTAGCGCAGGTCTCCATAGCTAGGGTTTGGTTGCCACACGGCCAGAGCAGCAAAGGTCAGTGAAATTGCTATTGCAGTGTAGTTGTTAATCTATTTACCTGCTGAGTTTATTGTTACAATAATTTGTGTAATAGTTTGAGCGACATATCTTCCACGTGCCCTAGTTAGGAGATTTGTGTGTCAAAGTTTAATATAGCTATAGCTATAGCTATAGCTTTTAATATATTTTTTAAATTAATAGTAATAAAATATATGTTTTTGGAGTTTTTTCTTTTGGTCTATAGCTGTTAATAAACTGACCCTCAGTTCTGCAATCTCTACTTCAGTACGGTACTTGAATCCTGCACAGTGCTGGTTCTTAGCCATCCCTAAAGTTACAAAGATCCTTCTGCCACATGACATGATCCTAGCATTATGAACAGCCGATGGTAGGAAGAAACCCTGTGTAGAGTTGGCCTTTAGGTCCAGAGGCTTTACTTATATCTTTAATACTAATTTAAGATTATTGTTAAATAAAAAAAAGTAACATTTTGTATAAAGAAAGCTCTTAAAAAATGAAGAATGTGACATAAATATAAAAAATGGACACTGTGACTTGAAACATATACAAGTTGTCCTTTGCTGACAAGCATTGGATGAAAAATGAAGGAAGCCTTGAAAGCTTGTAATTGTCTTTTGACATTTTATTAGTAATTACCCTGTCACTTTCAGTATTAAAATGTATCCTCTTGCCCTGTATTGGAGTTTATTTTTTAGCACTGAATATTCTATTTTTTAAAGTATTCTAAAATTACAAATTAAGGGAAAAAAGTTATCATTGTACCTCTGAAGTGTAGGTGTGCAACAGCATAGCAAATGTCACAATGTTTAAGGAAAAATAATGTCTAAATACCAGAAATTTGACATTTTGTGCTGAGTGTAAAAATAAAAATGCATTACTTGCTAAAAAGTGAATCAGCATTGCCAGCCATCAATGAATTTCTAGCAAAAATTCCTATAATTGCAAATTCCTCTGTGTAATAGAAAGATTTTTCAAGCATGCAAAATATTCTAATGAACTTTAGAGATTAATGTATGAATGAGCATATTATCATCATAAAAAAGTAAAAACTATATCTTAACTCTTTAACACATAGTGCATAAAATTTGTAATACAAACTATTGTGGTAATATTGGCCGGCACTCAAAAAATTACACAGGTCTACCCCCAAACATTTTTCAGGTATTAAGGTTTTTGAATGGATTTATGGTATTTTGGGAGTGCTGGATAAAAAAAATCCCATTACTTTTGCTGAACTAGTTCTAATATTTGAGATAATGGACATAAAAAAAAAATACATCTTGATTTTGATTCTTAATCAGTGACGTAAGTAATGAAATATCACATAGAATTGTTTTGTTTTTCAATTTGTAGGCTTACAATGCTGTAAAAGCGACTTTTTAAAGCCAGAATTCTACTGTAAATTTGCTGAGAAAAGAAGTCAACTACAGTAAAAGTTTGTTAACCTAGTCTTGGCTTATTCCCAGAAAGATCTGTCTTAAAAAGTGTATAAATACATCAATACATTGATGAAGTCCTCAGTTTTAGGCCTACTTCAAATCAGTGATTCTAGTACGTATGTGCTAGTTTTTATACGTACCAGAATAGCGGACATACGCAGACCCATTAATATCAATGGGTCTGTGCACACATTATTGATTTCTCACTGGCCGTGTCTTTGTGCGGCATACACGCATATCTGTGATTATCACATGGAGACATATGCATTTTTTCTGGCATCACTGATGTCCCACGGACCACACTATGGTGTGGTCAATGAAACACGTACCAGAAAAAAAGTACATTGAAAATAAAAAGCATTTTCAACTCATCTTCTCCAGCGACACTGTGTTCTGCAGCTTCACTCTGTTTCTTCCTGGCCGGCTCATTATGGCATGCATATTCATGTATGCAGCCAGAGCTGATCCGGAAGGTAGCTGCAGAGGTGAGAGACAGCGGGGGCCGGATGCAGCAGAGCCGGAGATTCAGCACCACGAACAGCAGAAAAAAGGGCAGGTGAGTATATAACCATGTGCAATCATGGAGTACGGATCACGTATCACAGATTGCACATGGACAACCCACATGTCCTGTGAATCATGGCACATGGAGGGATATACATATGTGTTTTTAACACGTCAGTGAAAAACATCTGTGTTTTTCACTGACGTGTGAAACAGGCCTTACATGTATTTATACACTTTTTTAAACAGATCTTTTTGGGTATAAACCAAGACTAGGTTGACAAACTTTTACTGTATACTAATAAATCTGCGGAGAGTACATGGTTAAAAAACAAAGCAGAAATATCACAGACTTTGTGCATCAAGTATACCTGGCTTATTTTGGAGTACAGCTTATACATCAGAATAAGTCTTGGGCTTCACATATGGTTTGCAAAACATGTGTGGCGCACCCACGACAGTGAACAAATGGTGAAAGAAAAAGATTAAACCTTAGTGTGCCAATGGTATGGAGAGAACCGAACAACCACTATTACGATTGCTATTTTTGTGTTGTAAAGATTAAAGGATTCAATAGGTACAAGAAAAGGATTATCTTGATTGAAAATCAGCAAGATGACCTATTTCACATTACAATGACATTTTCAAACCAGTGTTTACCATTTTACCAGACCATCTACTCTCAGACTCTGAAGAGAGGTGGGGATTGGAGTGTATGGCAGATAGCAGCAGTGGAAATGAACTTGAAAGAAGCAATTTGAGGCCACAACCATTAAGCCAAAAATAACTTAATGACCTGATTTGAGATTTAGATCTGTCTAAATAAGCATTTGAACTTTTAATGTCCAGACTTAATGACTTAATTACAGCCTATTGGAAAAGAGAAGAGCGGCTTCTGCCATATTTCAGCCAAGAGGAAGAACTTGTATACTGCAATGATAAACCAGGAATTGTATAGTAGAATCTTGGTTTACGAGAACAATCCGTTCTCGGAGTGTGCTTGTAAACCAAGTTACTCGTCTAGCAAAGCAAAATTTCCCATAGGAAATAATGCAAGTTCAGACAATTCATTCAATAACTTGTTCTGTGTCCCATCCTGGTCCCCTATTGTGCCATTCCACACATGCACAAGCACACACAAACACACACAAACACACACACACACACACACATTATGCTCACCTTCCTTCCATTTCCTCACCGGCCTCCTGGTTCTTGTAGTTCACTGGTGCAGGATGTGTATTAGGTAACCATCGCGACCGATGCCAGAGCTTCCGCTGCTGGTGCGATAACGTCAAAGGCAGGAGCCATTTGCCTCTGATTGGTCAGTGCGTTGCCTTTGAGAAGCGGATGTGTATTGGGTAATCATCACGACGATGGAGAAACTTCCGCTGTCAGCCGCTTATCAAAGGCAGTGCGTTGGCCAATCAGATACAGGAAGTGTACCGGGTAACCATAGCGACCGATGCCGGTACGTCCGCTGCTAGAGCGCTGACGTCAAAGGCAGGTGCCGCTTGCCTCTGATTGGCCAGTGCGCAGCCTTTGAGTAGCGTCTGACAGAGGAAGTTCCTCCCTCGTTGCTATGGTTACCCGATACACGTAGTTAGCCGCTACAGGATGGGTATCGGGTAACCATAGCGACTGATACCTTTTTTCCCTTTAAATATTGTATATTCTATAACTGTTATTTGTGTGTATATGATCCTCCTGAATTGTAAAGCGCTGCGGAATATGTTGGCACTAAAGAAATAAAGATCATTATTATTAGTATTTATTATTAGAGTGCTGATGTCAAAGGCAGATGTCGCTTGCCTCTGATTGGCCAGCGCGCTGCCTTTGATTAGCGTCTGACAGAGGAAGTTCCTCCCTCGTCACTATGGTTATCAAATACACGTAGTTAGACGCTATAGGATGTGTATCGGGTAACCATAGCGACCAATGCCAGAACTTCCTCCCTCTTTCAGATGCTACTCAAAGGCAGCGCGTTGGCCAATCAGAGGAAAGCGGCTCCTGCCTTTGACGTCAGTGCTCTGGCAGTGGACATTCCGGCATCGGTCGCTATGGTTACCCGATACACATATTGTACTGGCAAACTGCAAGTCCCAGGAGGCCGGCGATGGAAAGGAAGGTAAGGTGAGCATAATATGTGTGTGTGCGCGTGTATGTTTGTGTATGTTTGTGTGTGTTTATGTGTTTGTGTATGTGTGGAATGGCACAATAGGGGACAAGGATGGAACATTTAACAAGTTGTGGAAGGAATTGTTTGCATTGCAATGATTTCCTATGGGAAGTCTTGCTTTGATAAACAAGTAACTTGGTTAACAAGCACACTCCCAGAACGGATTGTTTTCATTAGCCAAGGTTCCACTGTATTAACATTAAATGACAGTATTACTGTGAAAAGCCAGTTACGCTTTTGGTGATCGAACCGTTATCGAACATAACCTCGAACTGTTGAACTTGAAGCTAAGTGTTCGCGTTCGTCAAACGACTCGAACATCGCCAAAAACAGGTCGAACTTGAGATTGCCGAACAGTTCAATTCGAACACCGCTCATCTCTATTTCAGACCTTAATTAGCCTGTTAGGATTGTGGCTTGTTCACTATTATCATTAGGAAAGACCAGGTGATGCAAATTTAACAGCTTTGTAAAAATCCAGCCTCCTTGTTCCAAAAACCAGTTGTCATGGTTCTTCTAAGCAGCTACCTAGCACTCTGAAAATGAATATGGTGGAGGCCCACAAAGCAGTAGAAGGCTATAAGAAGATAGCAAAGCATTTCAAGTAGCCTTTTTCTCAGTTCCAAACATAATTAAACATTGTCAGTTAACAGGAACACTGGAGGTCAAGATAAGGTATGGAGGACCAAGCTAAATTTCTATGAGAACTGCTTGTAAATAAAGAGAGGCAAATCAGAAACCCAACTTGACTGCAAAAGACTTTAAGGAACATGTAGCAGACTCTGGAGTTGTAATACATTGTTCTACTTTTCAGAGACACCTGTACAAATATGGTCTTCAAGGAAGAATCATCAGAAGAAAACCTCTCCTAAGTTCTCAACATAAAAATCAGGGACAGAAGTATGCAAAAGAACATCTAAACAAGCCTGATGCATTTTGGAAACAGGTCCTGTGGACCAATGAGGTTAAAAAATAGACTCTTTAGCCACAATGATGAAGGGTATGTGTGGAGAAAAAAAGGCCACAAATATTTAGGAAAATGATATCTCGCCAGCCATTAAGCATGGGGGTGGCTCCATCTTGCTTTGTGGTTGTCTTAAATGGCATGTGGAACATTTCTTGAGTAGAGGAAAGAATGGATGCAATGAAACTTTGTCAAATTCTCCATGCAAACATAACACCACCATCTATAAAAAAAAAGCTGAAGTTGAGAAAAGGAAGGCTTCTACAAATGGATAATGATCCTAAACACACATCAAAATCCAAAATAGACTACCTTAAAAGGTCCAAGCTAACAGATTTGCAATATCTCTCAAAGTCCTCTAATATGAACATCATTGGAAATCTGTGACTAAACCTCAAAAAAGCAGTGCATGTAAGACAACCCAGGAATCTCATAGAACTGGAAGACTTTTTAAAGGATGAAAAGCCATCAAAAAATAATTAAAAGACTCTTAGCTTGCTACAAAAACCATTTACAAGCTGGGATATTTGCAAAAGAAGGTGCTACTAGGTACTAACCATGTAGGGGTCCCAACCTTTAGCATCAGCCCATTTTCCTATTTTATTCATTTCTTTTTTCTCTAAAATACAAAGAAATATGTCATCTTTAACTTTTCCTTTTAGAGATCATATCTTCAACTTGGTTAACTGTTCACAATAACAGTAATTTTGACCAGAGGTGACCAAACTTTTGTATGCCATTGTTTAATATTGTGTGCATTTTTGTCTACAATAAAGATTTTTCTTGTTCTTCTCACTCGTACATAATTTCACACTAATTTTGTGCAAAATCCATATGTGATGGTAAAAATAGAAGTGCTTTTTGAAATGACGGCTTAAGAAATCATAAGAATCATTCATTCGATTTGAAGCAATTTTCGTAAACCCAAATTTTGCATACGTCTGTTACCAATATTAGATTTGTGATGGTCCAACACCCAGTACTCCCATTGGTCATCTACTGCCAGCTCTCGCAATTGCCAAATGTAAACAGTTTACAAAGTGAAATTTCACATGTGTATAAATTGGTTAGCAGCTACTTTTCAAAACAATTCCAGTTATTGATCTACAGTGCCCAGGAGCATTCCATAAACAGATTACCACTCAGTGGCTTCCATTTCACACACTCCACATCCAGAGGAATTGTTCCCTTTAAGCTGTGCTCTCTGGAAATGTTAACGTTAAATTATACCCAATTTTTCAGAGTGGAATAGCTTTTATTGCACTCATTAAGCTCATCAGTAAGTCGTTGTAACGCTTTTCTTTCAGATTGCTCAGCCTACAGGGAACACTGGTGCCAGGTGTCATACTATCATTGATCTTATATTGATGACCTCTCCTTTGGGAAGGTAATCAATAATATAGTAGTGGACAATCCCTTTATTCTGTATTTTACTTCCACACATTTCCATCCCAAGCAGAGAATCATTGTATAGATATATTGAGTACGATCCCTGAGAAGTTAGCTGAAAGATCTCAGAAGGTTTATGATAAAATGTATATATTACCCCATTGCAGTTCCATATTGTTTTATTTCAATTTCCAACTGACAAAAACTATTTTGCTTTATTCACACATTTCCAAAGCTAAACTTTTATTATTCAGATTCTTGACAGTTACAAATATAACAACTTCTATTATTGAAGATCATTGTTAATTAAAGCAGTTTACTCTTTACTGCATTAAACATGGTTTGTTTTTCAATCCAAATGAAGCTCTGCCGACCAGCTGCTTCTTACTTGGACTTCTGCAAATAATTTATTGTTTTCAAAGGTTTAATTAGTAGGATTATATTTGCTCGTTTATTTATTTTTCATTTAAATTATGACAATATTTTGTATGTTTGGACTCATTCAGATATTAGTGATTTGTCTTCTATGCAAAAATTGGTACAATTTATCAGTGTAGTGGATCCGATTTTCATCAGTGTTTTTGATCAGTGATTTTAATCAATGATTTTCTCACAGAAAAAAATGCAATGTTTCTCCTATCCTAACATGGATAGAGCACAGAAATATAAAAGACTCTTTAGGCTAAGTGCACTTTAAAATTGTGACCACTGTTGGGCATTGATGTTTAAAACATATACCCCAGATAGTGACCACAATCTGGATGGGTGCCATGGTATGTTTTGCCTTTATGAACCAGTTACAAAAAATTGTGCAATGCGTGCCATAGGTTTTTGGTGACCATCTTCTGTAGAGGAAAATGCAATGTTCTGGGTTTTTCTCTGCAATGTATTAAACAATATGTATATAACTAAAAGGCACTTGGCACTCCAGAGCAATAAAGAAAAAAGATTTGGGGGAAAAACATATTTATTGTTGCATCCACAAAAACAGATCATGATGTTTTGGCCGAATGGCCTTCATCAGAAGGATGTGGCGTCAGGCAACACAGGATAATTGAGCGCATGGGAGAAATTAGAATGTGCTGGACAGAAGTGCCTTTTAGTTACATACTTATTGAAACTTGTCCCTTACTTGAGCACCCATCCATTCTACTCAGGAGTGACACTTTTCCATTTGATGATTACTAAACAATATGTAGGCACGTAATAAACCTACAAAAAAATTTGCACATATAATAATACATTAGTGGCGTATACCAACTATGCAAACCGAATGTAAAAGATGTTGCTCCGAATAAACTATAGGGCCATATCCCACAAAAAAAATGCTAAAGAAATTAAATGTGATATAAATTTTGCTAAAACAAAAATATACAAAGAAATAATCGACAATCGGTGCTATAGAGAAAACACTAGCAAAAAGATAAGGCAGAAAGGTGGTAAACTGGACCACTCATACCCTATAGAGGCACTACAATCCAGGCAAAAACAATTTGGTGTGTATAGAAGATCCCCAATGTAAAAAGCTGATGGAGAGCATCCATGTATACAAGGCCTTAACAACATGTTACCAATAGTGACCATATTTGACTGCAATGTTCTCCTGACAAAAGCCAGTGTGATGAAACGCGCGTTGGGGCTCTTTTTCTCCTGCTCTCCAGGTGTTTTGTCTCAATAAAGACAAGACTCAAAGTATAGTCTGACTGCACATATTGTAAAGCCCGTGTTTCCTGCCGTTCATGCGGGCTCACATGCAGATCAAGCATCTTTCCCTTTACATTTCAATGGATTCATAATTTTTTATTATTTACGTAAGGGAATACGGAAAAATTGTGATGACTAGCTAGCAAAGATTTTGTTGGTTTATAATTTACTGGGAGGGAGTTAAACAATAAAAAAAAACATATATATATATATATACAGTCATATGAAAAAGTTTGGGCACCCCTATTAATGTTAACCTTTTTTCTTTATAACAATTTGGGTTTTTGCAACAGCTATTTCAGCTTCATATATCTAATAGCTAGCTGATGTTATCTAATATTTAGGGATTGAAATGAGGTTTATTGTACTAACAGAAAATGTGCAATCTGCATTTAAACAAAATTTGACCAGTGCAAAAGTATGGGCACCCTTATCAATTTCTTGATTTGAACACTCCTAACTACTTTTTATTGACTTACTAAAGCACTAAATTGGTTTTTTAACCTCATTGAGCTTTGAACTTCATAGGCAGGTGTATCCAATCATGAGAAAAAGTATTTAAGGTGGCCACTTGCAAGTTGCTCTCCTATTCGAATCTCCTATGAAGAGTGGCATCATGGGCTCCTCAAAACAACTCTCAAATGATCTGAAAACAAAGATTATTCAACATAGTTGTTCAGGGGAAGGATACAAAAAGTTGTCTCAGAGATTTAAAGTGTCAGTTTCCACTGTGAGGAACATAGTAAGGAAATGGAAGAACACAGGTACAGTTCTTGTTAAGCCCAGAAGTGGCAGGCCAAGAAAAATATCAGAAAGGCAGAGAAGAAGAATGGTGAGAACAGTCAAGGACTATTCACAGACCACCTCCAAAGACCTGCAGCATCATCTTGCTGCAGATGGTGTCAATGTGCATCGGTCAACAATACAGCGCACGTTGCACAAGGAGAAGCTGTATGGGAGAGTGATGTGAAAGAAGCCATTTCTGCAAGCACGCCACAAACAGAGTCGCCTGATGTATGCAAAAGCACATTTGGACAAGCCAGTTACATTTTGGAAGAAGGTCCTGTGGACTGATGAAACAAAGATTGAGTTGTTTGGTCATACAAAAAGGCGTTATGCATGGAGGCAAAAAAACACAGCATTCCAAGAAAAGCACTTGTTACCCACAGTAAAATTTGGTGGAGGTTCTATCATGCTTTGGGGCTGTGTGGCCAATGCCGGCACCGGGAATCATGTTAAGGTTGTGGGTTGCATGGATTCAACTCAGTATCAGCAGATTCTTGACAATAATGTGCAAGAATCGGTTACGAAGTTGAAGTTACGCAGGGGATGGATATTTCAGCAAGACAATGATCCAAAACACCACTCCAAATCTACTCAGGCATTCATGCAGAGGAACAATTACAATGTTCTGGAATGGCCTTTCCAGTCCCCAGACCTGAATATAATTGAAAATCTGTGGGATGATTTGAAGCGTGCTGTCCATACTCGGCGACCATCAAACTTAACTGAACTGGAATTGTTTTGTAAACAGGAATGGTCAAATATACCTTCATCCAGGATCCAGGAACTCATTAAAAGCTACAGGAAACGACTAGAGGCTGTTATTTTTGCAAAAGGAGGATCTACAAAAAATTAATGTCACTTTTATGTTGAGGTGCCCATACTTTTGCACCAGTCAAATTTTGTTTAAATGTGGATTGCACATTTTCTGTTAGTACAATAAACCTCATTTCAATCCAGAAATATTACTCAGTCCATCAGTTATTAGATATATGAAACTGAAATAGCTGTTGCAAAAACCCAAATTGTTCTAAAGAAAAAAGGTTAACATTAATAGGGGTGCCCATACTTTTTCATATGACTGTATATATATATATATATATATATATATATATATATATATATATATGTACATATATATATATATATATATATATATATATATATATATATACTGTATATATATATTCATCTCTCTTGTCTTGGAGCACTGCTTTGGTCCAAGTGTCCTCTTCTGTCTGGTCATTGACAGTGATGAGCAAACCTGTGTATATTTGGGTTTGTCGAACCAGCACAGCAAAAAAAAATTGGGTTCGGCAAACAATTTTGATGCTGAACTTGACCATGAACAGCAAACCCCATAAAAGTCATTAGTGCAGAGATATTCAGGGCTGCAGAATGGCTATAGTAAGTGCCAGGAGGCAGCAATGTAAATTAATTAGTAGAAAGAGCAGGATAATTATAGATATCGTGCAGTCAGATTCTCTTCCGTGTCTCCTAATTAAAGTCCATTAATATTCACTGCCTCTGTGCCACTGTGATTGGTTTCAGACTGCTATACACGTCCCCACCCTGTGTCTGAGTCTGTGATTGGTTGTTGTCAGTTTGCTAAATAGTAGTGTAAAAACAAGTAAATAAATAATTTAAAAAAAGGATGTAGGCCTCCACCATATTTTGATAGCCAACATGGGTAAAATAACAGCTGCAGGCAGCAGCCCCCACCTTTGAGCCTTATGGTTGCTGGATATCAAAATAGAGGGGGGAAAAAGGTATGGGGTCTCTCCCATTTTTGATATTCAACCATAGTAAAACAGACAGGTGAAGGCTAATATTGGCAGGATTTGAGGAGCCATGGATATTGCCACCAATCTAAAATTACCAGCGCACAACTGCCGAGAATTGGCACATCATATTAGATGTACCAATACTGGTGCTTTACCCTAGTGCAGTAGAAATTGGGGTAATATAAGGGGTTAATGACAGCTGTGATCAAGCCTTAGAATAGTAATGGAAGGTATCTATGAGACTTCTCCCATTACTAATCATGTAAGAAAAGAAACACTAACATCAACAAAAATCCTTTCATTAACATAAAATACACACACCCTTTTTCACCACTTTCATAACCCCAAAAATACCCTTGCACATCCGTTGTAATCCATACAAAGTCCCACGAAGATCCCAGCACTCCTACATCTGGAAGCCGCAAAAAACAAAAACATGTCTGCTCTCCTCAGGCTCCAGAAAACACTGACAGTAGCAGGGGGGACTCAGCTGTGAGCAGGTGATGTCACTCAGTTCAGCGGTGATCACACCCGGGCTCTCCTGCTGCCTTTGTGAAAGTTGAATCCACTCTTGGACTGTCAGATTGTGGGTTACGGCCGTGACAAGCAATCCGATAGTCGAGCTGCACTTTTACTGAAAGCAGAGGGGGAGCCTGAATATGACCTTTGGTGAACTAACTGATGTCATTTGCTCACAGCCCGGTTTCCCTGTCAGTGTTTCCTGGAGTCATTTTTCGCTCTCTGCAGGTTCTGGATGTAGTAGAGCAAAGATCGTCATGGGGCTTTATTTTAAATAAAGAATTTTTTAAATCATATTTCTGAGCCTAATTTAAGGGAATCTTCCAAACTTGAATTTCATCCTTAATTATGGTATATTTGAAGTTGGAAAGGGATATTTTCCCTTAGAAGAGGAGAATTGGGTCTTGCATCATGAGGGCTTTAGCCTAACCTGTGGATCCACACTGCAGGATAATAGGCTGAACAGGATGAAAGAAGATCTTTATTTAGCCTTATGAAATATGCTGCAATACATTTTTAATTTACAATTTTGTAGGTCACTGTAATATATTTAAATGTGGTAGCGTATAAAATCATTTTATAATAGATTAATAGTCTAATCCCGCAAACACAATGCCAGCAGTTTAACATTCAGAACAATCATATATAATTTGTTTCATTTTTATTTGCTAAATGACCAGAAAGTGTTTTTCTCTTATTTAATTAAAGATTTAAATGAGCAAGGACATCTGTAAAACAAAGCTGTAAATCAAGTAAGCAATTATTTGCAATAGTGTTAAGTGGATGAATCTAAAATGTAGAGTTTGAGAAGCAATTATCTAATAGTAAAATAATTATTGTGGAAACCATGAATTCGCTCAGTCTTCATGTATATACATATGCAAATAGTGTAACAAAGACTACAGAGGCAAATATGAGACAGAATTTCCATATTCCAATAATCCTCTTATTATACATCATTTTAATGTGTATGTTTGCCAAGGTAATAAATGCTGCACATGCTACTGGAGTTTCTTATATACAGAAAAAGATTTTACTTGCATAAGACATATATAGGGATCAGTAGTAAGGGATGGTCTGGATTAAAAAAAAATGATTTTATATACTGTATTATGGAATTCTGAGTTAATAAAAGAATGTCTCTTAACATAGATGACCTACTGTATACAGACAGCTCTTTGATTTACACAGACCCCTATGTAAGACTGTATGTTTCCTGGGATGTCACTGAAGTAAAATCTTCCAGGTCTCCCAAGAAGTAACAGTTGATCAATGGAAGTCCTAGTAGATGGACATTTTGTGATAAGACTATTGACAAGTGACAGTTCTAGGAAATAGGTTTTGTCCACTGTAATTTATCAATCTTAATTTTATATAAAGAAATTCATCTCTAACAATTGTCTATTTTACAGGAAGAACCATTTGTAATGGTGTTAGAAAATGTACTGGGAAAGCCAAAGAAATACCAAGGATTTTCTATCGACGTCCTTGATGCCTTATCTAACTATTTGGGATTCAAGTACGAGATCTACGTTGCCACTGATCACAAATATGGAAGTCCTCAAGGGGATGGTACCTGGAATGGATTGATTGGTGAACTTCTATTTAAGGTAAAAGGAATCTTAAAATATATGAAATCAAAAATACTATACATATTATTGTGTGTACATCTAATGCTGTAGATAGCATCATTAATAATAAATGCACGCTATCTCTCACACCACTATTCAATAGCACCAATCCCTGATGTATGTACAGTCAGGTCCAGTAACATTTGTACAGTCACCAAACCTTCATGATTTGGGCTCTACATGCCACTGTTTTTAATTTAAAAAGTAACAACTGAGATGCAATTGAAGTGGAGACTTTCAAATTAATTAAAGGGGTTGAATAAAAATATCCTGTCAATTGATTAGGAATTGCAAAATAATGTATTCAAAGCCTGATTATTTCTGGGCCTCAAAAGTAATTGGACAAATGTCCTTAACCATAAATAAAATGATCATGTTTAAAACTTTGTAGAGAATCCTTTGCAGGCAATAACTGCCTGTAATCTGGAAGCCATGGACCTCATCAAACGCTGGGTTTCTCTTTTTTTGATGCATTGCTGGCCTTTACTGCAGCTGACTTAAGTTGGTACTTGAATGTGGATCTTTTTAACTTAAGTTTTGTCTTAAGCATGGGAAATGCATGTTGAGATTTGATGATTGACTTGGCCTATGCAAAATATTATACTGCATTGCCTTAAAAGAAAACCTCCTGGCTTGCTTTCATAGTATGTTTGAGATCATTGTCCATCTGTGAAGCATGGTCCATTCAACCTTGTGGCATTTCGTTGAGTCTGAGCAGAAAGTATAACCCTGTAGACTTCAGAATTCATGCTCTCATGAAGACTTCTCGTTATGCTAGACTTAGATACTGAAACACCTATTTACTGCAGAGTGTTCTTCACTTGGGTGGATGCTATGAATGGGGTTTTTCTTCATTATGGATAGGATTCTGCGATCATCCACCACTGTTGTCTTCCATGCACGTTCAGGCCATTTTGAATTCCCAAGCTCACCAGTGCGCTATTTTTTTGCATAATGTATGCAATTGTGGATTTGGCTACTCCTATAGTTTCTGCTATCTCTCTGATGGATTTCATCTTTTTTTCAGCCTAATAATTAGAGTTGAGCGCGGTTCGTGGTTCGTGGTTCTCCAGTTCGCGGCTCGAGTGATTTTGGGGCATGTTCTAGATCGAACTAGAACTCGAGCTTTTTGCAAAAGCTCGGTAGTTCTAGAAACGTTCGAGAACGGTTCTAGCAGCCAAAAAACAGCTAAATCATAGCTTGGTTTCTGCTGTAATAGTGTAAGTCACTCTGTGAATCAAACTATTATCACATTTCAGTGTATAGTGTGCGTGAACAGCGCCTTCAGATCACTGCTGTTTCTATAATGGCGATCGCCATTTTTTTTTTTTTTTTTTCTTGTCTTCCTTCCCTAAGCGCGCGCGTCTTGTGGGGCGGGCCAGCATGTCAGCCAATCCCAGACACACACACAGCTAAGTGGACTTTGAGCCAGAGAAGCAACGGCATGTGTGATAGGATCTGCATGTCACATGTCCCTGCATTATAAAACCGGACATTTTCTTCACGGACGCCATTATCTGCCTTCTGCGTCTTTGGTGTCAGACATCACTGTCGCAGCTCCGTCTTCCTGAGTCCTATAGCCGATACAGCTGTATGCGCTGCATACACAGCGTTAGACAGCTTAGGGAGAGCACTTTATAGCAGTCCTTTTAAGGGCTCCAACCGGCAGGGTCAGAGAGCCATAGGTGACAGGTCCTGCAAACAGCAACAGCGTCTGTGTAGCCCAGGTCAGGGATTTCCTACCTGCATTTCACCATTAGGAGGGAATAGAAAGGCAGTCTTCCATTCCTCTACCCAGAGCACCACAATCCTGCCACTGTACCCTCTTGTCCTCTGCACACTCCAACTGATAACTAAGCCATTATACTAGCAAACACTCAGTGTACCTAGTGGCATCCTATACGTGGCTATTGGACTTTGCTATAGTCCCACTAGTGCAAAGACATTTGCAGAGCGCGTCTGCCTGCATTGCACACTACAACTCATTCTAACCAAGCCATTATACTAGCAAACACTCAGTGTACCTAGTGGCATCCTATACGTGGCTATTGGACTTTGCTATAGTCCCACTAGTGCAAAGACATTTGCAGAGCGCGTCTGCCTGCGTTGCACACTACAACTCATTCTAACCAAGCCATTATACTAGCAAACACTCAGTGTACCTAGTGGCATCCTATACGTGGCTATTGGACTTTGCTATAGTCCCACTAGTGCAAAGACATTTGCAGAGCGCGTCTGCCTGCGTTGCACACTACAACTCATTCTAACCAAGCCATTATACTAGCAAACACTCAGTGTACCTAGTGGCATCCTATACGTGGCTATTGGACTTTGCTATAGTCCCACTAGTGCAAAGACATTTGCAGAGCGCGTCTGCCTGCGTTGCACACTACAACTCATTCTAACCAAGCCATTATACTAGCAAACACTCAGTGTACCTAGTGGCATCCTATACGTGGCTATTGGACTTTGCTATAGTCCCACTAGTGCAAAGACATTTGCAGAGCGCGTCTGCCTGCGTTGCACACTACAACTCATTCTAACCAAGCCATTATACTAGCAAACACTCAGTGTACCTAGTGGCATCCTATACGTGGCTATTGGACTTTGCTATAGTCCCACTAGTGCAAAGACATTTGCAGAGCGCGTCTGCCTGCGTTGCACACTACAACTCATTCTAACCAAGCCATTATACTAGCAAACACTCAGTGTACCTAGTGGCATCCTATACGTGGCTATTGGACTTTGCTATAGTCCCACTAGTGCAAAGACATTTGCAGAGCGCGTCTGCCTGCGTTGCACACTACAACTCATTCTAACCAAGCCATTATACTAGCAAACACTCAGTGTACCTAGTGGCATCCTATACGTGGCTATTGGACTTTGCTATAGTCCCACTAGTGCAAAGACATTTGCAGAGCGCGTCTGCCTGCGTTGCACACTACAACTCATTCTAACCAAGCCATTATACTAGCAAACACTCAGTGTACCTAGTGGCATCCTATACGTGGCTATTGGACTTTGCTATAGTCCCACTAGTGCAAAGACATTTGCAGAGCGCGTCTGCCTGCGTTGCACACTACAACTCATTCTAACCAAGCCATTATACTAGCAAACACTCAGTGTACCTAGTGGCATCCTATACGTGGCTATTGGACTTTGCTATAGTCCCACTAGTGCAAAGACATTTGCAGAGCGCGTCTGCCTGCGTTGCACACTACAACTCATTCTAACCAAGCCATTATACTAGCAAACACTCAGTGTACCTAGTGGCATCCTATACGTGGCTATTGGACTTTGCTATAGTCCCACTAGTGCAAAGACATTTGCAGAGCGCGTCTGCCTGCGTTGCACACTACAACTCATTCTAACCAAGCCATTATACTAGCAAACACTCAGTGTACCTAGTGGCATCCTATACGTGGCTATTGGACTTTGCTATAGTCCCACTAGTGCAAAGACATTTGCAGAGCGCGTCTGCCTGCGTTGCACACTACAACTCATTCTAACCAAGCCATTATACTAGCAAACACTCAGTGTACCTAGTGGCATCCTATACGTGGCTATTGGACTTTGCTATAGTCCCACTAGTGCAAAGACATTTGCAGAGCGCGTCTGCCTGCGTTGCACACTACAACTCATTCTAACCAAGCCATTATACTAGCAAACACTCAGTGTACCTAGTGGCATCCTATACGTGGCTATTGGACTTTGCTATAGTCCCACTAGTGCAAAGACATTTGCAGAGCGCGTCTGCCTGCGTTGCACACTACAACTCATTCTAACCAAGCCATTATACTAGCAAACACTCAGTGTACCTAGTGGCATCCTATACGTGGCTATTGGACTTTGCTATAGTCCCACTAGTGCAAAGACATTTGCAGAGCGCGTCTGCCTGCGTTGCACACTACAACTCATTCTAACCAAGCCATTATACTAGCAAACACTCAGTGTACCTAGTGGCATCCTATACGTGGCTATTGGACTTTGCTATAGTCCCACTAGTGCAAAGACATTTGCAGAGCGCGTCTGCCTGCGTTGCACACTACAACTCATTCTAACCAAGCCATTATACTAGCAAACACTCAGTGTACCTAGTGGCATCCTATACGTGGCTATTGGACTTTGCTATAGTCCCACTAGTGCAAAGACATTTGCAGAGCGCGTCTGCCTGCGTTGCACACTACAACTCATTCTAACCAAGCCATTATACTAGCAAACACTCAGTGTACCTAGTGGCATCCTATACGTGGCTATTGGACTTTGCTATAGTCCCACTAGTGCAAAGACATTTGCAGAGCGCGTCTGCCTGCGTTGCACACTACAACTCATTCTAACCAAGCCATTATACTAGCAAACACTCAGTGTACCTAGTGGCATCCTATACGTGGCTATTGGACTTTGCTATAGTCCCACTAGTGCAAAGACATTTGCAGAGCGCGTCTGCCTGCGTTGCACACTACAACTCATTCTAACCAAGCCATTATACTAGCAAACACTCAGTGTACCTAGTGGCATCCTATACGTGGCTATTGGACTTTGCTATAGTCCCACTAGTGCAAAGACATTTGCAGAGCGCGTCTGCCTGCGTTGCACACTACAACTCATTCTAACCAAGCCATTATACTAGCAAACACTCAGTGTACCTAGTGGCATCCTATACGTGGCTATTGGACTTTGCTATAGTCCCACTAGTGCAAAGACATTTGCAGAGCGCGTCTGCCTGCGTTGCACACTACAACTCATTCTAACCAAGCCATTATACTAGCAAACACTCAGTGTACCTAGTGGCATCCTATACGTGGCTATTGGACTTTGCTATAGTCCCACTAGTGCAAAGACATTTGCAGAGCGCGTCTGCCTGCGTTGCACACTACAACTCATTCTAACCAAGCCATTATACTAGCAAACACTCAGTGTACCTAGTGGCATCCTATACGTGGCTATTGGACTTTGCTATAGTCCCACTAGTGCAAAGACATTTGCAGAGCGCGTCTGCCTGCGTTGCACACTACAACTCATTCTAACCAAGCCATTATACTAGCAAACACTCAGTGTACCTAGTGGCATCCTATACGTGGCTATTGGACTTTGCTATAGTCCCACTAGTGCAAAGACATTTGCAGCACGTCTGCCTGCGTTGCACACTCCAACTAATTATAACTAAGTTGCATTGTCAGGGATATTTATTCTTTATTATTCTGCTGTTAATAAAGCTAGACCACCACTGCAATCTTCACCACCTCTCAATTTTTACTACCACATTTTCAGTCCACAATCTTGTCGCAATCAACATGAGTGGCAAAATGACAGATGCTGGTGGAAAGGGGAAGAGGCGTGGTGGAAAAGGCAAAAAAGGTTTTGTCCGTGGGGAAGGTGGCAAAGCTCCATTATCATCTGCTGAAGATAGACCATCTACCAGCAAAAGTAAGATGTCTACTACTTACCGTGGACAATCCGATGTGCTCCCTTTTTTACGGACACGAACAACAGGAAGAAAGGTAGATGATGGGCAAAAAAGGAAAATGCTTGAATGGATCTCAAGTGGTCCAACAAGTGCCCTCTCAGCCACTTCAAGTACCGCATCCAAAAAACACCAGTCCTCTGAGTTGTCATCCCAATCACACTTGATTTCTCCCAGCTCTGAAGTCTCCATCAGCCCTGCACAGTATGGTGGAACTGAGATGGCTGAGTCTGCAGAGCTGTTCAGTCACACTATAGCCTGGGAATCAGAGGTCTGCTCCCAAGCTACAGTGAGTACAGAACAGGAAATGGTCTGCAGTGATGCCCAGAACCTTTGTGACTCAGATTCAGGCCGTGAGGACCAAGTTTCTGAGCATAATGTTGACCCTTTGTCACAAACTGTAACACCTGTGGTTATAGACAATGAGGAACATACTGATGAAGATGAGACGCAGATACCCGATTGGGATGACAACTTAAATATTCCGTCAGGGCAAGAAGAGGCTCGGTCTGAGGGGGAGGGGAGTGCAAACACAACAATTGATGATGACGTTCTAGATCCCACCTACTGTCAACCCCCAGTCAGGCACTCGAGGAGGTCAACAGAGGCGGTGGAGGAGGATGCAACCGACGACGAAGTTACCTTGCGCCTTCCTGGACAGAGTCGGAGCACTGGTAGCACGTCTACAACTGCATCCTCAG
The DNA here is from genome assembly GCF_048569485.1 of Anomaloglossus baeobatrachus. Classification (NCBI taxonomy): domain Eukaryota; kingdom Metazoa; phylum Chordata; class Amphibia; order Anura; family Aromobatidae; genus Anomaloglossus; species Anomaloglossus baeobatrachus. The sequence continues at coordinate 303,494,439 of NC_134353.1, read as the reverse complement.
CCACCACTCTGCCTATGAGCATTATTCGGGGTGGATCAACAGGTCGCATGGCCTCTAAGCCTTGCCTAGCCTGGTCCTTTTTTCACATCGAAAAAGATCGCCCAACTCATGTGATATGTAACATTTGTCATGATTCTCTTAGTAGAGGTCAAAAGCTCAGCAGTTTGACAACTTCTTCCATGAATCGTCACATGAATAAATATCATAAGTCCCGGTGGGAAGCTCACCGTGCTGCAATGCGGCCTAGCGGAGCGAACCATCCACCGCCCGCCCCTTCCACTGCATCCGCGCGCTCTTCATCTTCTAGGACTGTGGGGACAGCTGCCACACCTGTTTTTCCACGCAAAACTTCCACCACTGTAACCGCAACAGGCAGTTTGCTTGTAAGGTCGTCAGTTGGTTTGGAAGGGGAAACAAGTGAGTGTGTACAGCTCTCTCAGACATCGATAGCACCAACGTTGGATGAAGGCAACATCATGTCTCCGCCTGCACTTTCCTCACAAACCTGCATTTTTCCAGGGACACCCTACTCAACACCGTCTACACACAGCAGCCAGATCTCTGTCCCTCAGATGTGGTCAAATAAAAGGCCACTTCCTCCGACCCATGACAAAGCTAAGAGGTTGACTCTATCCCTCTGTAAGCTGTTGGCTACCGAAATGCTGCCTTTCCGCCTAGTGGACACACAGGATTTTAGAGACCTTATGTCTGTCGCTGTGCCCCAGTACCAGATGCCTAGTCGCCACTACTTCTCTAAGAAAGGTGTGCCCGCGCTACACCAGCATGTCGCACACAACATCACCGCTTCCTTGAGAAACTCTGTGTGTGAACGGGTGCATTTCACCACCGATACTTGGACCAGTAAGCATGGACAGGGACGTTACATGTCGCTGACTGGGCACTGGGTAACTATGGTGATAGATGGTGAAGGGTCTGCTGCACAAGTCTTGCCGTCCCCACGACTTGTGTGTCAATCCTCTGTCTGTCCAAGTTCCGCCACTGCTTCTGCATCCTCCACCTCATCTGGGTCCTCCACCTCCGCCCCAAGCCTGCCTGGTCAGGCCACCAGCGTTCTCACTGCGCAGAAGGAATCACGCACCCCTCATTACTATGCTGGCAGCAGAGCGCAACGGCATCAGGCGGTCTTTAGCTTGACATGTCTTGGTAATAAGAGTCACACAGCTGAGGAGTTGTGGTCAGCTTTGCGGTCCGAGTTTAATAAATGGTTGTCTCCACTCAAACTGCAGCCTGGTAAGGCCGTGTGCGACAATGCTGCAAACCTGGGTGCGGCACTTCGCCTGGGCAAGGTGACACACGTACCTTGTATGGCTCACGTGTTGAACCTTGTCGTGCAGCAATTTTTAACACACTATCCCGGCCTAGATGGCCTTCTGAACAGGGCACGAAAACTGTCAGCTCACTTCCGCCGTTCAAGCGCCGCAGCAGAGCGACTTGCATCGCTCCAGAAGTCTTTCGGCCTGCCGGTTCATCGCCTGAAATGCGATGTGGCGACACGCTGGAATTCAACTCTCCACATGTTACAGCGACTGTGGCAGCACCGCAGAGCCCTGGTGCAATACGTCATGACGTATAGCCTGGGCCAACGAGATGCAGAGGTGGGGCAGATCACCCTGATGGAGTGGTCTCAGATCAAGGACCTATGCACCCTTCTGCACAGTTTCGACATGGCGACGAATATGTTTAGCGCTGACAATGCCATTATCAGCATGACGATTCCAGTCATTTACATGCTGGAGCACACGCTAAACACTATTCGGAGTCAGGGGGTGGGACAACATGAAGGGGAGGAACTACAGGAGGATTCATATGCGCAAGGGACAACAACATCACCAAGGTCCAGACGTTCATCATCACCAACGCAGCAGGCATGGGACCATGGGGGACAGGGATCGACAAGGGCGCATAGTAGCAGGCGAAATGTTGAGCAAGGTGCAGGAGAACATGAAGAAATGGAGGACGAACTGTCCATGGACATGGAAGACTCAGCGGATGAGGGAGACCTTGGTCAAATTTCAGTTGAAAGAGGTTGGGGTCAGATGTCAGAGGAAGAAAGAACGGGTAGCACCTCTATGCCACAAACACAGCATGGACTTGGTCCGCATGGCTGCGCAAGACACATGAGTGCCTTTTTGTTGCACTACCTCCAACATGACAGTCGTATTGTCAAAATTAGAAGTGATGATGACTACTGGATTGCCACACTATTAGATCCCCGGTACAAGTCCAAATTTTGTGACATAATTCCAGCCATAGAAAGGGACGCACGTATGCAGGAGTATCAGCAGAAGCTGTTACTAGATCTTAGCTCGGCTTTTCCACCAAACAACCGTGCAGGTGCAGGGAGTGAATCTCCCAGTTGTAACTTGACAAACATGGGACGGTCTCGTCATCTTCAACAGTCTACCCGTACCAGTAGGACCTTTTCTGGTGCCGGTAACAGCAATTTTATGGAATCTTTTCATAATTTTTTTAGACCCTCTTTTGCAAGGCCACCAGAGACAACAAGTCTGACACATAGTCAACGGCTGGAGAGGATGATACAGGAGTATCTCCAAATGAACATCGATGCCATGACTGTGCAACTGGAGCCTTGCTCCTTTTGGGCATCAAACCTACAAAAATGGCCAGAGCTCGCAACTTACGCCTTGGAGATTTTGTCGTGTCCAGCTGCCAGCGTTGTCTCTGAACGTGTATTCAGTGCTGCTGGGTGTGTGCTGACAGATAAGCGCACGCGTCTGTCCAGTGACAATGTGGACAGACTGACGTTCATCAAAATGAACAAGTCATGGATCCAGAAGGAATTTACTACCCCTGTGTCATCCTGGGGAGAGTAAATGCTTGTGGATTTGGAATGTGCTTGATGCAAATCAAAACATCCTGTTTGCAACTAGGGCCCAAGTGCTGCCACTGATGGGGTGGGTGTCTGTGTGGCCCAATTTTTGGAAAAAAGGGAGACTCCGCTTGGAGTAACCCTTGCTTGCTGTGTTTTTAAAAGAAGCCAAGATGAACAGAGCTGGGATCAGGAAAGACTTTGCTACCTACCCCGGTGTCATCCTGGGGACGGCTAAGAATAGCGTATTTTTGAATGTGCTTGATGCAAATCAAAACATCCTGTTTGCAACTAGGGCCCAAGTGCTGCCACTGATGGGGTGGGTGTCTGTGTGGCCCAATTTTTGGAAAAAAGGGAGACTCCGCTTGGAGTAACCCTTGCTTACATTGTTTTTAAAAGAAGCCAAGATGAACAAGTCATGGGTCAGCAAAGACTTTGCTACCTACCCCGGTGTCATCCTGTGGACGGCTAAGAATAGCGTATTTTTGAATGTGCTTGATGCAAATCAAAACATCCTGTTTGCAACTAGGGCCCAAGTGCTGCCACTGATGGGGTGGGTGTCTGTGTGGCCCAATTTTTGGAAAAAAGGGAGACTCCGCTTGGAGTAACCCTTGCTTACATTGTTTTTAAAAGAAGCCAAGATGAACAAGTCATGGGTCAGCAAAGACTTTGCTACCTACCCCGGTGTCATCCTGGGGACGGCTAAGAATAGCGTATTTTTGAATGTGCTTGATGCAAATCAAAACATCCTGTTTGCAACTAGGGCCCAAGTGCTGCCACTGATGGGGTGGGTGTCTGTGTGGCCCAATTTTTGGAAAAAAGGGAGACTCCGCTTGGAGTAACCCTTGCTTGCTGTGTTTTTAAAAGAAGCCAAGATGAACAGAGCTGGGATCAGGAAAGACTTTGCTACCTACCCCGGTGTCATCCTGTGGACGGCTAAGAATAGCGTATTTTTGAATGTGCTTGATGCAAATCAAAACATCCTGTTTGCAACTAGGGCCCAAGTGCTGCCACTGATGGGGTGGGTGTCTGTGTGGCCCAATTTTTGGAAAAAAGGGAGACTCCGCTTGGAGTAACCCTTGCTTACATTGTTTTTAAAAGAAGCCAAGATGAACAAGTCATGGGTCAGCAAAGACTTTGCTACCTACCCCGGTGTCATCCTGGGGACGGCTAAGAATAGCGTATTTTTGAATGTGCTTGATGCAAATCAAAACATCCTGTTTGCAACTAGGGCCCAAGTGCTGCCACTGATGGGGTGGGTGTCTGTGTGGCCCAATTTTTGGAAAAAAGGGAGACTCCGCTTGGAGTAACCCTTGCTTGCTGTGTTTTTAAAAGAAGCCAAGATGAACAGAGCTGGGATCAGGAAAGACTTTGCTACCTACCCCGGTGTCATCCTGTGGACGGCTAAGAATAGCGTATTTTTGAATGTGCTTGATGCAAATCAAAACATCCTGTTTGCAACTAGGGCCCAAGTGCTGCCACTGATGGGGTGGGTGTCTGTGTGGCCCAATTTTTGGAAAAAAGGGAGACTCCGCTTGGAGTAACCCTTGCTTGCTGTGTTTTTAAAAGAAGCCAAGATGAACAGAGCTGGGATCAGGAAAGACTTTGCTACCTACCCCGGTGTCATCCTGTGGACGGCTAAGAATAGCGTATTTTTGAATGTGCTTGATGCAAATCAAAACATCCTGTTTGCAACTAGGGCCCAAGTGCTGCCACTGATGGGGTGGGTGTCTGTGTGGCCCAATTTTTGGAAAAAAGGGAGACTCCGCTTGGAGTAACCCTTGCTTGCTGTGTTTTTAAAAGAAGCCAAGATGAACAGAGCTGGGATCAGGAAAGACTTTGCTACCTACCCCGGTGTCATCCTGTGGACGGCTAAGAATAGCGTATTTTTGAATGTGCTTGATGCAAATCAAAACATCCTGTTTGCAACTAGGGCCCAAGTGCTGCCACTGATGGGGTGGGTGTCTGTGTGGCCCAATTTTTGGAAAAAAGGGAGACTCCGCTTGGAGTAACCCTTGCTTGCTGTGTTTTTAAAAGAAGCCAAGATGAACAGAGCTGGGATCAGGAAAGACTTTGCTACCTACCCCGGTGTCATCCTGTGGACGGCTAAGAATAGCGTATTTTTGAATGTGCTTGATGCAAATCAAAACATCCTGTTTGCAACTAGGGCCCAAGTGCTGCCACTGATGGGGTGGGTGTCTGTGTGGCCCAATTTTTGGAAAAAAGGGAGACTCCGCTTGGAGTAACCCTTGCTTACATTGTTTTTAAAAGAAGCCAAGATGAACAAGTCATGGGTCAGCAAAGACTTTGCTACCTACCCCGGTGTCATCCTGGGGACGGCTAAGAATAGCGTATTTTTGAATGTGCTTGATGCAAATCAAAACATCCTGTTTGCAACTAGGGCCCAAGTGCTGCCACTGATGGGGTGGGTGTCTGTGTGGCCCAATTTTTGGAAAAAAGGGAGACTCCGCTTGGAGTAACCCTTGCTTGCTGTGTTTTTAAAAGAAGCCAAGATGAACAGAGCTGGGATCAGGAAAGACTTTGCTACCTACCCTGGTGTCATCCTGTGGACGGCTAAGAATAGCGTATTTTTGAATGTGCTTGATGCAAATCAAAACATCCTGTTTGCAACTAGGGCCCAAGTGCTGCCACTGATGGGGTGGGTGTCTGTGTGGCCCAATTTTTGGAAAAAAGGGAGACTCCGCTTGGAGTAACCCTTGCTTACATTGTTTTTAAAAGAAGCCAAGATGAACAAGTCATGGGTCAGCAAAGACTTTGCTACCTACCCCGGTGTCATCCTGTGGACGGCTAAGAATAGCGTATTTTTGAATGTGCTTGATGCAAATCAAAACATCCTGTTTGCAACTAGGGCCCAAGTGCTGCCACTGATGGGGTGGGTGTCTGTGTGGCCCAATTTTTGGAAAAAAGGGAGACTCCGCTTGGAGTAACCCTTGCTTACATTGTTTTTAAAAGAAGCCAAGATGAACAAGTCATGGGTCAGCAAAGACTTTGCTACCTACCCCAGTGTCATCCTGGGGACGGCTAAGAATAGCGTATTTTTGAATGTGCTTGATGCAAATCAAAACATCCTGTTTGCAACTAGGGCCCAAGTGCTGCCACTGATGGGGTGGGTGTCTGTGTGGCCCAATTTTTGGAAAAAAGGGAGACTCCGCTTGGAGTAACCCTTGCTTGCTGTGTTTTTAAAAGAAGCCAAGATGAACAGAGCTGGGATCAGGAAAGACTTTGCTACCTACCCCGGTGTCATCCTGTGGACGGCTAAGAATAGCGTATTTTTGAATGTGCTTGATGCAAATCAAAACATCCTGTTTGCAACTAGGGCCCAAGTGCTGCCACTGATGGGGTGGGTGTCTGTGTGGCCCAATTTTTGGAAAAAAGGGAGACTCCGCTTGGAGTAACCCTTGCTTGCTGTGTTTTTAAAAGAAGCCAAGATGAACAGAGCTGGGATCAGGAAAGACTTTGCTACCTACCCCGGTGTCATCCTGTGGACGGCTAAGAATAGCGTATTTTTGAATGTGCTTGATGCAAATCAAAACATCCTGTTTGCAACTAGGGCCCAAGTGCTGCCACTGATGGGGTGGGTGTCTGTGTGGCCCAATTTTTGGAAAAAAGGGAGACTCCGCTTGGAGTAACCCTTGCTTACATTGTTTTTAAAAGAAGCCAAGATGAACAAGTCATGGGTCAGCAAAGACTTTGCTACCTACCCCGGTGTCATCCTGGGGACGGCTAAGAATAGCGTATTTTTGAATGTGCTTGATGCAAATCAAAACATCCTGTTTGCAACTAGGGCCCAAGTGCTGCCACTGATGGGGTGGGTGTCTGTGTGGCCCAATTTTTGGAAAAAAGGGAGACTCCGCTTGGAGTAACCCTTGCTTACATTGTTTTTAAAAGAAGCCAAGATGAACAAGTCATGGGTCAGCAAAGACTTTGCTACCTACCCCGGTGTCATCCTGGGGACGGCTAAGAATAGCGTATTTTTGAATGTGCTTGATGCAAATCAAAACATCCTGTTTGCAACTAGGGCCCAAGTGCTGCCACTGATGGGGTGGGTGTCTGTGTGGCCCAATTTTTGGAAAAAAGGGAGACTCCGCTTGGAGTAACCCTTGCTTGCTGTGTTTTTAAAAGAAGCCAAGATGAACAGAGCTGGGATCAGGAAAGACTTTGCTACCTACCCCGGTGTCATCCTGTGGACGGCTAAGAATAGCGTATTTTTGAATGTGCTTGATGCAAATCAAAACATCCTGTTTGCAACTAGGGCCCAAGTGCTGCCACTGATGGGGTGGGTGTCTGTGTGGCCCAATTTTTGGAAAAAAGGGAGACTCCGCTTGGAGTAACCCTTGCTTACATTGTTTTTAAAAGAAGCCAAGATGAACAAGTCATGGGTCAGCAAAGACTTTGCTACCTACCCCGGTGTCATCCTGGGGACGGCTAAGAATAGCGTATTTTTGAATGTGCTTGATGCAAATCAAAACATCCTGTTTGCAACTAGGGCCCAAGTGCTGCCACTGATGGGGTGGGTGTCTGTGTGGCCCAATTTTTGGAAAAAAGGGAGACTCCGCTTGGAGTAACCCTTGCTTACATTGTTTTTAAAAGAAGCCAAGATGAACAAGTCATGGGTCAGCAAAGACTTTGCTACCTACCCCAGTGTCATCCTGGGGACGGCTAAGAATAGCGTATTTTTGAATGTGCTTGATGCAAATCAAAACATCCTGTTTGCAACTAGGGCCCAAGTGCTGCCACTGATGGGGTGGGTGTCTGTGTGGCCCAATTTTTGGAAAAAAGGGAGACTCCGCTTGGAGTAACCCTTGCTTGCTGTGTTTTTAAAAGAAGCCAAGATGAACAGAGCTGGGATCAGGAAAGACTTTGCTACCTACCCCGGTGTCATCCTGTGGACGGCTAAGAATAGCGTATTTTTGAATGTGCTTGATGCAAATCAAAACATCCTGTTTGCAACTAGGGCCCAAGTGCTGCCACTGATGGGGTGGGTGTCTGTGTGGCCCAATTTTTGGAAAAAAGGGAGACTCCGCTTGGAGTAACCCTTGCTTGCTGTGTTTTTAAAAGAAGCCAAGATGAACAGAGCTGGGATCAGGAAAGACTTTGCTACCTACCCCGGTGTCATCCTGGGGACGGCTAAGAATAGCGTATTTTTGAATGTGCTTGATGCAAATCAAAACATCCTGTTTGCAACTAGGGCCCAAGTGCTGCCACTGATGGGGTGGGTGTCTGTGTGGCCCAATTTTTGGAAAAAAGGGAGACTCCGCTTGGAGTAACCCTTGCTTGCTGTGTTTTTAAAAGAAGCCAAGATGAACAGAGCTGGGATCAGGAAAGACTTTGCTACCTACCCCGGTGTCATCCTGTGGACGGCTAAGAATAGCGTATTTTTGAATGTGCTTGATGCAAATCAAAACATCCTGTTTGCAACTAGGGCCCAAGTGCTGCCACTGATGGGGTGGGTGTCTGTGTGGCCCAATTTTTGGAAAAAAGGGAGACTCCGCTTGGAGTAACCCTTGCTTACATTGTTTTTAAAAGAAGCCAAGATGAACAAGTCATGGGTCAGCAAAGACTTTGCTACCTACCCCGGTGTCATCCTGGGGACGGCTAAGAATAGCGTATTTTTGAATGTGCTTGATGCAAATCAAAACATCCTGTTTGCAACTAGGGCCCAAGTGCTGCCACTGATGGGGTGGGTGTCTGTGTGGCCCAATTTTTGGAAAAAAGGGAGACTCCGCTTGGAGTAACCCTTGCTTACATTGTTTTTAAAAGAAGCCAAGATGAACAAGTCATGGGTCAGCAAAGACTTTGCTACCTACCCCAGTGTCATCCTGGGGACGGCTAAGAATAGCGTATTTTTGAATGTGCTTGATGCAAATCAAAACATCCTGTTTGCAACTAGGGCCCAAGTGCTGCCACTGATGGGGTGGGTGTCTGTGTGGCCCAATTTTTGGAAAAAAGGGAGACTCCGCTTGGAGTAACCCTTGCTTGCTGTGTTTTTAAAAGAAGCCAAGATGAACAGAGCTGGGATCAGGAAAGACTTTGCTACCTACCCCGGTGTCATCCTGTGGACGGCTAAGAATAGCGTATTTTTGAATGTGCTTGATGCAAATCAAAACATCCTGTTTGCAACTAGGGCCCAAGTGCTGCCACTGATGGGGTGGGTGTCTTTGTGGCCCAATTTTTGGAAAAAAGGGAGACTCCGCTTGGAGTAACCCTTGCTTGCTGTGTTTTTAAAAGAAGCCAAGATGAACAGAGCTGGGATCAGGAAAGACTTTGCTACCTACCCCGGTGTCATCCTGGGGACGGCTAAGAATAGCGTATTTTTGAATGTGCTTGATGCAAATCAAAACATCCTGTTTGCAACTAGGGCCCAAGTGCTGCCACTGATGGGGTGGGTGTCTGTGTGGCCCAATTTTTGGAAAAAAAGGAGACTCCGCTTGGAGTAACCCTTGCTTGCTGTGTTTTTAAAAGAAGCCAAGATGAACAGAGCTGGGATCAGGAAAGACTTTGCTACCTACCCCGGTGTCATCCTGTGGACGGCTAAGAATAGCGTATTTTTGAATGTGCTTGATGCAAATCAAAACATCCTGTTTGCAACTAGGGCCCAAGTGCTGCCACTGATGGGGTGGGTGTCTGTGTGGCCCAATTATTGGAAAAAAGGGAGACTCCGCTTGGAGTAACCCTTGCTTACATTGTTTTTAAAAGAAGCCAAGATGAACAAGTCATGGGTCAGCAAAGACTTTGCTACCTACCCCGGTGTCATCCTGGGGACGGCTAAGAATAGCGTATTTTTGAATGTGCTTGATGCAAATCAAAACATCCTGTTTGCAACTAGGGCCCAAGTGCTGCCACTGATGGGGTGGGTGTCTGTGTGGCCCAATTTTTGGAAAAAAGGGAGACTCCGCTTGGAGTAACCCTTGCTTGCTGTGTTTTTAAAAGAAGCCAAGATGAACAGAGCTGGGATCAGGAAAGACTTTGCTACCTACCCCGGTGTCATCCTGTGGACGGCTAAGAATAGCGTATTTTTGAATGTGCTTGATGCAAATCAAAACATCCTGTTTGCAACTAGGGCCCAAGTGCTGCCACTGATGGGGTGGGTGTCTGTGTGGCCCAATTTTTGGAAAAAAGGGAGACTCCGCTTGGAGTAACCCTTGCTTACATTGTTTTTAAAAGAAGCCAAGATGAACAAGTCATGGGTCAGCAAAGACTTTGCTACCTACCCCGGTGTCATCCTGGGGACGGCTAAGAATAGCGTATTTTTGAATGTGCTTGATGCAAATCAAAACATCCTGTTTGCAACTAGGGCCCAAGTGCTGCCACTGATGGGGTGGGTGTCTGTGTGGCCCAATTTTTGGAAAAAAGGGAGACTCCGCTTGGAGTAACCCTTGCTTACATTGTTTTTAAAAGAAGCCAAGATGAACAAGTCATGGGTCAGCAAAGACTTTGCTACCTACCCCGGTGTCATCCTGGGGACGGCTAAGAATAGCGTATTTTTGAATGTGCTTGATGCAAATCAAAACATCCTGTTTGCAACTAGGGCCCAAGTGCTGCCACTGATGGGGTGGGTGTCTGTGTGGCCCAATTTTTGGAAAAAAGGGAGACTCCGCTTGGAGTAACCCTTGCTTGCTGTGTTTTTAAAAGAAGCCAAGATGAACAGAGCTGGGATCAGGAAAGACTTTGCTACCTACCCCGGTGTCATCCTGTGGACGGCTAAGAATAGCGTATTTTTGAATGTGCTTGATGCAAATCAAAACATCCTGTTTGCAACTAGGGCCCAAGTGCTGCCACTGATGGGGTGGGTGTCTGTGTGGCCCAATTTTTGGAAAAAAGGGAGACTCCGCTTGGAGTAACCCTTGCTTGCTGTGTTTTTAAAAGAAGCCAAGATGAACAGAGCTGGGATAAGGAAAGACTTTGCTACCTACCCCGGTGTCATCCTGTGGACGGCTAAGAATAGCGTATTTTTGAATGTGCTTGATGCAAATCAAAACATCCTGTTTGCAACTAGGGCCCAAGTGCTGCCACTGATGGGGTGGGTGTCTGTGTGGCCCAATTTTTGGAAAAAAGGGAGACTCCGCTTGGAGTAACCCTTGCTTACATTGTTTTTAAAAGAAGCCAAGATGAACAAGTCATGGGTCAGCAAAGACTTTGCTACCTACCCCGGTGTCATCCTGGGGACGGCTAAGAATAGCGTATTTTTGAATGTGCTTGATGCAAATCAAAACATCCTGTTTGCAACTAGGGCCCAAGTGCTGCCACTGATGGGGTGGGTGTCTGTGTGGCCCAATTTTTGGAAAAAAGGGAGACTCCGCTTGGAGTAACCCTTGCTTGCTGTGTTTTTAAAAGAAGCCAAGATGAACAGAGCTGGGATCAGGAAAGACTTTGCTACCTACCCCGGTGTCATCCTGTGGACGGCTAAGAATAGCGTATTTTTGAATGTGCTTGATGCAAATCAAAACATCCTGTTTGCAACTAGGGCCCAAGTGCTGCCACTGATGGGGTGGGTGTCTGTGTGGCCCAATTATTGGAAAAAAGGGAGACTCCGCTTGGAGTAACCCTTGCTTACATTGTTTTTAAAAGAAGCCAAGATGAACAAGTCATGGGTCAGCAAAGACTTTGCTACCTACCCCGGTGTCATCCTGGGGACGGCTAAGAATAGCGTATTTTTGAATGTGCTTGATGCAAATCAAAACATCCTGTTTGCAACTAGGGCCCAAGTGCTGCCACTGATGGGGTGGGTGTCTGTGTGGCCCAATTTTTGGAAAAAAGGGAGACTCCGCTTGGAGTAACCCTTGCTTGCTGTGTTTTTAAAAGAAGCCAAGATGAACAGAGCTGGGATCAGGAAAGACTTTGCTACCTACCCCGGTGTCATCCTGTGGACGGCTAAGAATAGCGTATTTTTGAATGTGCTTGATGCAAATCAAAACATCCTGTTTGCAACTAGGGCCCAAGTGCTGCCACTGATGGGGTGGGTGTCTGTGTGGCCCAATTTTTGGAAAAAAGGGAGACTCCGCTTGGAGTAACCCTTGCTTACATTGTTTTTAAAAGAAGCCAAGATGAACAAGTCATGGGTCAGCAAAGACTTTGCTACCTACCCCGGTGTCATCCTGGGGACGGCTAAGAATAGCGTATTTTTGAATGTGCTTGATGCAAATCAAAACATCCTGTTTGCAACTAGGGCCCAAGTGCTGCCACTGATGGGGTGGGTGTCTGTGTGGCCCAATTTTTGGAAAAAAGGGAGACTCCGCTTGGAGTAACCCTTGCTTACATTGTTTTTAAAAGAAGCCAAGATGAACAAGTCATGGGTCAGCAAAGACTTTGCTACCTACCCCGGTGTCATCCTGGGGACGGCTAAGAATAGCGTATTTTTGAATGTGCTTGATGCAAATCAAAACATCCTGTTTGCAACTAGGGCCCAAGTGCTGCCACTGATGGGGTGGGTGTCTGTGTGGCCCAATTTTTGGAAAAAAGGGAGACTCCGCTTGGAGTAACCCTTGCTTGCTGTGTTTTTAAAAGAAGCCAAGATGAACAGAGCTGGGATCAGGAAAGACTTTGCTACCTACCCCGGTGTCATCCTGTGGACGGCTAAGAATAGCGTATTTTTGAATGTGCTTGATGCAAATCAAAACATCCTGTTTGCAACTAGGGCCCAAGTGCTGCCACTGATGGGGTGGGTGTCTGTGTGGCCCAATTTTTGGAAAAAAGGGAGACTCCGCTTGGAGTAACCCTTGCTTGCTGTGTTTTTAAAAGAAGCCAAGATGAACAGAGCTGGGATCAGGAAAGACTTTGCTACCTACCCCGGTGTCATCCTGTGGACGGCTAAGAATAGCGTATTTTTGAATGTGCTTGATGCAAATCAAAACATCCTGTTTGCAACTAGGGCCCAAGTGCTGCCACTGATGGGGTGGGTGTCTGTGTGGCCCAATTTTTGGAAAAAAGGGAGACTCCGCTTGGAGTAACCCTTGCTTGCTGTGTTTTTAAAAGAAGCCAAGATGAACAGAGCTGGGATCAGGAAAGACTTTGCTACCTACCCCGGTGTCATCCTGGGGACGGCTAAGAATAGCGTATTTTTGAATGTGCTTGATGCAAATCAAAACATCCTGTTTGCAACTAGGGCCCAAGTGCTGCCACTGATGGGGTGGGTGTCTGTGTGGCCCAATTTTTGGAAAAAAGGGAGACTCCGCTTGGAGTAACCCTTGCTTGCTGTGTTTTTAAAAGAAGCCAAGATGAACAGAGCTGGGATCAGGAAAGACTTTGCTACCTACCCCGGTGTCATCCTGTGGACGGCTAAGAATAGCGTATTTTTGAATGTGCTTGATGCAAATCAAAACATCCTGTTTGCAACTAGGGCCCAAGTGCTGCCACTGATGGGGTGGGTGTCTGTGTGGCCCAATTATTGGAAAAAAGGGAGACTCCGCTTGGAGTAACCCTTGCTTACATTGTTTTTAAAAGAAGCCAAGATGAACAAGTCATGGGTCAGCAAAGACTTTGCTACCTACCCCGGTGTCATCCTGGGGACGGCTAAGAATAGCGTATTTTTGAATGTGCTTGATGCAAATCAAAACATCCTGTTTGCAACTAGGGCCCAAGTGCTGCCACTGATGGGGTGGGTGTCTGTGTGGCCCAATTTTTGGAAAAAAGGGAGACTCCGCTTGGAGTAACCCTTGCTTGCTGTGTTTTTAAAAGAAGCCAAGATGAACAGAGCTGGGATCAGGAAAGACTTTGCTACCTACCCCGGTGTCATCCTGTGGACGGCTAAGAATAGCGTATTTTTGAATGTGCTTGATGCAAATCAAAACATCCTGTTTGCAACTAGGGCCCAAGTGCTGCCACTGATGGGGTGGGTGTCTGTGTGGCCCAATTTTTGGAAAAAAGGGAGACTCCGCTTGGAGTAACCCTTGCTTACATTGTTTTTAAAAGAAGCCAAGATGAACAAGTCATGGGTCAGCAAAGACTTTGCTACCTACCCCGGTGTCATCCTGGGGACGGCTAAGAATAGCGTATTTTTGAATGTGCTTGATGCAAATCAAAACATCCTGTTTGCAACTAGGGCCCAAGTGCTGCCACTGATGGGGTGGGTGTCTGTGTGGCCCAATTTTTGGAAAAAAGGGAGACTCCGCTTGGAGTAACCCTTGCTTACATTGTTTTTAAAAGAAGCCAAGATGAACAAGTCATGGGTCAGCAAAGACTTTGCTACCTACCCCGGTGTCATCCTGGGGACGGCTAAGAATAGCGTATTTTTGAATGTGCTTGATGCAAATCAAAACATCCTGTTTGCAACTAGGGCCCAAGTGCTGCCACTGATGGGGTGGGTGTCTGTGTGGCCCAATTTTTGGAAAAAAGGGAGACTCCGCTTGGAGTAACCCTTGCTTGCTGTGTTTTTAAAAGAAGCCAAGATGAACAGAGCTGGGATCAGGAAAGACTTTGCTACCTACCCCGGTGTCATCCTGTGGACGGCTAAGAATAGCGTATTTTTGAATGTGCTTGATGCAAATCAAAACATCCTGTTTGCAACTAGGGCCCAAGTGCTGCCACTGATGGGGTGGGTGTCTGTGTGGCCCAATTTTTGGAAAAAAGGGAGACTCCGCTTGGAGTAACCCTTGCTTACATTGTTTTTAAAAGAAGCCAAGATGAACAAGTCATGGGTCAGCAAAGACTTTGCTACCTACCCCGGTGTCATCCTGGGGACGGCTAAGAATAGCGTATTTTTGAATGTGCTTGATGCAAATCAAAACATCCTGTTTGCAACTAGGGCCCAAGTGCTGCCACTGATGGGGTGGGTGTCTGTGTGGCCCAATTTTTGGAAAAAAGGGAGACTCCGCTTGGAGTAACCCTTGCTTACATTGTTTTTAAAAGAAGCCAAGATGAACAAGTCATGGGTCAGCAAAGACTTTGCTACCTACCCCGGTGTCATCCTGGGGACGGCTAAGAATAGCGTATTTTTGAATGTGCTTGATGCAAATCAAAACATCCTGTTTGCAACTAGGGCCCAAGTGCTGCCACTGATGGGGTGGGTGTCTGTGTGGCCCAATTTTTGGAAAAAAGGGAGACTCCGCTTGGAGTAACCCTTGCTTGCTGTGTTTTTAAAAGAAGCCAAGATGAACAGAGCTGGGATCAGGAAAGACTTTGCTACCTACCCCGGTGTCATCCTGTGGACGGCTAAGAATAGCGTATTTTTGAATGTGCTTGATGCAAATCAAAACATCCTGTTTGCAACTAGGGCCCAAGTGCTGCCACTGATGGGGTGGGTGTCTGTGTGGCCCAATTTTTGGAAAAAAGGGAGACTCCGCTTGGAGTAACCCTTGCTTACATTGTTTTTAAAAGAAGCCAAGATGAACAAGTCATGGGTCAGCAAAGACTTTGCTACCTACCCCGGTGTCATCCTGGGGACGGCTAAGAATAGCGTATTTTTGAATGTGCTTGATGCAAATCAAAACATCCTGTTTGCAACTAGGGCCCAAGTGCTGCCACTGATGGGGTGGGTGTCTGTGTGGCCCAATTTTTGGAAAAAAGGGAGACTCCGCTTGGAGTAACCCTTGCTTACATTGTTTTTAAAAGAAGCCAAGATGAACAAGTCATGGGTCAGCAAAGACTTTGCTACCTACCCCGGTGTCATCCTGGGGACGGCTAAGAATAGCGTATTTTTGAATGTGCTTGATGCAAATCAAAACATCCTGTTTGCAACTAGGGCCCAAGTGCTGCCACTGATGGGGTGGGTGTCTGTGTGGCCCAATTTTTGGAAAAAAGGGAGACTCCGCTTGGAGTAACCCTTGCTTGCTGTGTTTTTAAAAGAAGCCAAGATGAACAGAGCTGGGATCAGGAAAGACTTTGCTACCTACCCCGGTGTCATCCTGTGGACGGCTAAGAATAGCGTATTTTTGAATGTGCTTGATGCAAATCAAAACATCCTGTTTGCAACTAGGGCCCAAGTGCTGCCACTGATGGGGTGGGTGTCTGTGTGGCCCAATTTTTGGAAAAAAGGGAGACTCCGCTTGGAGTAACCCTTGCTTACATTGTTTTTAAAAGAAGCCAAGATGAACAAGTCATGGGTCAGCAAAGACTTTGCTACCTACCCCGGTGTCATCCTGGGGACGGCTAAGAATAGCGTATTTTTGAATGTGCTTGATGCAAATCAAAACATCCTGTTTGCAACTAGGGCCCAAGTGCTGCCACTGATGGGGTGGGTGTCTGTGTGGCCCAATTTTTGGAAAAAAGGGAGACTCCGCTTGGAGTAACCCTTGCTTACATTGTTTTTAAAAGAAGCCAAGATGAACAAGTCATGGGTCAGCAAAGACTTTGCTACCTACCCCAGTGTCATCCTGGGGACGGCTAAGAATAGCGTATTTTTGAATGTGCTTGATGCAAATCAAAACATCCTGTTTGCAACTAGGGCCCAAGTGCTGCCACTGATGGGGTGGGTGTCTGTGTGGCCCAATTTTTGGAAAAAAGGGAGACTCCGCTTGGAGTAACCCTTGCTTGCTGTGTTTTTAAAAGAAGCCAAGATGAACAGAGCTGGGATCAGGAAAGACTTTGCTACCTACCCCGGTGTCATCCTGTGGACGGCTAAGAATAGCGTATTTTTGAATGTGCTTGATGCAAATCAAAACATCCTGTTTGCAACTAGGGCCCAAGTGCTGCCACTGATGGGGTGGGTGTCTGTGTGGCCCAATTTTTGGAAAAAAGGGAGACTCCGCTTGGAGTAACCCTTGCTTGCTGTGTTTTTAAAAGAAGCCAAGATGAACAGAGCTGGGATCAGGAAAGACTTTGCTACCTACCCCGGTGTCATCCTGGGGACGGCTAAGAATAGCGTATTTTTGAATGTGCTTGATGCAAATCAAAACATCCTGTTTGCAACTAGGGCCCAAGTGCTGCCACTGATGGGGTGGGTGTCTGTGTGGCCCAATTTTTGGAAAAAAGGGAGACTCCGCTTGGAGTAACCCTTGCTTGCTGTGTTTTTAAAAGAAGCCAAGATGAACAGAGCTGGGATCAGGAAAGACTTTGCTACCTACCCCGGTGTCATCCTGTGGACGGCTAAGAATAGCGTATTTTTGAATGTGCTTGATGCAAATCAAAACATCCTGTTTGCAACTAGGGCCCAAGTGCTGCCACTGATGGGGTGGGTGTCTGTGTGGCCCAATTTTTGGAAAAAAGGGAGACTCCGCTTGGAGTAACCCTTGCTTACATTGTTTTTAAAAGAAGCCAAGATGAACAAGTCATGGGTCAGCAAAGACTTTGCTACCTACCCCGGTGTCATCCTGGGGACGGCTAAGAATAGCGTATTTTTGAATGTGCTTGATGCAAATCAAAACATCCTGTTTGCAACTAGGGCCCAAGTGCTGCCACTGATGGGGTGGGTGTCTGTGTGGCCCAATTTTTGGAAAAAAGGGAGACTCCGCTTGGAGTAACCCTTGCTTACATTGTTTTTAAAAGAAGCCAAGATGAACAAGTCATGGGTCAGCAAAGACTTTGCTACCTACCCCAGTGTCATCCTGGGGACGGCTAAGAATAGCGTATTTTTGAATGTGCTTGATGCAAATCAAAACATCCTGTTTGCAACTAGGGCCCAAGTGCTGCCACTGATGGGGTGGGTGTCTGTGTGGCCCAATTTTTGGAAAAAAGGGAGACTCCGCTTGGAGTAACCCTTGCTTGCTGTGTTTTTAAAAGAAGCCAAGATGAACAGAGCTGGGATCAGGAAAGACTTTGCTACCTACCCCGGTGTCATCCTGTGGACGGCTAAGAATAGCGTATTTTTGAATGTGCTTGATGCAAATCAAAACATCCTGTTTGCAACTAGGGCCCAAGTGCTGCCACTGATGGGGTGGGTGTCTGTGTGGCCCAATTTTTGGAAAAAAGGGAGACTCCGCTTGGAGTAACCCTTGCTTGCTGTGTTTTTAAAAGAAGCCAAGATGAACAGAGCTGGGATCAGGAAAGACTTTGCTACCTACCCCGGTGTCATCCTGGGGACGGCTAAGAATAGCGTATTTTTGAATGTGCTTGATGCAAATCAAAACATCCTGTTTGCAACTAGGGCCCAAGTGCTGCCACTGATGGGGTGGGTGTCTGTGTGGCCCAATTTTTGGAAAAAAGGGAGACTCCGCTTGGAGTAACCCTTGCTTGCTGTGTTTTTAAAAGAAGCCAAGATGAACAGAGCTGGGATCAGGAAAGACTTTGCTACCTACCCCGGTGTCATCCTGTGGACGGCTAAGAATAGCGTATTTTTGAATGTGCTTGATGCAAATCAAAACATCCTGTTTGCAACTAGGGCCCAAGTGCTGCCACTGATGGGGTGGGTGTCTGTGTGGCCCAATTATTGGAAAAAAGGGAGACTCCGCTTGGAGTAACCCTTGCTTACATTGTTTTTAAAAGAAGCCAAGATGAACAAGTCATGGGTCAGCAAAGACTTTGCTACCTACCCCGGTGTCATCCTGGGGACGGCTAAGAATAGCGTATTTTTGAATGTGCTTGATGCAAATCAAAACATCCTGTTTGCAACTAGGGCCCAAGTGCTGCCACTGATGGGGTGGGTGTCTGTGTGGCCCAATTTTTGGAAAAAAGGGAGACTCCGCTTGGAGTAACCCTTGCTTGCTGTGTTTTTAAAAGAAGCCAAGATGAACAGAGCTGGGATCAGGAAAGACTTTGCTACCTACCCCGGTGTCATCCTGTGGACGGCTAAGAATAGCGTATTTTTGAATGTGCTTGATGCAAATCAAAACATCCTGTTTGCAACTAGGGCCCAAGTGCTGCCACTGATGGGGTGGGTGTCTGTGTGGCCCAATTTTTGGAAAAAAGGGAGACTCCGCTTGGAGTAACCCTTGCTTACATTGTTTTTAAAAGAAGCCAAGATGAACAAGTCATGGGTCAGCAAAGACTTTGCTACCTACCCCGGTGTCATCCTGGGGACGGCTAAGAATAGCGTATTTTTGAATGTGCTTGATGCAAATCAAAACATCCTGTTTGCAACTAGGGCCCAAGTGCTGCCACTGATGGGGTGGGTGTCTGTGTGGCCCAATTTTTGGAAAAAAGGGAGACTCCGCTTGGAGTAACCCTTGCTTACATTGTTTTTAAAAGAAGCCAAGATGAACAAGTCATGGGTCAGCAAAGACTTTGCTACCTACCCCGGTGTCATCCTGGGGACGGCTAAGAATAGCGTATTTTTGAATGTGCTTGATGCAAATCAAAACATCCTGTTTGCAACTAGGGCCCAAGTGCTGCCACTGATGGGGTGGGTGTCTGTGTGGCCCAATTTTTGGAAAAAAGGGAGACTCCGCTTGGAGTAACCCTTGCTTGCTGTGTTTTTAAAAGAAGCCAAGATGAACAGAGCTGGGATCAGGAAAGACTTTGCTACCTACCCCGGTGTCATCCTGTGGACGGCTAAGAATAGCGTATTTTTGAATGTGCTTGATGCAAATCAAAACATCCTGTTTGCAACTAGGGCCCAAGTGCTGCCACTGATGGGGTGGGTGTCTGTGTGGCCCAATTTTTGGAAAAAAGGGAGACTCCGCTTGGAGTAACCATTGCTTGCTGTGTTTTTAAAAGAAGCCAAGATGAACAGAGCTGGGATCAGGAAAGACTTTGCTACCTACCCCGGTGTCATCCTGTGGACGGCTAAGAATAGCGTATTTTTGAATGTGCTTGATGCAAATCAAAACATCCTGTTTGCAACTAGGGCCCAAGTGCTGCCACTGATGGGGTGGGTGTCTGTGTGGCCCAATTTTTGGAAAAAAGGGAGACTCCGCTTGGAGTAACCCTTGCTTGCTGTGTTTTTAAAAGAAGCCAAGATGAACAGAGCTGGGATCAGGAAAGACTTTGCTACCTACCCCGGTGTCATCCTGTGGACGGCTAAGAATAGCGTATTTTTGAATGTGCTTGATGCAAATCAAAACATCCTGTTTGCAACTAGGGCCCAAGTGCTGCCACTGATGGGGTGGGTGTCTGTGTGGCCCAATTTTTGGAAAAAAGGGAGACTCCGCTTGGAGTAACCCTTGCTTGCTGTGTTTTTAAAAGAAGCCAAGATGAACAGAGCTGGGATCAGGAAAGACTTTGCTACCTACCCCGGTGTCATCCTGTGGACGGCTAAGAATAGCGTATTTTTGAATGTGCTTGATGCAAATCAAAACATCCTGTTTGCAACTAGGGCCCAAGTGCTGCCACTGATGGGGTGGGTGTCTGTGTGGCCCAATTTTTGGAAAAAAGGGAGACTCCGCTTGGAGTAACCCTTGCTTACATTGTTTTTAAAAGAAGCCAAGATGAACAAGTCATGGGTCAGCAAAGACTTTGCTACCTACCCCGGTGTCATCCTGGGGACGGCTAAGAATAGCGTATTTTTGAATGTGCTTGATGCAAATCAAAACATCCTGTTTGCAACTAGGGCCCAAGTGCTGCCACTGATGGGGTGGGTGTCTGTGTGGCCCAATTTTTGGAAAAAAGGGAGACTCCGCTTGGAGTAACCCTTGCTTGCTGTGTTTTTAAAAGAAGCCAAGATGAACAGAGCTGGGATCAGGAAAGACTTTGCTACCTACCCCGGTGTCATCCTGTGGACGGCTAAGAATAGCGTATTTTTGAATGTGCTTGATGCAAATCAAAACATCCTGTTTGCAACTAGGGCCCAAGTGCTGCCACTGATGGGGTGGGTGTCTGTGTGGCCCAATTTTTGGAAAAAAGGGAGACTCCGCTTGGAGTAACCCTTGCTTACATTGTTTTTAAAAGAAGCCAAGATGAACAAGTCATGGGTCAGCAAAGACTTTGCTACCTACCCCGGTGTCATCCTGGGGACGGCTAAGAATAGCGTATTTTTGAATGTGCTTGATGCAAATCAAAACATCCTGTTTGCAACTAGGGCCCAAGTGCTGCCACTGATGGGGTGGGTGTCTGTGTGGCCCAATTTTTGGAAAAAAGGGAGACTCCGCTTGGAGTAACCCTTGCTTACATTGTTTTTAAAAGAAGCCAAGATGAACAAGTCATGGGTCAGCAAAGACTTTGCTACCTACCCCAGTGTCATCCTGGGGACGGCTAAGAATAGCGTATTTTTGAATGTGCTTGATGCAAATCAAAACATCCTGTTTGCAACTAGGGCCCAAGTGCTGCCACTGATGGGGTGGGTGTCTGTGTGGCCCAATTTTTGGAAAAAAGGGAGACTCCGCTTGGAGTAACCCTTGCTTGCTGTGTTTTTAAAAGAAGCCAAGATGAACAGAGCTGGGATCAGGAAAGACTTTGCTACCTACCCCGGTGTCATCCTGTGGACGGCTAAGAATAGCGTATTTTTGAATGTGCTTGATGCAAATCAAAACATCCTGTTTGCAACTAGGGCCCAAGTGCTGCCACTGATGGGGTGGGTGTCTGTGTGGCCCAATTTTTGGAAAAAAGGGAGACTCCGCTTGGAGTAACCCTTGCTTGCTGTGTTTTTAAAAGAAGCCAAGATGAACAGAGCTGGGATCAGGAAAGACTTTGCTACCTACCCCGGTGTCATCCTGGGGACGGCTAAGAATAGCGTATTTTTGAATGTGCTTGATGCAAATCAAAACATCCTGTTTGCAACTAGGGCCCAAGTGCTGCCACTGATGGGGTGGGTGTCTGTGTGGCCCAATTTTTGGAAAAAAGGGAGACTCCGCTTGGAGTAACCCTTGCTTGCTGTGTTTTTAAAAGAAGCCAAGATGAACAGAGCTGGGATCAGGAAAGACTTTGCTACCTACCCCGGTGTCATCCTGTGGACGGCTAAGAATAGCGTATTTTTGAATGTGCTTGATGCAAATCAAAACATCCTGTTTGCAACTAGGGCCCAAGTGCTGCCACTGATGGGGTGGGTGTCTGTGTGGCCCAAATATTGGAAAAAAGGGAGACTCCGCTTGGAGTAACCCTTGCTTACATTGTTTTTAAAAGAAGCCAAGATGAACAAGTCATGGGTCAGCAAAGACTTTGCTACCTACCCCGGTGTCATCCTGGGGACGGCTAAGAATAGCGTATTTTTGAATGTGCTTGATGCAAATCAAAACATCCTGTTTGCAACTAGGGCCCAAGTGCTGCCACTGATGGGGTGGGTGTCTGTGTGGCCCAATTTTTGGAAAAAAGGGAGACTCCGCTTGGAGTAACCCTTGCTTGCTGTGTTTTTAAAAGAAGCCAAGATGAACAGAGCTGGGATCAGGAAAGACTTTGCTACCTACCCCGGTGTCATCCTGTGGACGGCTAAGAATAGCGTATTTTTGAATGTGCTTGATGCAAATCAAAACATCCTGTTTGCAACTAGGGCCCAAGTGCTGCCACTGATGGGGTGGGTGTCTGTGTGGCCCAATTTTTGGAAAAAAGGGAGACTCCGCTTGGAGTAACCCTTGCTTACATTGTTTTTAAAAGAAGCCAAGATGAACAAGTCATGGGTCAGCAAAGACTTTGCTACCTACCCCGGTGTCATCCTGGGGACGGCTAAGAATAGCGTATTTTTGAATGTGCTTGATGCAAATCAAAACATCCTGTTTGCAACTAGGGCCCAAGTGCTGCCACTGATGGGGTGGGTGTCTGTGTGGCCCAATTTTTGGAAAAAAGGGAGACTCCGCTTGGAGTAACCCTTGCTTACATTGTTTTTAAAAGAAGCCAAGATGAACAAGTCATGGGTCAGCAAAGACTTTGCTACCTACCCCGGTGTCATCCTGGGGACGGCTAAGAATAGCGTATTTTTGAATGTGCTTGATGCAAATCAAAACATCCTGTTTGCAACTAGGGCCCAAGTGCTGCCACTGATGGGGTGGGTGTCTGTGTGGCCCAATTTTTGGAAAAAAGGGAGACTCCGCTTGGAGTAACCCTTGCTTGCTGTGTTTTTAAAAGAAGCCAAGATGAACAGAGCTGGGATCAGGAAAGACTTTGCTACCTACCCCGGTGTCATCCTGTGGACGGCTAAGAATAGCGTATTTTTGAATGTGCTTGATGCAAATCAAAACATCCTGTTTGCAACTAGGGCCCAAGTGCTGCCACTGATGGGGTGGGTGTCTGTGTGGCCCAATTTTTGGAAAAAAGGGAGACTCCGCTTGGAGTAACCCTTGCTTGCTGTGTTTTTAAAAGAAGCCAAGATGAACAGAGCTGGGATCAGGAAAGACTTTGCTACCTACCCCGGTGTCATCCTGGGGACGGTTAAGAATAGCGTATTTTTGAATGTGCTTGATGCAAATCTAGCTGTGAAGTGTACAACTGGGGCCCAAGTGCTGCCACTGAAGGGGTGGGTGTGTGTGGGTCCCAATTTTTGGAAAAAAGGGAGACTCCGCTTGGAGTAACCCTTGCTTGCTGTGTTTTTAAAAGAAGCCAAGATGAACAGAGCTGGGATCAGGAAAGACTTTGCTACCTACCCCGGTGTCATCCTGGGGACGGATAAGAATGGCGTATTTTTGAATGTGCTTGATGCAAATCTAGCTGTGAAGTGTACAACTGGGGCACAACTGCTGCCACTGAAGGGGTGGGTGTGTGGGGCCCAATTTTTGGAAAAAAGGGAGACTCCGCTTGGAGTCACCTTGCGGTGTTTTACATGACTTTAGAAGGGCGTGCCATGCCTATATCTGTGTGTCCTCCTCTTTTTCCTTGTCCAGCTGTTTTGTTTTCGCATGAGTACATGTCCTTGTCACTTTCCCATGTGTTTGTGTTGTGTTGTGAGTTGTTTGTCACCTTTTGGACACCTTTGAGGGTGTTTTCTAGGTGTTTTACTGTGTTTGTGATTGCCTGCCATTGTTTCCTATGGGCTCGAGTTCGGTTCGTCGAACGTTCGACGAGCCGAACTCGAGCCAGACCCCCCGTTCGGCGAACCGCCTCGAGCCGAACCGGGACCGGTTCGCTCATCTCTACTAATAATGGTATATTTTTTCCTCCATTTGCTCATTTGACCACATGTTGTGGGTTCACAGCAACAGCCTCCAAATGCAAATGCCACATCTGAAATCAGCTCCAGACCTTTTACCTGCTTAATTGATCAATGGATTCATAAGGGATTAGCCCACTATAGAGCTTTTGAGTTAATTGGCCAATTACTTTTGGTCCCTTGAGAAAAGACAGCTAGATATTAAAGAGCTGTAATTCTTAAACCCTAAAGGCTGCTTTACATGCAGCGACATCGCTGGTGAAAGCACCCACCCCTGTCGATTGTGTGTCACAGGGAAATCGCTGCTCGTGGCGCACAACATCGCTAGGACCCGTCACACGGACTTATCTGCCTAGGGACGTCGCTATGGCCGGCGAACCGCCTCCTTTCTAAGGGGGCGGTTCGTGCGGCATCACAGCAACGTCACACGGCAGCCTTCCAATAGAAGTGGAGGGGCAGAGAGCAGCCGAAAGAAAGTGATGCCCACCTCATTGCCGGAGGATGCAGCTACGGTGTTGTTCCTCATTTCTGGGGTGTCATACATAGCGATGTGTGCTGCCTCAGGAACGACGAACAACCTGCGTCCTGCAACAGCAACGATATTTGGGATTAGAACGACGTGTCAACGATCAACAACAGGTGAGTAATTTTGATCGTTAGCGGTCGTTCGTACGTTTTACACACAACGACGTCGCTAATGAGGCCAGATGTGCGTCACAAATTCCGTGACCCCAACGACATCTCGTTAGCAATGTCGTTGCGTGTAAAGCCCCCTTAACTCTAATTAAGATATGAATATTCTCAAATTAAAGCTGAGTCTGCACTTTAAGTCCAAAATGATTATGTACTTGTATCTTGAATATGTTTTAGTAAACAGCTAAAATACCAAAACTTGTGTCACTGTCAAAATATTTCTGGACGTAACTGTAGATTTTCAATATGATGGAATGAAAATATTAATGCCTAGAGAGAAATTTAGCTCTCTGTGAAGATCTTTTTATGTATTTAGGACCAATTATTAGAATACCCTAGGAAGTATGTTATACATATTGTATTTCAAACCACGTTCTGAATAATAATGTACCACATGGCTGCTCATTTTATTACTATTTTGCTTTCTAGTGATATAGGCAATATCATAAAAGTAACCAACCACCAGGATTGTGCTATATGAAGTAAATATAGTGCCATATAGGCAGTAAGATGCTGAATCCAGGCATACCTGTTGTAGAAAGATCTGATGCTTGGTTGCTGAAATATCTGTAATCAAATTTACAGAAATGCACTGCACTTTGATTGATGTGTGCATCGGGGGCAAGCCTTTGTGGGTCAGGCCCTCGGTGTAAAGTCCTCCTCCAGCATCTTCAAAAGCAGCAATGGTGGCGAGGCGCGAAATTTAAATAAAGAAAAGGGCTCATTTCATACATAGCAAAATCCTTGTGGTTGGTTCCCTTTAAAGACTAATTGATGTTATAATTTTTATTTCAAAGAATCATTGTAATATATATTAGAAATCTGCTTCTTTTACTTACTTCCTGGGCTGATCCTTCCCTATCAGTTCATGGGTAAAATCTATATTCTGCAAAAGACAGTTAGTACTTTTAAAATTCTGTGGAGGAGGATGAGGAGGGCAAAGCTAGAGACTAACACAGCTATTCTGCTGCAAGTTCTACTGAAATGACAGTTACAATTCCCCATTGAACTATATGAGCTCCAACTGTCATGTTCTATCCCAGTAACATGAAAATTTGTATGTTATACCCATGAACTAGAAATTTCCTTTATAAACTATATGACAATGTTTCTTAGTTTAAGGTGTACTATTGATTTACTGGAAGAATAAAAAAAAAAAATCCTCTTTAAATTACAACTATAGTGTTTATGGGATTTTCAACACTTTTATTCCAACACGTAATTGCATCAATTCATCACTTGCAGACTTTTTTTTAAGTCACTTCTGTCTTTTGATATTTTTTGAAGATATTTGTGCCATATTTATTAAACTGTTACATTGCTTGGAAAAAAAAGAAAATTCTGCTTGCATACTGTCATGATTCTGGTCTGTGGTGTTCTGCTCTGTTTTGTATTTTCTGCTGGTGAGTTGGGTGGTTTCCCATCCTTGGTTCCTGCACTGGTGTTGAGAGGGGCTTCTTTTCAGGTGCCTCATGCCGAGGGATTGCTCTGCTTCATTAGGGAGCAACCTCACCCGGAACGCCGCCAGTCATATTTCCTGCCTGTAGTAAGAGTTCTGACTCCCGTTTCTGCTTTGTATTGTCCTTCTACACCGGACCTGTTGTTTTCCCTCTCCTCCCATATCCCTGACTCAGACGTTACTCCCTGGCTCCTGACCTCCAGCTTGTACTCTGGCCATGGCTTCACTTTCCCCCTGTGTACCTTAAGTGACTTCCGGGCTTATGACCTCCGCCTTGCGCTCTGACCTCAGCTTTGCTTCATCACTGTGTACCTTACAAGATCTGGCTCCTGACCTGTGGTTTATCGGACTAAGTGCTTCTGGTGACACCTAGTGGTAGTTCATCACAAATATTTTTTATCTTTTTTGTTTTGGGATATATGTGTATTTATCCCATGTTGTTGTGGATTTTCCTACCACACCAGCAGGGCATTTGTTTAAATTATGAATTACTGTTTCAGTAAAATAACATTGCTTCCATTTTCAAATTGTGGCCTACTTTTCTTTTCTAAAGAATCTTTTTCATGAACTTTAGTTAAACTGTTAACACATTTAGAAGTTTGGATTTTTTTCCCACCTGCTTCTCTTCTTGAGACTGTTTCAGTGAAGTGCAAAATTATCACTTCAAGAAAATTAGCAGAACAATACTTTAATAATATTTTATGTGGCTCTCAAGAGAGATACTACTTTTTTCAAACATAAGTGCTTAAGGTGGTTTTCCCCCCAAAATACATTTATCACCTATGCTCAGGATAGGTGATAAATGATCACTGGGATTCAGGGATCCTGATTGCCCATTTTTCTCTTTGCTGTTAGGACTGAATTGAGCAGAATGGTTGCACATGTTCCCAGTCATACCATTCATTATCTGTGAGACCGACCAACAGAGATAGCAGATCCTTGAACTCAGCTATCTTTATCGTTCCCTCAGAATAGGTATCCATGCAGCTTCATTCAATCTCAACTACAGAAAAAAAGGAACAGGGGATCAGAACCCAGTGTTAAGACAAGTAGGTATGTCAGAAATGGAATGCCAAGGTTATTATTATTATTATTTATTATTATAGCGCCATTAACTCCATGGCGCTTTACAAGTGAAAAAGGGTATACATATAAACTTGTTTTACTCATAGAAAAATCCCCAATTGTGAAAATATTTCATTTTTATTCAAGTAGAAAAATACCACCAATATGTGCACATAGATATACAAATCAATTGTCTTACGCCAATTAAATGGCAACCCCTGATCTTGAATATCAAGACCAGGGTTTACAATGACCAAAAAAGACAAATTTATACAATTTAAAATACATAACCAAGGTGTTGGTTCACAACAGGACAAATAGCAATAACCAAACTTAACTTGGTATCTCCTAATGAGACTATGCTGGCACAGCGTGCTTATCTGTAGTCCCAATCAAGGATTTTCATCCAGGAGTATCCACATGACGTTTGGAAGATTAGTCCTTTAGTAAGTATAGTGAACCGCCAACTATATCATAATCAAGACGTCTCCACCTCGACGCGTTTCCCCACGCTGGGACACGTGGTTCATCAGGAGGCTGGGAAAATAGGTATGATCTTATCAGCTTTATGACAAACAAACATAGACCACCAAACATAGATTTAACAACACATGCACAAGGTACAAGATGACAACAGCAAAAGATAAATAACTCACTTGTCAGATAGTATAGTTTCAGGTATGCAGGTCCATGGCGCCGGACAGCAGATCAGCAGCATAGCAGTAAACACTGTCTTGATAGCATGCTCCCGTCCTCCAGGCGTCATGGAGCTGCATACAATACACCACCTTAAATAGCCCTCCACTGATTTAGACAGCTGTGGGGAATCACTGACTTCCCCCACACAGCGTCACTGCAGCAGCAGCTGCGCAGGCGCTAGCCCACATCACTAGTGCGCATGTCCGGGCAGTATGACATGGGGGAAGGAAACCTCCTCTCCTCGCGTCGAGCAGGGCCCTCCTCCCCATGAGCTCACGCGGTCACATGATCGGAGGTAAGTGCACGCCCAGCAAGGAAGCTCTCATGCTGCCAGGTAACGCCCACCTCGTGACTCACATAGTCACATGATCGGACATATAGGACGTCACCGCAATAAGATAATAGGGGATTCAATCTGTCATTACTTAGAAATAGTATAGATGCAATTATACAATAGTCATAATCGCCCCAGATTGGGTGCACAGCAACCACAAGAGATTCAATGAAACCATAGCATCTACGATGACATAAGGGCCCCGAATAGGCAGCATATAAACAAGGCAATTTGATCATATGGTAAGGATCATTACACAGTGCATATATCTGACCATTATACCATATTATGCACATATAGTAAGTCCCGGTCCATACTGACAAGGTACATACCATAGGCATATAGTTAATAGATCCAATACTGGCAAAGAACCAGATACCATAATAATTCAAATGTACCAGATCAATTCATTGACTCAGATTATCAGAAACTACACAGCACTTGAGATAAGATACTTCAAATAGTTCCATAGATATGGATAGTCCCCAAAAGGGGGTACAGGCTCCCAGAAACATGACACCTAACGTCTAAACTACAGGGACCTATCAAATTTTACACGTTATGTGGGGAGGAAGCAATTAAAGGAGAGCTGCTCATTGAGCCCCCCCGGAGTAAGTGATCCTAATCTGAAAATCCAGGCCGATTCCCTTTGTAACAACACTCTGTCGAAATCACCACCCCTCAGACTGTGTTTGACGAGCTCCAATGCTGAAAAGCACACGAGTTTTGTGTCACCTTGGTGCACACCATTCATGTGTCGAGCAATCGGGGTATCGCGTTTATTTCGTATATCCGACAGGTGCTCTCCCACACGTCTCCGAAGCTCACGCACGGTTTTCCCCACGTAGTCAAGAGGACACGTGCAGGTGGCCCTATACACAACACCCGTTGTCTTGCAGTTAAAGAAGTCCCGTAGATAGAAAACCTTCCCATTAGCTGAGCTTTTCACCATCTTGCACCGTTCCATCGATTCGCAGAAACTGCAGTTACCGCATCGATACATACCTACCACCTGTCTATCTAACCAGGTGCCTTCTGGGCGTGGCCCCTGATACATACTGTGTACAAGTTTATCCCCTATAGACCGACCTCTCCTGTAAGTAATACATGGGGCCTTCGGGATAAACTTGGCCAGACCAGGGTCCGCCCTTAGCACACTCCAATGTTTTTTAATTACTCCAAAGACACGTTCGGCCTGAAGATCGTAAGTACCGATAATGCGTAAGGTGTTCTCATCCTCTTTTCTATTTCGTGGTCTCATCAAAGAATGTCTATTAGTATTCTTAGCAAAGGCATAGGATTGCTGCAAGACCTGTTTAGGGTACCCTCTATCCAGGAACCTCCCAAACATGTCCGACGCCTGCATCCTAAAATCAGATTCCCTAGAGCAGTTCCTGCGGATACGCAGAAACTGCCCTTTGGGAATCCCTCTCCTAAGGGGAAGGGGATGATGACTCTCCCACTTTAACAAGGAATTGGTTGCCGTCGGTTTCCTATAGGTAGCAGTCTGTATCTTACCATTTTCATCCTTCGATCTAGTCAGATCAAGGAAGGTGATACAGTTCTGATCACAGGTATAAGTAAACCTTAACCCCAGAGCATTATTATTAAGAGACCCAACAAACAGCTCAAAATCATAAATCGACCCAGTCCAGAGGATGAGGATGTCATCAATGTACCGGACCCAAAGTCCGATACATTGATGAAATTCCCCATCCTCCCCCCCAAAAACCACTGTTTCCTCCCACCAGCCCAGGAATAAATTTGCATAACTGGGGGCACAAGGGCTCCCCATTGCAGTACCCCTGAGCTGGTGGAAGTACTTGGTGTTAAACAAAAAATAATTATGGCGGAGAGTGAAAGACAGCAGCTCTATAATAAGAGCGTTGTGCCTCATACACTCAATGGATCTTGTTTTCAAAAAGAAATTGACTGCCTGGATCCCTAGATCATGGGGAATAGAACTGTACAATGGTAAGATACAGACTGCTACCTATAGGAAACCGACGGCAACCAATTCCTTGTTAAAGTGGGAGAGTCATCATCCCCTTCCCCTTAGGAGAGGGATTCCCAAAGGGCAGTTTCTGCGTATCCGCAGAAACTGCTCTAGGGAATCTGATTTTAGGATGCAGGCGTCGGACATGTTTGGGAGGTTCCTGGATAGAGGGTACCCTAAACAGGTCTTGCAGCCATCCTATGCCTTTGCTAAGAATACTAATATACATTCTTTGATGAGACCACGAAATAGAAAAGAGGATGAGAACACCTTACGCATTATCGGTACTTACGATCTTCAGGCCGAACGTGTCTTTGGAGTAATTAAAAAACATTGGAGTGTGCTAAGGGCGGACCCTGGTCTGGCCAAGTTTATCCCGAAGGCCCCATGTATTACTTACAGGAGAGGTCGGTCTATAGGGGATAAACTTGTACACAGTATGTATCAGGGGCCACGCCCAGAAGGCACCTGGTTAGATAGACAGGTGGTAGGTATGTATCGATGCGGTAACTGCAGTTTCTGCGAATCGATGGAACGGTGCAAGATGGTGAAAAGCTCAGCTAATGGGAAGGTTTTCTATCTACGGGACTTCTTTAACTGCAAGACAACGGGTGTTGTGTATAGGGCCACCTGCACGTGTCCTCTTGACTACGTGGGGAAAACCGTGCGTGAGCTTCGGAGACGTGTGGGAGAGCACCTGTCGGATATACGAAATAAACGCGATACCCCGATTGCTCGACACATGAATGGTGTGCACCAAGGTGACACAAAACTCGTGTGCTTTTCAGCATTGGAGCACGTCAATCACAGTCTGAGGGGTGGTGATTTCGACAGAGTGTTGTTACAAAGGGAATCGGCCTGGATTTTCAGATTAGGATCACTTACTCCGGGGGGGCTCAATGAGCAGCTCTCCTTTAATTGCTTCCTCCCCACATAACGTGTAAAATTTGATAGGTCCCTGTAGTTTAGACGTTAGGTGTCATGTTTCTGGGAGCCTGTACCCCTTTTTGGGGACTATCCATATCTATGGAACTATTTGAAGTATCTTATCTCAAGTGCTGTGTAGTTTCTGATAATCTGAGTCAATGAATTGATCTGGTACATTTGAATTATTATGGTATCTGGTTCTTTGCCAGTATTGGATCTATTAACTATATGCCTATGGTATGTACCTTGTCAGTATGGACCGGGACTTACTATATGTGCATAATATGGTATAATGGTCAGATATATGCACTGTGTAATGATCCTTACCATATGATCAAATTGCCTTGTTTATATGCTGCCTATTCGGGGCCCTTATGTCATCGTAGATGCTATGGTTTCATTGAATCTCTTGTGGTTGCTGTGCACCCAATCTGGGGCGATTATGACTATTGTATAATTGCATCTATACTATTTCTAAGTAATGACAGATTGAATCCCCTATTATCTTATTGCGGTGACGTCCTATATGTCCGATCATGTGACTATGTGAGTCACGAGGTGGGCGTTACCTGGCAGCATGAGAGCTTCCTTGCTGGGCGTGCACTTACCTCCGATCATGTGACCGCGTGAGCTCATGGGGAGGAGGGCCCTGCTCGACGCGAGGAGAGGAGGTTTCCTTCCCCCATGTCATACTGCCCGGACATGCGCACTAGTGATGTGGGCTAGCGCCTGCGCAGCTGCTGCTGCAGTGACGCTGTGTGGGGGAAGTCAGGGATTCCCCACAGCTGTCTAAATCAGTGGAGGGCAATTTAAGGTGGTGTATTGTATGCAGCTCCATGACGCCTGGAGGACGGGAGCATGCTATCAAGACAGTGTTTACTGCTATGCTGCTGATCTGCTGTCCGGCGCCATGGACCTGCATACCTGAAACTATACTATCTGACAAGTGAGTTATTTATCTTTTGCTGTTGTCATCTTGTACCTTGTGCATGTGTTGTTAAATCTATGTTTGGTGGTCTATGTTTGTTTGTCATAAAGCTGATAAGATCATACCTATTTTCCCAGCCTCCTGATGAACCACGTGTCCCAGCGTGGGGAAACGTGTCGAGGTGGAGACGTCTTGATTATGATATAGTTGGCGGTTCACTATACTTACTAAAGGACTAATCTTCCAAACGTCATGTGGATACTCCTGGATGAAAATCCTTGATTGGGACTACAGATAAGCACGCTGTGCCAGCATAGTCTCATTAGGAGATACCAAGTTAAGTTTGGTTATTGCTATTTGTCCTGTTGTGAACCAACACCTTGGTTATGTATTTTAAATTGTATCAATTTGTCTTTTTTGATCATTGTAAACCCTGTTCTTGATATTCAAGATCAGGGGTTGCCATTTAATTGGCGTAAGACAATTGATTTGTATATCTATGTGCACATATTGGTGGTATTTTTCTACTTGAATAAAAATTAAATATTTTCACAATTGGGGATTTTTCTATGAGTAAATCAGAGTAATATCCCCTGGACCCTAGAGGTAATATTAAAACTTTATACATATAAACTTGTACAACAATCATTAACAGAACAAAACAGACGGTACAGGAGGAGAGAGGACCCTGCCCGCGAGGGCTCACAGGGTATGGGTGATGGTACAACAGGTGAGGACAGAGCCGGTTGCACAGTGGTGTACTGGACTGAGGGTTATTGTAGGTTGTAGGCTTGTCGAAAGAGGTGGGTCTTCAGGTTCCCCTTGAAACTTTTCATGGTAGGAGAGAGTCTGATTTGCTGGGGTAGAGCGTTCCAGAGTATGGGGGACACACGGGAGAAATCTTGTATGAGATTGTGGGAAGACATTTATCACCCATCCATGAATCAGACATTTATCACCAAGTCTGAACTTTGCCTTTATAATACATACTGGTAAAAATCATTGATTGATTAATGAAAGGCTAATAAAAAGAAACCTTTGAAAACACATCTACTTGCAAAGTAAAAGAAAGGATAAGACTTATAAAACATTAGCTAGAGCCAAGCCCATGGAAAAAAAAACGTATGTTGAACGGAATTTAATGGTCTATCATGACTGAATCAATATTAAGTTCGGCTCTGGCCTTCCATATTTTCCTTTAAATTAGTTTCACTCCTGACATATTCTGGATATAACAAATTACATGTAAGAGGAAATAGGTAAAATAAATCCTTTCTTCAAGTAGCATCCAATATTTATTAACTGTAGCAATGAGAAATAGAGTTGCAGACCCAAGGTCACAGTTTCATTTACAAGCAAAAGGTAGATGTGATTAAAAAAATGCAACATTCAAAGACACTGTGAAGTGAGTGGTGTTGACAAATGGGATCGGAAAACAGGAAGGTCATAAAAAAATACATTTTCAGAATTAACACTGTCCTTGAAACGGCATAAATCAATAATAACCAAGCTTGTCTATAGCATTTCTCCATTGATCCTGTTAATGTGATATATATTAATACCTTTGTCGCCTTCAACACTGCTGACAACATGTATACGAGATTTATAGTTTAGTATCTTTTTGCACTGACATGTCATGCCAAACCATGCTTTTAACAGTTGTGACTTTTTTTGCTTTTTCAGAGTCTAACAAATCTCATTGTTTTTTACACATTAAGGCCCTGTGCGCACTCTGTGGATTTTATCGCGGAATTGCCGCGGATTTTGCTTAAGTAATGCTGTAGAAATTGTTTATAACCTTTCTGCAGTCATTCCCCAGCAAAACCTATGGCGATTAAAAAAGGCAGTGCGCACACTGCGTTTTTTTGTCCCTTCGGGTTTTGCTGCGGAATTTCCGCTACGGAATTAATGAGCATGTCACTTCTTTTCCGCAGGTATATGTGTTTTTTGCCATAGATAATGGTAAAAAAACGCAGGGAACAACCTGCGGAAAAACCGCGTCAAACCGTGGTAAATCCGCATGCGGTATTCGAATGCTGTTTGCTGCGTTTTTTTACCGCAAGTTTAGTAATCTTTCAGAGGCTGCAGAATTTTCTTAAGAAAATTCCATTTTCTGCTGCGCACAGGGCCTAAAGGCATTTGTACAACAGCTTTGTCCTATTCACTTAAAAGGAATTTGTCAGCTGGTTTTTGCTACCTCATCTGAGAACTACATAATGTAGGCAAAGAGACCCTGCATCCAATAATGTATCACTTAGTTCACTGAGTGCAACAGCTGTGACACAATCAGAATTTTTAGATTTAGCCATGCAGCAGAGCTCAGAAAGCTTACCCCACCCACACCAGGCTTTCAATGTACAATGTCTATAGGCAGAGAAGTTCTAAACACAGCAATGATAAAACACTAAGTTTAACCCCTTCACGACCATGGACGGATATATCCGTCATGGAGCGTTTCCCGTTAAGCCCCGCCCCCTGCCGCGGGCAGGCGGCGGCGGTCGGCACACTTATCAGCTGTTTTCAACAGCTGACATGTGTGCCTGGTAGCCGCGGGTGGAATTGCTTCCACCCGCGGCTATTAACCCCTTAAATCTTGCTGCCAAAGTCTGGCAGCAAAATCTAAATGCGCGCGGCCATATTTTTTACTTACCACCGCCCCCACCGGACGTCACGTGCATGATCACGTGACTATCGGTGGTTGCCATCGTAGCACAGGGTCATGTGATGACGCCTGCATCTATGATGTTTCACTTTGGTTTTCCCTCGGCCGAGAGCAAAGGGAAAAAGAAAGTGACTGTGTCTGCTGTTTACAGCTGTATTGCTGTAATCAGCAGATAGATAATAGCGATCGGATTGCTGATCGCTAAAGCCCCCTAGGGGGACAAGTAAAATAAAAAAAACTAAAAAAAAAAGTTTTAAAAAATAAAAAAAAACGAAAAACCTAAAAGTTCAAATCACCCCCCTTTTCCCCAATTGAAAATTAAAGGGTTAAAAAATAAATAAATATACACATATTTGGTATCGCCGCGTTCAGAAATGCCTGATCTATCAAAATATAAAATCAATTAATCTGATTGGTAAATGGCGTAGTGGCAAAAAATTCCAAACGCCAAAATTACATTTTTTGGTCGCCTCAAGTTTTACGCAAAATGCAATAACAGGGATCAAAACATAGCATCTGCGCAAAAATGGTACCATTAGAAACGTCAGCTCGAGACGCAAAAAATAAGCCATCACTGAGCCATATATCCCAAAAAATAAGAACGCTACGTGTTTCGGAAAATGGTGCAAAACGTGCGCCACTTTTATTGGACAAACTTGTGAATTTTTTTTAACCCCTTAGATACAAGTAAACCTATACATGTTTGGTGTCGACAAACTCGCACCAACCTCAGGCATCATATACACACATTAGTTTTACCATATCGTGAACACCGTGAATAAAACATCCCAAAAACTATTGTGCCATCACACTTTTTTTGCAATTTTTCTGCATCTGGAATTTTTTTGCTTATTTCCAGTACACCATATGGTAAAACTTATGATTTCATTTAAAAGTACAACTTGTCCCGCAAAAAACAAGCCCTCATATGGCAAGATTGACGATAAAAATAAAAAAGTTACGGCTCTCAGAAGAAGGGGAGCAAAAAACAAAAACGCAAAAATGGAAAGTGCCCCGGGCCTGAAGGGGTTAAGTAATCAACAGCCTAAGAGCTTGATGTGACACATCATTGAATTCTGTGTTTTAACACCTATTTTATGCTGTCTCCAGATTATATAGCAAAAAAACAGATTCCATTTAACATCTGCAATACTAAGTTACAGCCACTATGAAAAGTACAGTGATTTGAAGAATGAAGAAATGTAAGCAACAAAGAGGCTGCATTGGTCATCCAAGTGCCTAGACCTCTTCACACAGCTAACTGGTAGGAGTGCAGACAGTCACCAAATATATTACTGGTCAATCCAGATGATAGGTCATTAATTTTAAGTATCTGCACAATTCCTTTAGAATCCTTTGTGCACAACTGTCACCAGATTTCACAATCCAACATACATAATGTTTTATTTCCAGACTATAAGATGCACCTAAGTTTGGACAATACAAAAAGGGAAAAAAGTATTAAAACTACAGTGGTAATGTAAAGATGTGGAGGGGGTAAGGGCAGTAATGTTTGTGCTTATTTCTTGGTTCTATATGGCAGAAGAGGTGGTAATGATTTATTCAAGAGTAGTAAAATATGAGAGTTGTACCAGAAAAGTAATTATTTTTCTGGTACAATGGGCAGTATATATTGTCCCTAATAGTGACATAACAAGTTCCCATACCATTTACTTTGGTTGTCTTTTACCAAAATTCACAAAGAGCACAAGTATATTTATTTTGGAATCGTCTATGTGCCTGGGGTCATAGACTGATAAGGATGGCTGTGTAATCCGAAAAAAAATCTGGGGAAAATTTTCCAGCTTAATATTAAAACGGGTTCTTATAAAATGTATATCTTAACCCTTTCACGACCGGCCGATTTTTTGCTTTCCGTTTTTTTTTTTCGCCATTCTTTTTCTGAGAGACGTAACTTTTTTATTTTTCAGTCAATATGGTCATGTGAGGGCTCATTTTTTGCGGAACGAGCTGTACTTTTAAATGAAACCATCAGTTTTACCATATTGTGTACTAGAAAATGGCAAAAAAATTCCAAATGCTGAAAAATTGCAAAAAAAGTGCGATAGCACTATGGTTTTTGAGATATTTTATTCACTGTGTTCACTATATGGTAAAACTGATGTGTGGGTGTGATGCCTCAGGTCAGTGCGAGTTCGTAGACACCAAACATGTATAGGTTTACTTTTATATAAGGGGTTAAAAAAAAATTGGAAGTTTGTCCGAAAAAAGTGGCGCACGTTTTACGCCATATTCCGTGACCCGTAGCGTTCTCATTTTTCGGGATCTTAGGCTCAATGACGGCTTATTTTTTGCGTCTCGAGCTGACGTTTTTAACGGTACCATTTTTGCGCAGATGCTACGTTTTGATCGCCTCTTATTGCATTTTGCGCAAAAGTTGTGGCGACAAAAAAACGTCGTTTTGGCGTTTGGAATTTTTTTGCCGCTACGCCGTTTACTGATCAGATTAATTGATTTTATATTTTGATAGATCGGGCGTTTCTGAACAGCGAAAGTGAAACCAATTCATGTGTAGTACAGGAGTCATCACATGACCCTGTACTACCATGACAACTATCGGGAGTCACGTGATCGCGTCACGTGACTTCCGGTTTCGGCGGTAAGTAAAACTTTACCGCGATTGCGCTTATAATGGCGCTGTCATGTATTGACAGCGCCATTATAAGGGGTTAATCGGCACGAGCAGATAACGATTCTGCTCGTGCCTAGCAGGCACACATCTCAGCTGTGAAAATCAGCTGAGATGTGTGCCGATCGCGGCATGCTGCCGCCGGAGGACCGCGGGCAGTAAGATTATGTCATTTAGGACGTAATTTTACGGCCCGCGGTCGTTAAGGGGTTAATATCAGGATTATGCACCCAATGTGAGACAGATTTTCAAACTAAGTATAAAATCTAAGAGACACATTTTAAAGTGTATACAGTTTGCACTATGAAGCCTATTAATTAGTCTAATAAAGAGTTTAATTTGTAATTTTTTTACATTTTTTAGGCCTGTAACCCCTTCCCGACCTAGGACGTAACAGTAAGTCTTAAATCATGAAGGGGTGATTACCGCTGGCTGCTGCGGTGAGCCAGCAGTAATCCCCACACATGTCTGCTGATTTGTACAGTAGACATGAGGGCCTCGCAGACGTGGGTAGATCAACAATCTCCCCGCACCTATGAACCCCTTAAATTGCGCAGTCAAAATGTGACAGCGCAATTTAAAGCACCGCAGTGGGGAACACACTTTTCCTTGCCACTATCAGAGACCACGAGACGTGATCATGGGGAGCCAAATGGTTGTCATGGTAGCAGAGGGTCATGTGATGACACCTGTCACTATCATGATGTAGTTTTTGTTACTGGCTCTAACATTAATACAGCCCTACCCAGTAATAACTTCCCCAATTCTTGCTGTTATTAAGTACGCCATACTGGGCATTTTCCTGGTATAATGTCCCTTCCTGGTGCAATGTCCCTGTCCAGTCCCTTTCCAGTAATAATATTTCCTCTTCTAGGCTCACCCTATAATAATATTCCCCATGTTCGCTAACACATTTAAAAGAAAGAAACAAAAAAAATATTCTGAACTTCCCCCTCTCCCTCAGTGTGTGACGTCCTCTTCTACAGCCAGCACATGACCCACATGGGCTTGGTCATGGTCTTATCCTCTGCAAACTGCTATCATTAAGCCTCTCTCTCTCTGAGCTTTTAACAATCAGACTTGGGGGGGGGAGGGGGTTAAGGGTAGAGTTGAGCGCGGTTCGCGGTTCGTGGTTCTCCAGTTCTAGGCTCGAGTGATTTTTGGGCTGTTCGAGATCGAACTAGAACTCGAGCTTTTTGCTAAAAGCTCGATAGTTCTAGAAACGTTCGAGAACGGTTCTAGCAGCAAAAAGCAGGGCTTTTTACAGCTGCAGTGTGCAGGAGCCATCGCTGGCAGCCTGCCAGAAGCTGGTAACCAAGATAAACATCGGGTATCCAAGCAAAGCGCTTGGTTAGTAACCCGATGTTTATCTTAGTTACGTGCAGGAAGCCCACACTTCCCGCTCAGCTCGCTCCGCCCCCTCCTGCCCGCGGCATGTATACATACATATACACACACACACACACACACTCTCACACACGCACCCCCCTCCCCCCCCCGCTCGGCTTACCTGCGGTGGTGAAGTCCCGCCATCCAGACCTCAGCGCTGTCACTGTCCTCCATGGCCGCCGCTTGTCACATCACCTCTCGCTTCCCACCCGAGACGTCACGGACCTCTCGCGATACTTGATGTGAAGGCGCCGGTCATTGACCTCAGTGACAGGGGCTGTCGGCAGTGCTGGAGATCAGCGCAGGTAATGTACCTCGCTGACAGCAGCACTTGTCATGCCCTGCAGTGACCTGGGCTGACCCATTGATGTTAGCTCAGGTCACTGCATTGCTCTCCCAGCCAATGGGGAACATCCTGCTCTTCATTGACTGGGACAGTGTGGATCGTCATGGCAACCCCTTGGATTACACCAGACCTGGATTTGTTTTTCATTCTAATAAATTGGTTAAAGAGGGAATGTTTTGGGGAGTGTTTTTTCAAATAAAAATGTGTTTGTCGTCTATTTTTGTTTATTACTGACTGGGTTGGTGATGTCGGGTATCTGATAGACGCCTGACCTCACCAACCCCAGGGCTTGATGCCAGGTGACATTACACATCTGGTATTAACCCCATATATTACCCCGTTTGCCACCGCACCAGGGCGCGGGATGAGCTGGGGCGAAGCACCAGGATTGGCGCATCTAATGGATGCGCCACTTCTGGGGCGGCTGCGGCCTGCTATTTTTAGGCTGGGGAGATTCCAATAACCATGGACCTCCCTAGTCTGAGAATATCAGGCCCCAGCTGTCTGCTTTACCTTGGCTGGTGATCCAATTTTGGGGGACCCCTACGTGTTTTTTTTTTTAATTATTTATTTAATTTAAAATAACAGCGTGGGGTGCCCTCAGTTTTGGATTACCAGCCAAGGTGAGGTTGCCAGCTGTGGTCTGCAGGCTGCAGCCGTCTGCTTTACCCTAGCTGGCTACAAAACTAGGGGGAACCCTACGTCATTTTTTTTTCATTTTTTTGGCTAAATACAAAGCTAAGCATCCCTTAGTGCCACATGAAAGGTACCAAAGGGTGTTCCACTTTTTCTCCATTTTTTTCTCCACTTTTTCTCCATTTTTTTCTCCACTTATTCTCCACTTTTTCTCCTCTTATTCTCCACTTTTTCTCCACTTTTTCTCCTCTTATTCTCCACTTTTTCTCCACTTTTTCTCCACTTTTTCTCCATTTTTTTCTCCACTTTTTCTCCACTTTTTCTCCACTTTTTCTCCACTTTTTCTCCACTTTTTCTCCTCTTATGCTCCACTTTTTCTCCACTTTTTCTCCACTTTTTCTCCACTTTTTCTCCTCTTATGCTCCACTTTTTCTCCACTTTTTCTCCACTTTTTTCTCCACTTTTTCTCCTCTTATGCTCCACTTTTTCTCCACTTTTTCTCCTCTTATGCTCCACTTTTTCTCCACTTTTTCTCCTCTTATGCTCCACTTTTTCTCCACTTTTTCTCCACTTTTTTCTCCACTTTTTCTCCTCT
The DNA here is from genome assembly GCF_048569485.1 of Anomaloglossus baeobatrachus. Lineage (NCBI taxonomy): Eukaryota > Metazoa > Chordata > Amphibia > Anura > Aromobatidae > Anomaloglossus > Anomaloglossus baeobatrachus. The sequence continues at coordinate 303,454,370 of NC_134353.1, read as the reverse complement.
TATGCTCCACTTTTTCTCCACTTTTTCTCCTCTTATGCTCCACTTTTTCTCCACTTTTTCTCCTCTTAATCTCCACTTTTTCTCCTCTTATGCTCCACTTTTTCTCCACTTTTTCTCCACTTTTTCTCCACTTTTTTCTACACTTTTTCTCCTCTTATGCTCCACTTTTTCTCCACTTTTTCTCCACTTTTTCTCCTCTTATGCTCCACTTTTTCTCCACTTTTTCTCCACTTTTTCTCCTCTTATGCTCCACTTTTTCTCCACTTTTTCTCCTCTTATGCTCCACTTTTTCTCCACTTTTTCTCCTCTTATGCTCCACTTTTTCTCCACTTTTTCTCCTCTTATGCTCCACTTTTTCTCCACTTTTTCTCCACTTTTTTCTCCACTTTTTCTCCTCTTATGCTCCACTTTTTCTCCACTTTTTCTCCTCTTATGCTCCACTTTTTCTCCACTTTTTCTCCTCTTATACTCCACTTTTTCTCCACTTTTTCTCCACTTTTTTCTCCACTTTTTCTCCTCTTATGCTCCACTTTTTCTCCACTTTTTCTCCACTTTTTCTCCTCTTATGCTCCACTTTTTCTCCACTTTTTCTCCTCTTATGCTCCACTTTTTCTCCACTTTTTCTCCACTTTTTCTCCTCTTATGCTCCACTTTTTCTCCACTTTTTCTCCTCTTATGCTCCACTTTTTCTCCACTTTTTCTCCTCTTAATCTCCACTTTTTCTCCTCTTATGCTCCACTTTTTCTCCACTTTTTCTCCACTTTTTCTCCTCTTATGCTCCACTTTTTCTCCACTTTTTTCTCCACTTTTTCTCCTCTTATGCTCCACTTTTTCTCCACTTTTTCTCCTCTTATGCTCCACTTTTTCTCCACTTTTTCTCCTCTTATGCTCCACTTTTTCTCCACTTTTTCTCCACTTTTTTCTCCACTTTTTCTCCTCTTATGCTCCACTTTTTCTCCACTTTTTCTCCACTTTTTCTCCTCTTATGCTCCACTTTTTCTCCACTTTTTCTCCTCTTATGCTCCACTTTTTCTCCACTTTTTCTCCTCTTAATCTCCACTTTTTCTCCTCTTATGCTCCACTTTTTCTCCACTTTTTCTCCACTTTTTCTCCACTTTTTTCTCCACTTTTTCTCCTCTTATGCTCCACTTTTTCTCCACTTTTTCTCCACTTTTTCTCCTCTTATGCTCCACTTTTTCTCCACTTTTTCTCCTCTTATGCTCCACTTTTTCTCCACTTTTTCTCCTCTTAATCTCCACTTTTTCTCCTCTTATGCTCCACTTTTTCTCCACTTTTTCTCCACTTTTTCTCCACTTTTTTCTCCACTTTTTCTCCTCTTATGCTCCACTTTTTCTCCACTTTTTCTCCACTTTTTCTCCTCTTATGCTCCACTTTTTCTCCACTTTTTCTCCACTTTTTTCTCCACTTTTTCTCCTCTTATGCTCCACTTTTTCTCCACTTTTTCTCCACTTTTTTCTCCACTTTTTCTCCTCTTATGCTCCACTTTTTCTCCACTTTTTTCTCCACTTTTTTCTCCACTTTTTCTCCACTTTTTCTCCTCTTATGCTCCACTTTTTCTCCACTTTTTCTCCTCTTATGCTCCACTTTTTCTCCACTTTTTCTCCTCTTATGCTCCACTTTTTCTCCACTTTTTCTCCTCTTATGCTCCACTTTTTCTCCACTTTTTCTCCTCTTATGCTCCACTTTTTCTCCACTTTTTCTCCACTTTTTTCTCCACTTTTTCTCCTCTTATGCTCCACTTTTTCTCCACTTTTTCTCCACTTTTTCTCCTCTTATGCTCCACTTTTTCTCCACTTTTTCTCCTCTTATGCTCCACTTTTTCTCCACTTTTTCTCCTCTTAATCTCCACTTTTTCTCCTCTTATGCTCCACTTTTTCTCCACTTTTTCTCCACTTTTTTCTCCACTTTTTCTCCTCTTATGCTCCACTTTTTCTCCACTTTTTCTCCACTTTTTCTCCTCTTATGCTCCACTTTTTCTCCACTTTTTCTCCACTTTTTTCTCCACTTTTTCTCCTCTTATGCTCCACTTTTTCTCCACTTTTTCTCCACTTTTTTCTCCACTTTTTCTCCTCTTATGCTCCACTTTTTCTCCACTTTTTCTCCACTTGTTCTCCACTTTTTCTCCACTTTTTTCTCCACTTTTTCTCCTCTTATGCTCCACTTTTTCTCCACTTTTTCTCCACTTTTTCACCGTTCTTTTTCTATGGTCAGTCTACCCATTAGCTCTGCCATGCATACTGTAGCTCTACACCTACTGCACATGTTACTTTATGATTGACATCTCTTTCGTACCAGAGCTGTCTAAGCCTACTCTGACCCCATATTTGTCATTACTATATTGTCCTTGTACTGTATTATGACATTTGTATCATGTGTTTCATTTCTTGCTGTGTTGCAATTTTTTTGCTGCATCCCAATTGTACCTCTACATTGTTCGAGTTTATGTTATTGTTCTCTCACTCTTATGTGATACTGATTATTGTCATTTTTCATGATTACATGCAGATAAGTCCAATCTGACGAAGGCTCAGGCCGAAACGTCATTTGTAACTTGTTTTGGACAAAAACATATATGCTTATGAAAAAAAAAATGTTCTTAATACGGACCAATAAAGAGTGATTTTGCATTACTATCCATTGGGACTTACTGACTTAGTCTGGGAGATTTAGAGTGCCGAGGTTACTCACTAATTTTATCTATTATTACCTCTGAGCACCTATATACCAGTGAGCAGAGCTTCCTCTACAGTAGTTCTCCTGATTAGGCATGCCCTTACCTCATGAGCAGGGCATTGCAGCTTTGGTAGCAACCATTATGACATGGACTCTGCTGCTGTGGACCCGGGGAGAGTGAGTGCAGATTCATTGCACCCACACTCCTCACATGAAGGGTCCGCACTCCTAGAAAATGGGGGATACGTTCCCTGAGTGTCTCCCCCCCATATTCTAGACGGTCCAGAGTCGTCGTGGGACCCCTTTATTTTTTTTCTTACAATAAATTGGTGAAAGAGGAAATGTTTTGGGGACTGTTTTTTCAAATAAATTTCTTTTGTCGATTTTTTGTTTTTGTTAGTACTGACAGTTTATGATGTTGGGTATCTAATAGACGCCATGACATCACAAACTGCTGGGCTTGATCTCAGGTGACTTTACAGCTAGTATCAACCCGATTTATTACCCCGTTTGCCACTGCACCAGGGCACGGGATGAGCTGGGGTGAAGCGCAGGATTGGCGCATCTAGTGGATGCGCCACGTCTGGGGTGCCTGCGGCCTGCTATTTTTAGGCTGTGAAGGCCCAATAACTATGGACCTTCCCACCCTGAGAATACCAGACCACAGCTGTCCGCTTTACCTTGGCTGGTGATCCAATTTGGGGGGGACCCTACTTTTATTGTGTAATTATTAATATTTATAAAATAATTATAAAAAAGAGCCTGAGGGGACCTCCACATTGGATCCCCAACCACGGTAAAGCTGCCAGCTGTGGTTTTCAGGCTACAGCCGTCTGCTTTACCCTAGCTGGCTATCAAAAATGGGGGGACCCAACGTAATTTTTTTTTTTAACTATTTTTTAAATAGAAAAAATTAATGGGCTTCCCTGTATTTTGATTGACAACCAAGGTAACGGCAGGCAGATGGGGGTGGCAACCCATAGCTGTCTGTTTTATCTGCGCTGAGAATCAAAAATACCGCGGAGCGCTACGTCATTTTTTTAAAGATTTATTTTTACAGCACTGTGATGTCCAGCAATCAAAATACAGGGAAGCCCATTTTATTTTTAGTTATTTAAATAAATAATTAAAAAAAATATATATGGGCTCCCGCTGCATTTTTTGTATTGCTAGCTAAGGGTAATCCAAGCAGCTACTGGCTGCTAACCCCCACTGCTTGGTGTTACCTTCACTGGCAATGGAAAATCCAGGGAAGCATTTTTTATTTTTTTTGCCAAAAAACTACAAAAAAAGGACGTGAGCTTCGCCATATTTTTGTATGCTAGCCAGGTATAGCAGGCAGGTGCTGGAAGAGTTGGATACAGCGCCAGAAGATGGCGCTTCTATGAAAATGCCATTTTCTGAGGTGGCTGCAGACTGCAATTCGCAGCAGTGGGGCCCAGAAAGCTCAGGCCAACCGGTGGTGCGGATTCCAATCCCCAGCTGCCTAGTTGTACCTGGCTGGACACAAAAATGGGGCAAAGCCTACGTCATTTGTTTTCTAATTATTTCATGAAATTCATGAAATAATAAAAAAAGGGCTTCCCTTTATTTTTGGTTCCCAGACGGGTACAAATAGGCAACTGGGGGTTGGGGGCAGCCGTACCTGCCTGCTGTACCTGGCTAGCATACAAAAATATGGCGAAGCCCACATAATTTTTTCAGGGGGCAAAAAAATTCTGCATACAGTCCTGGATGGAGTATGCTGAGCCTTGTAGTTCTGCAGCTGCTGTCTGTCTGTATGGAGAAGAGCAGACAGCAGCTGCAGAACTACAAGGCTCAGCATACTCCATCCAGGACTGTATGCAGAAGTTTTTTGCCCACCAAAAAAATGACGTGGGCTTCGCCATATTTTTGTATGCTAGCCAGGTACAGCTGGCAGCCACGGGCTGCCTCCAACCCCCAGTTGCCTATTTGTACCCGGCTGGGAACCAAAAATATAGGGAAGCCCGTTTTTTTTAATTATTTCACTTATTTCATGAAATAATTAAAAAACAAATGACGTGGGCTTCGCCCTATTTTTGTGTCCAGCCGGGTACAACTAGGCAGCTGGGGATTGGAATACGCAGCACAGGTTAGCCCGAGGTTTGTGGGCGCCTCTGCTGCGGATTTCAGTCCGCAGCCGTCCCAGAAAATGGCGCTCTCATAGAAGCGCCATCATCTGGCGCTGTATCCAACTCTTCCAACAGCCCTGGAGCCGGGTGGCTTGTTGGGTAATCATGAGTTAATACTGGCTTTGTTTTACTAGCCAGTATTAAGCCAGAGATTCTTAATGTCAGGCACGTTTGACCCGGCCATTAAGAATCTCCAATAAAGGGTTAAAAAAAAGACACCACACAGAGGAAAAATACTTTAATAGAAATAAATACACAGACACATTAGAGACTCCATCTTTATTACCCCCTGTCAGCCCTCCACGACCCTGCTCTTCTGTCTTCTTTCTTTCTAGTGTAGTAGTAGTGACGATTGTAGTGAGGAAGGATGAGATTCACCAGCTCATCACTTGGGGCTGGGGAACCTCCATCCTCACTACAATGCTCACTACAATCGTGCAGCAGCGTGCAGCCTTCACTCCGTGAGTGATCACTGCTGGCTGCTAGCGGTAACGCTGACAGACGCGTTACCATAGCAACGGTGCTCTCGGAGCCGCGGTTAGCGGTGACGTCACCGCTAACTGCGTTGCTATGGCAACGGTGATCTCCGTTAATGACCGGCTGTGTCAGCCGGTCCCTAACGGAACGGGGAGTCGACCGTGTGCTAGAGCATGTCGCCGGTACACGGCGATACACATATGTGCACCGTGTACCGGAGAGATGCACTCGCAGGTCCTACATGACGTGTCATAGTCATGTGACCAGTCTGTAGCCAATGAGATAATAGCCACATGACTGGTCACATGGCTATTTTGACGTCACGATAGGTCCTGCATCTCTGCTGGCAGTGCAGGTCACCGGGAGGATTCAGCGATCATCGGATGGAATAGCGGCAGGAGACAGAGTGCAGAAGGGATCGCGAGGACCGGTAAGTGTTATGGCAATGTTTATTAACTGTTTGTGTACATTTATAATGCATTTTTATGTGTTTGTGATTGCCTCCCATTATAGCCTATACGTTCGAGTTCGGTTCGTCGAACGTTCGACGAACTGAACTCGAACGAGACCTCCGTTCGGCGAACCACCTCGAGCCGAACCGCGACCGGTTCGCTCATCTCTAGTTAAGGGTTTTGAGATTTTGTTGAGATTTTGCTGTGATGTTTACTCCTAAGAGGATTATCAACTGTCTTGAATGATTTCAACTAGACTTGATCTTTGTAACGTTAGAATGATGGACTCCAAGTTGTTTGGCAATAGCCTTATAACTACTTATGAGTGAATTTGCTGATATTCAAAATTTGCAGATTGCTCAAATTTGTAAGAGAAATTCAATTTACATCAATTTTATTTGTTGTATTTTAAATGTTTCTTATTATAATCTCTTAAAACTCTCCTTGCCGCTTACATCTCTCCATCCAGTCTTCCACTCCATATGTCCTCTTCTTTCATCCTTTTACCGGTACACTACATACTCTTTTAACCAAAACTTTGGACTATGGCTATGAGAAAGGTGAGCAGAAAGGTGAGTATTCTTATATATTTTTAACCCCTTGTTCAGCCCTTCACAATTTAGCAAAATGATTGCCAAGCAACTACCCTTTTGCAAAAATTAAGACAAAAATATTCATAGTATCATAGTATCATAGTATCATAGTTTTAAGGTTGAAGGGAGACTCTAAGTCCATCTAGTTCAACCCGTAGCCTAACATGTTGATCCAGAGGAAGGCAAAAAAACCCAATGTGGCAAACAAGTTCCAATGGGGAAAAAATGTCCTTCCTGACTCCACATCCGGCAATCAGACTAGTTCCCTGGATCAATACCCTGTCATAAAATCTAATATACATAACTGGTAATATTAAATTTTTCAAGAAAGGCATCCAGGCTCTGCTTAAATGTTAGTAGTGAATCACTCATTACAACATCATGCGGCAGAGAGTTCCATAGTCTCACTGCTCGTACAGTAAAGAATCCTCGTCTGTGATTATGATTAAACCTTCTTTCCTCAAGACGTAGCGGATGCCCCCGTGTTCCAGTCGCAGGCCTAGGTGTAAAAAGATCTTTGGAAAGGTCTCTGTACTGTCCCCTCATATATTTATACATTGTGATTAGATCCCCCCTAAGCCTTCGTTTTTCCAAACTAAATAACCCCAAGTTTAATAACCTATCTTGGTATTGCAGCCCACCCATTCCTCTAATAATCTTGGTGGCTCTTCTCTGCACCCTCTCCAGTTCAGCTATGTCCTTCTTATATATCGGTGACCAGAATTGTGCACAGTATTCTAAGTGCGGTCGCACTAGTGACTTGTACAAAGGTAGAACTATATTTTTTTCATGAACACTTATACCTCTTTTAATACATCCCATTATTTTATTAGCCCCGGCAGCAGTTGCCTTACACTGTCCACTAAAGTGAAGTTTACCATCCACCCATACACCCAAGTCTTTTTCTGTGTCTGTTTTACCCAGTGTTCTACAATTAAGTACATAATCATACATTTTATTTCCTCTACCCAAGTGCATGACCTTACATTTATCTACATTAAACCTCAATTGCCACTTCTCAGCCCAATCCTCCAATTTACATAAATCTTCCTGTAATATAAAATTATCCTCCTCTGTATTGATTACCCTGCAGAGTTTAGTATCATCTGCAAATATTGAAATTCTACTCCGCATGCCCCCAACAAGGTCATTTATAAATATGTTGAAAAGAAGCGGGCCCAATACTGACCCCTGTGGTACCCCACTATGAACTGAGACCCAGTCCGAGTACGTACCATTAATAACCACCCTTTGTTTCCTATCACTGAGCCAGTTTTTAACCCAGTTACACATATTTTCCCCTATCCCCATTATTCTCATTTTATGTACCAACCTTTTGTGTGGCACCGTATCAAAAGCTTTTGAAAAGTCCATATACACAACATCCACTGCATTTCCCTGGTCCAGGCTTGAACTTACCTCTTCATAGAAGCTGATCAAATTAGTTTGACAGGATCGATCCCTCATAAACCCATGTTGATACTCTGTCATAAGGTTATTTTTCTTGAGATACTCCAGTATAGCATCTCTCAAGAAACCCTCAAGGATTTTACCAACCGTAGAGGTTAAACTTACCGGCCTATAATTTCCCGGCTCAGTTTTTGTCCCCTTTTTGAATATTGGCACCACATTTGCTATGCGCCAGTCCTGCGGTACCGACCCTGTTATTAAGGAATCTGAGATTATTAGATTAGAATATTAGATTAGAGTTATTAGATTAGAATATTAGATTCGAGAGAGTTTAATAAAGCGTTTCTCATATCATCTTTTAACCTTTCGCAGATTGATGGTCAGCAACAATTGTTTCTCTATGATCTATGCTGATATATTTAGGGTAAGTTCACACAGTGCGTTTTTCGCGGCGTTTTTCGGGTGCGTTTTTGCTCAGAAAACTGCATGACTTTGCTTCCCCAGCAAAGTCTATGAGTTTTCATTTTTGCTGTCTGCACACAGCGCTTTTTTAGCTGCATTTTTGTGCTGCACACAAAAACGCAGCATGTCAATTATTTTTGCGTTTTTCACTGCGTTTTCCACCCATTGAGTTCAATGAGATGTTCAAAAATGAAATGAAAAACGCTAATTGCAGATATAGCTGCGTTTTACTGCGTTTCTATGACTAAAAACGCAGCTATAAACGCAAGGGGTGGGTAGTAAAGTGACATGTGCAGGAAGAGGATTCCTTCTGTCAGTAAACACAGAAATGTGAATCCTCCCGGTACCGCCACCGCTGCTTAAATCTTCCGTGCGGCACCATGTCAGCTCCCGTGCGGCACCATGGCCGGGCAGAAGGTAGAAGCAGCAGCGAAAACAAAAGTGAACAGTAGAAAAAAAAATGTCATGCTCACCTGTCTGCAGACTCCCGGTGCCATGTCCGCTCCCAGCTCCTCTCCCGGTACCGCCGCTCCGTCTGTGTGCAGTCTCCTTGGGCTTGTCCGATGGCTGCAGGACCTGGCGGTGGATCACCTGATGCGGTCACCTGACGCATCAGCTGATCGTAAGTCTCGCGGTGACGCCGGCGCCCGGCCGGTTTCATCTATCAGCTGATCCTGCCATCAGGAGACTTCATCAGCTGATTACCAGCAGCTCCTGCAGCAATCGGACGGGATCAGACTCCCGTCCAATCGCTCCAGGAGCTGCCGGTAATCAGCACATAAGTGAGTATTTATTTTTTTTTTGCACTGATGCATCAGCTGATTGTATAAAAGTCATTTATACAATCAGCTGCTGTGTCATGTGATTCACGTCCTTTAACCTGACATCATCTGATCAGTATGCCTTCCAGCAAACCGGTCAGATGATATTGGATCCAGATTGGATGGCGCAGGACCCTTGATCCAGGATTACTGCGGAGGGGGGTTCTTTATTTCAATAATGATGGAGTCACTAATTGTGTTGTGTTTTATTTCTAATAAAAATATTTTTCTGTGTGTTGTGTTTTTTTTATCTTTACTAGAAATTCATGGTGGCTATGACTAATATTGGTATGACACCATGCATTTTGGGCTTAAGGCCAACTGATAATATACAGCTAGCTCTAACCCCATTATTACCCAGCAAACCACCCATCACCAGGGCAGCTGTAAGAGTTGGATACAGCGCCAGAAGATGGCGCTTCTATGGAAGCGCCATTTTCTGGGGTGGCTGCGGACTGCAATTCGCAGCGGGGGTGCCCAGAAAGCATGGGCACCCTGCACTGCGGATTCCAATCCACAGCTGCCTAGGTGTACCTGGCTGGACTCAAAAATTGTGCGAAGCCCACATCATTTCTTTTTTTAATTATTTCATGAAATTCATGAAATAATTAAAAAAAAGGCCTTCCCTATATTTTTGGTTCCCAGCTGGGTACAAATAGGCAGCTGGGGGTTGGGGGCAGCCCGTACCTGCCTGCTGTACCTGGCTAGCATACAAAAATATGGCGAAGCCCACGTCATTTTTTTGGGGGGCAAAAAACTCCTGCATACAGTCCTGGATGGAGGATGCTGAGCCTTGTAGTTCTGCAGCTGTCTGCTCTCCTGCATTCACTATTGGATGGAGGATGCTGAGCCTTGTAGTTCTGCAGCTGCTGTCTGCTCTCCTGCATACACTATTGGATATAGGATGCTGAGCCTTGTAGTTCTGCAGCTGCTGTCTGCTCTCCTGCATACACTATTCGATGGAGTATGCTGAGCCTTGTAGTTCTGCTCCCCCCTGCCTCTCCCTCCAGCATACAGTCCTGTATGGAGCATGCTGAGCCTTGTAGTTCTGCAGCTGTCTGCTCTCCTGCATACACTAGTGGAGAATGAAGAACATATTGAAGAAGGAAATGACATCAGACCTTTTTTTTGTTTGTTTTTTTTTTCAACAATCTTTAATGGCATTGCTCGCTGATAAAAAAACGCATGAAAACGCAGTGAGCAAAAACGCAGTAAAACGCAGCAAAAAATGCACCAAATCTTTTTTTGCCGCGGGATTGTTTTTCTGCGTTTTTTGCCGCAAAAACCGCACAAAAACGCAGCGTCAAAAAAAAGCAGTGTGTGAACCTAGCCTTACAGTTTGGCATTGTGCTAATACACACCTGTATGCAAACAGCAAACTACCAATACTTCTGCTTTTATAAATATGGGCACACTACACAATTAATCAAGGGCACTTGATTAACAGCAGAAAACAAATCCTTGATGTCACTGCTGCTGTCAGTGGTTCTAAACTGTTGAGTTATGGAATGTACTTGGGTTTTTTTTTTTACAGTGCTTCTGCATTTTAGCATAAGTTTTGTTAAATCAATACTGACACATCATTTTTCCTAAATTGTTGTTTATCTGAAGCTGTATTTATCTTATTTTAAGACCCTGTAAGGACCAGATTTTTTTTTATGATGTCCTTTTACATAAAACCATAGAATTCAAAGGTGTACTTCATTTTTGTCATGATGGTAACTAAACTATACTATAAAATCCATCATACTTATCCTTGAACTTCTCATGCTGTGTATAAATCCAGCTGTCACCTGCAGTCTCAATTGCTCCAGAATGTAGGTGTAAAAATTATTCAAAAGCACAATAGTCCTTTGGCTAAAACAAGAGACAAAACTCTTTTACCTGTCTTGTGATTTTTCTCAAATGTTCCATGATTGATAATGTCTTTAGTCATCATCTACGACTATGTAGTAATACTAAAGCCCGCTTTACACGCTGCAATGTATCTTACAATGTGTCGGCAGGGTCACGTCGTAAGTGACGCACATCCGGCATTGTAAGTACATTGCCGTATGTGACAGGTACGTGCGATTGCTATTGAACGTTAAAACGTTCATCGCATACACATCGTACCTGTCTCTAGAATTGCACGTTAGATTGTTCATCATACCCGGGGTAGCACACATTGCAGTGTGTGACAGCCCGGGAACGATGAACAGATCTTACCAGCGTCCTGCGGCTCCCGGCCCACAATGCAGAAGGAAGGAGGTGGGCGGGATGTTTACGTCCCGCTTAGCTCCGACCCTCCGCTTCTATTGGCTGGCTGCCGTGTGACGTCGCTGTGACACCGAACATCCCTCCCACTCCAGGAAGTGGACGTTCGCCGCCCACAGCGAGGTCGTATGGATGGGTAAGTATGTGTGATGGGGGTTACTCGTATGTGCGGCACGTTCAACAAATTGAACGTGCCACACATACGATAGGGGCGTTGCAAATCGCATACGAAATCGGATGCGAAATTGCAACGTGTAAAGCAGGCTTTAGGCATTGTCTACTATGCAGAGAATTCTGTAAAGAATCTACTACAGAGACTTGGGTTTTTATATCTTTACGTAGACTATACATAACTCTAGAGAAAGTATAACACTAGAATGGGTAACATAGCTTTTAATATCTGATACTCCATATACATGATATTTAGAAAACCTTTTCATTTCTATAAGGCATGGAATTAGTAAAAACTTCCAAGAATCTCCAGAGAAAACAACAGGATGAAACAGGAAATATCCATCAATTTAGGTGATTTCTCCTGGTGGCAGCACATTGTTTTGGATCTTAAAGGGAAACTGTCACCAGTCTTTTCTCACATAAATTGAAAGCAGCGTAATGTATACAGTGTGATGCTGGACACTACGAGCAGTATGAATAGAAGGCTAGTCAGACAAGTCATGATCATAAGCCAGGAGGTAACATATACAATTCAGGGATGCAGAAGCTGTGGACAAGAAGCGCAATAGGGTCTTACCAGATTAAAAAACTAATTTATAAATTAAGGAAAACTCACCTATAGGGGTTGTGCCAGTCACAACTTCTAAAATTACGTAGTATTAAGGTGAAACAGCTGTAGACCCAAAGTATTCAGAAGGAGAAAGATGAAGGAACCTGGGTGTCATGCCGTGCTTATCACCATTCAAGACCGAATCAAGTATTCCATGTCTCTTTATTGAGGTAGCTAAGTACAAGTCAACGCGTTTTGGATGATGCAGCCCCTTCCTTAGGACTTATAGCAGTGACAAGATTAATCAGTTATCAAAAGAGATATGCATCTCTCCTGATAACTGATTATTCTTGTCACTGCTATATGTCCTGAGGAAGGGGGCTGCAACATCTGAAGCGCGTTGACTTGTACTTAGTTACCTCAATAAAGACATGGAATAATTTATTCGGTCTTGAATGGTTATAAGCGCAGCATGACACCCTGTTTCCTTCATCTTTCTCCTTCTATATACAATTCAGGGAGCAGACAGAAACGTGGTCAAGAAGAGGTCGGAGGTCAGAAGCCGGGAGGTAACGTATAAGGTTCAGGGAGCAGAGTCATGGTCAGGAAGAGGTCCGAGGTCAGAAGCTGGGAGATAATGTATAAGGTTCAGGGAGCAGAGACATGGTCAGGAAAAGATCCGAGGTCAGAAAGTCAGAAACCAAGATCAGAACACCTACACCAGACAGAAGCAAAGAGCACACTAAACAAACAGGAAGTGCACAAGACACATAGCAGAGCATTTTCAAATGTAAAATGCTCCACACAGCATAGCTCTGACAAAAGCATTCCAAATGCAAAATGGTCTGCACAGCGGAACCATGACACAGAGACCCTGGTTTCAGCAATTTGTCACTTACTAAGTTGCTTACATTAATTTTGATAAAATCACAGTTTTTCCAGCAGGAGATTATCACTCAACAAACACTTTTGCCATGTAGTCCTCCATAATCATGAGCTCTGTTTTTCTACCACTGATTAGCAGCTTTCTGTCTATGCACAGTATACATAAAAATTAGACAGTCAGTGCTGTAGGCGGGGTTATACAGGGTTCTGAGAACTGCTAGGTTTGCTGCAGATAAAACTGTAATATTATTAAACTTGCAGCAAACAGCTCAGGAAATAAAACTTTGCTGGAATCAGGGTCTTTGCCCCTACATCATGCAGCTCTAAGATGGAGAAGCAAAAACCTGGTGACAGCTTCCCTTTAAGATCCTACAGAGATTGAACTGTCAGTATATCCCTCTAAAAACATTGATATTCACAAAGCCCCATCTTTCATTTCAAATTTTCCTAGGACTAAGGGCGGCTTTGCACACTACGACATCGCAGGTGCGATGTCGGTGGGGTCAAATTGAAAGTGACGCACATCCGGCATCGCATGCGACATCGCAGTGTGTAAAGCCTTGATGATACGATTAACGAACGCAAAAGCGTCGTAATCGTATCATCGGTGCAGCGTCGGCGTAATCCATAATTACGCTGACGCGACGGTCCGATGTTGTTCCTCGCTCCTGCGGCAGCACACATCGCTGTGTGTGAAGCTGCAGGAGCGAGGAACATCTCCTACCGGCGTCACTGCAGCTTCCGTAGGATATGCAGAAGGAAGGAGCTGGGCAGGATGTTTACATCCTGCTCATCTCTGCCCCTCCGCTGCTATTGGCCGCCTGCCGTGTGACGTCGCTGTGACGCCACACGACCCGCACCCTTAGGAAGGAGGCGGGTCGCCGGCCAGAGCGATGGTCGCAGGGCAGGTGAGTGCGTGTGAAGCTAGCGTAGCGATAGTTTTCGCTACGCCAGCTATCACACGATATCGTACCTGCGACGGGGGCGGGCACTATCGCGTGCGACATCGCAGCATCGGCCTGCGATGTCGCAACGTGCAAAGCCCGCCTAAGGGGTACTTTGCACATTGCGACATCGCTAGCATCAGCTAGCGATGGCAAGCGCGATAGTACCCGCCCCCGTCGCACATGCGATATGTGGTGATTGCTGCCATAGCGAACATTATCGCTACAGCAGTGTCACACGCACATACCTGGTCGGCGACGTCGCTGTGACTGCCGAAATATCTCTCCTTCAAGGGGGAGGTGCGTTCGGCGTCACAGCAACATCACCGCAACGTCACTAATCCGCCGGCCAATAGAAGCGGAGGGGCGGAGATGAGCGGGACATAACATCCCGCCCACCTCCTTCCTTTCGCATTGCCGTCGGGACGCAGGTAAGGAGATGTTTGTCGCTCCCGCGGGTTTACACACAGCGATGTGTGGTGCCGCAGGAGCGACAAACAACATCGTACCTGCGGTCGACCTGACATTATGAAAATGTCCGATGCTACACAGATCACCGATTTTCGACGCTTTTGCGATCGTTCATTATCGCACCTAGGATTTACATGTTGCGATGTCGTTACCGGCGCCGGATGTGCATCACTAACGGCGTGACCTCGACGATATTCTGGATGCGATGTCGCAGTGTGTAAAGTACCCCTAAACGTTACTGACCGTGTCACTTTAAAATTAAAGTTTCATTAGTATATTATTGCAGAATTTCACATGTATAGCGATCCAGACGTTTCTATGGAAAGTGTTTGGCATATAAATTGTTTTTATGTCCTAGATAAGTTATTACATTTTCTCAAAATATATTTTGATTATGCAGCAACCAAAATGCTCCTGTGCTTGTTTTATTTCTAGCAACATTAGGTTATGCCACATATAGATGCCCGGATTACTATTTTTAACTGTGTCTGCTTCATGTATATGGAGATGAATTATTTCCATTTAATTTGACAAGTAAACAGCATCATTTTGGCATTTAATGTATTGAATAGTATGGATCTCAATTTCATAACAGGTGGAAAAGCCAAATATAGCTTCAGCTGTCCCTGAATTTACAGTTTATTGTATTTCAGTGAAAGCGCTAGATTGGAAAAAGGAATTAAAATTATACTGTATCTCCATATCCATATTAATAATAAAATATTATTTTGAATTGTGTAAAACTCCTATTTATCTGTCTTTGTATAATTTAATAACTGAAGAACGTATTACAAAATCATTGCCTTAAACACAATTCAATTTCTGTTAAAGGTTTAGATAACCTCCTAAAATATGTCTTAGACCTCTTTCACACGTTTGTGAAAAACACGCACGTTTTTCACGAACGTGTCAGAGGTGCGTTTTGCCCTCGTTGTGCCGTGTGTATGGCACACGTGTGTTCTCCGTGTGTTATCCGTGATAACACATGGAGAACAGGAACTTTCTACTCACCTGTCCCTGGCGTCGCTGTCCATGGTACTGATCTTCGGTCTCCGGTTCTGCCGCCTCCCCGCTGCTGCTGCTTCCGGCCGCAGTGAAGTGAATATATAATGATAATAATGAGTAGTGGTCGGCAGCAAGTGCCAGCAGAGGCAGAGACAGCAGGGCTGGAGAAGGTTTTTTTTCTCACAGACACATGTTTTCTCTCCAGTGCGTGTCACACAGAACACATCCGTGTGGTCCGTTAGCATTACGTGTGACACGTTTGCGTTCAATGTGACAGCTGTGATGCCGGAGAAAAACAGACATGTCGGCGTGAGAAACACACGGACACACGGAAGTACGGAACGGACACAAGTTCCGTGCGAAAATACGTGTGTGCAAAACCATAGGAATCCATAGGTCTACGTGTACGTGTCTCCGGTATGTTAGAAAACTGCCAAACACATACCGGAGGCACGTACGTGTGAAAGAGGCCTATCCATGCAAATGCATGAATAACTAGGTGCACAGAGCCAGAAAAGTATCTAATAGATAAATAGAGTGCGACTCCGTGAGTAAAGACAGGGACTGGAGTGAGTGTTCTGGAGTATGAAATGCCATAGAACATTATGATTTAGGCAATATGTGGCTTTCTGCACCCATCAAGCCCGGATCTGCTCCAGCTCCGTTAATTTTGAAATGAGAAAATGCCAAAAGTTGCAAAATATTGCTACTTTTCAAAGCTTTTAGGACACTTTTATGGCATACAAGCTTTGATAAATTGAAGTCTGTGTGCCTTTGGATGAAGGGACAGGAAACACTATATTTTTGGTAGGATCAATATTTCTCTAATTAAATGCTACATAGTGAGGATTGAGCAAGCTTCAGCATTAGGATCATCAATCAAGTGACCATCAGAGCCAAGCGGTGCTCAAGTGTTCGGGTTACAGTGAAGTAGGTTCTCTCACTGATTGGAACGGCCCACTGAAGACAGAGATTTACCCAGCTGAGTGCAGGGACTACCCCCTCAGCTGGCCTCTCTGAGAGGAAGAGCTGAACAATTCCTGGGTTAGTTCCCTCTTTATCTCTATCCTCTCTCTTTCTTTCTCTATCTCTTACATCTGACTCTCTCTGACGGTCAGAGATACTACATCTGTCTCTACACTGCTATATCTGATCATCTTTGCTACATCTGACCACTTGTGCTTTACTATATCTGACCACCTTGCTTTGCTACATCTGAGTGATGGTCAGATGTAGCAGAGCAGAGACACATGTAACATCTCTGACCATCTCAGCTCTGCTACATCTAAATGAGATAGTCAGATGTAGCAGAGCAGAGTTGGTCAGAGATATTACATCTGTCTCTGTTTTGCTAAATATGACCTTCTCACTCAGATTTAGCAGAGCTGAGATAGTAACTAATGCTGTATGAAATGCGGCAGGGCAGAGTGGAGGGCAGAGTGACTGGGCAAAGTAGCAGAGCAGAGTAACAGGGCGGAGTGGAGGGCAGAGTGACTGGGAAAAGTGGCAGAGTGGAGTAACAGGGCAGAGTGGTGAGGCAGTGGCATTACAAGGTAAAAAGGGCAAAGTCACATGGCAGATTTACAGGGCAGAATTGCAGAACAGGGCAGAGTGGAAGGGCAGAATGGACAGTCTTTCCTCTGCTACATCTGACCATTTCAGCTCTGCTACATCTGAGTGATACAGTCTGATATTGCAGGGCAAAGACTGATTGATCGTCTCTGATCGTCTCTGTTCTGCAGCATCTGGCTGTCTCACTCAGGTGTAGCAAAGCTGAGATGGTAAGATGTAGCAGAAAAAAGATGGTCAGATGTAGCAGAACAGAGATGGTCAGAGATGATACATTAGATGTCCATCTCTGCTTTGCAGAGCAGAGACAGATGAACCGGCTCACTCAGCTGTAGGAGAGCTGAAACAGTCAGATGTAGCAGAGCAGAGACCGATGAAGTGTCTCTGATCATCTCTGTTCTGCTACTGTATATCTGACCATCTCTGCTCTGCTACAACTGACCTTGTCAGCTCTGCTAAATCTGAGTGAGGTGTTTAGATGTAGCAAAGCAGAGACATACTGTATGTAAGTAATAGTACTATAATGTTGGGTTTATACAATGTAGTGTAGTTACTATATGGTGGTCTTATGCTGGATCTATACAATGTAATCTCATTACTATATGGTGGTATTAGGCTGGGTCTGTAAAATGTGATTGGGTTACTATATGGTGGTATTGCCCTGTGTCTATACAATGCAATCTCGTTACTATATGTGGTATTATGCTGGGTCTCTAAAATGCAATCTCGTTACTATATGGGGCCTTCATGCTGGGTCTATACATTGCAATTTCATTACTATATGGCGGTATTATGCTGGCTCCATACAATGCAATTTTGTTAATGTATTTCAGTATTATCCTAGGTCTATACAGTACAATGCAATGTGGTTACTTTACAGCAGTATTAGGCAGGGTCTATACAATGCAATGTAATGTGGTTACTATATGGCAGTACTATACAGGGTCAATAGAATGCAATGTAATGTGGTTACTATATGGTGGTATTATGCTGGGTCTATACAATGCAATCTCATTACTATATGTCTGTTTTATGCTAAGTTGATACAATGCAATCTCGTTACTATATGCCAGTAATATGCTGGGTCTATACAATGTAATGTCATGTGGTTACTATATGGCAGTATTGTGCTGGGTCTATACAAAGCAATGTGATGTAGTTACTATATGGCGGTATTATACTGGATCTATAGAATGCAATATGATATGGTTGCTATATGGCAGTACTATGCTCACTCTATACAATGCAATCTCGTTACTATATGGTGGTATTATGCTGGGTCTATACAATGCAATGTGGTTACTACTGTATTTGGTAGTATTATGATGGGTCTATGAAATGAATATTGAAGGCAGCACAGTGTATTTCAGGGAAATAAATGTTGAGGACAGCACAAAGTCTTTTAAGAAATGAATGTCAAAAGCAGTCTCTTTCTCTCTCTTCTCTCTCTGCTCTCTCTGCTCTCTTTTCATGGGAGCTCTTCCAAGCCTCCCAGGAGGGTCTGTCAGAAAATTGATCAAGTTTCCCATTGATTTCCATTATGCTCATTACTCAAGATGAGCATTCAAGCATTACAAATTGTGTGACTCGCGTTATGAGCACTCGAGCATTTCAGTGCTTGCCCATTACAGTAGCATGCAAAAGTTTGGAACCCCTGGTCAAAAAGACTGTTATGAAATGATCTCTAAAAGGAATAAATTTTAAGATGACACATTTTTTGTCTTTTAGGGGAAAAAATATTTTTATCTTTTACATTTTAAAATTAACAAAAAAGGAAAATGGGCCATCTTCAAAAGTTTGGACACTCTGCATGGTTCGTACCCAGTAGCACCCCCTTTGGCAAGTATCACAGCTTGTAATCACTATACAGTTAGGTCCAGAAATATTTGGACAGTGACACAATTTTCGCGAGTTGGGCTCTGCATGCCACCACATTGGATTTGAAATGAAACCTCTACAACAGATTTCAAGTGCAGATTGTAACGTTTAATTTGAAGGTTTGAACAAAAATATCTGATAGAAATTGTAGGAATTGTACACATTTCTTTACAAACACTCCACATTTTAGGAGGTCAAAAGTAATTGGACAAATAAACCAAACCCAAACAAAATATTTTTATTTTCAATATTTTGTTGCGAATCCTTTGGAGGCAATCACTGCCTTAAGTCTGGAACCCATGGACATCACCAAACGCTGGGTTTCCTCCTTCTTAATGCTTTGCCAGGCCTTTACAGCCGCAGCCTTCAGGTCTTGCTTGTTTGTGGGTCTTTCCGTCTTAAGTCTGGATTTGAACAAGTGAAAAGCATGCTCAATTGGGTTAAGATCTGGTGATTGACTTGGCCATTGCAGAATGTTCCACTTTTTTGCACTCATGAACTCCTGGGTAGCTTTGGCTGTATGCTTGGGGTCATTGTCCATCTGTACAATGAAGCGCCGTCCGATCAACTTTGCGGCATTTGGCTGAATCTGGGCTGAAAGTATATCCTGGTACACTTCAGAATTCATCCGGCTACTCTTGTCTGCTGTTATGTCATCAATAAACACAAGTGACCCAGTACCATTGAAAGCCATGCATGCCCATGCCATCACGTTTCTTCTCCAAACTTTTTTCTTCCCATCATTCTGGTACAGGTTGATCTTTGTCTCATCTGTCCATAGAATACTTTTCCAGAACTGAGCTGGCTTCATGAGGTGTTTTTCAGCAAATTTAACTCTGGCCTGTCTATTTTTGGAATTGATGAATGGTTTGCATCTAGATGTGAACCCTTTGTATTTACTTTCATGGAGTCTTCTCTTTACTGTTGACTTAGAGACAGATACACCTACTTCACTGAGAGTGTTCTGGACTTCAGTTGATGTTGTGAACGGGTTCTTCTTCACCAAAGAAAGTATGCGGCGATCATCCACCACTGTTGTTATCCGTGGACGCCCAGGCCTTTTTGAGTTCCCAAGCTCACCAGTCAATTCCTTTTTTCTCAGAATGTACCCGACCGTTGATTTTGCTACTCCAAGCATGTCTGCTATCTCTCTTATGGATTTTTTCTTTTTTTTCAGCCTCAGGATGTTCTGCTTCACCTCAATTGAGAGTTCCTTAGACCGCATGTTGTCTGGTCACAGCAACAGCTTCCAAATGCAAAACCACACACCTGTAATCAACCCCAGACCTTTTAACTACTTCATTGATTACAGGTTAACGAGGGAGATGCCTTCAGAGTTAATTGCAGCCCTTAGAGTCCCTTGTCCACTTACTTTTGTTCCCTTTAAAAAGAGGAGGCTATGCATTACAGAGCTATGATTCCTAAACCCTTTCTCCGATTTGGATGTGAAAACTCTCATATTGCAGCTGGGAGTGTGCACTTTCAGCCCATATTATATATTTAATTGTATTTCTGAACATGTTTTTGTAAACAGCTAAAATAACAAAACTTGTGTCACTGTCCAAATATTTCTGGACCTAACTGTATGTAGCCAGCCAAGAGTCTTTCAATTCTTGTTTGAGAGATTTTAATCCTTTCTTCCTTGGAAATAACTTCCACTTCTGTGAGATTCTGGGGTCATCTTACATGCACTTCTCTTTTAAGGTCTAGCCTCAGATTTTCAATGATGTTCAGATCAGGGGATTTTGAGGACCACTGTAAAACTTTCAGCTTGCGCCTTTTGAGGTAGTCTTTTGTGGGTTTTAAGTGTGTTTAGGATCATTATCCATTTTTACGAGTCATCCTCTTTTCAACTTCCGCTTTCTTATAGACGGTATTATGTTTGCATCAAGAATTTGTGGAAATTTCATTGAATCCATTCTTCCCTCTACCCATGAAATGTTCCTCATGCCATTGGCTGCAACACAACCACAAAGCATGAATGCTTCACCCATATTCCTTTTATGAAATTCTGTGCCTTTTTTTCTGCACACATACCTTTCATTATTGTGGCCAAAGAGTTCTATTTAACCTCATCAGTCCACAGGATCTAAAATGTATCCGTCTTGTTTAGATGTTCTTTTGCATACTACTGACTTTGAATTTTATGGTGAGGACACAGGAGAGGTTTTCTTCTGATGACTCTTCTATGAAGGCCATATTTGTGCAGGTGCCTCTGAACAGTACAACAATGTACCACACCTTCAGAGTCTGCTAGATCTTCCTCAAGGTTTTCTGCAGTCACGCAGGAGTTCTGATTTGACTTTTAAGCAATCCTACAAGCAGCTTTCACAGAAATTTTGATTTATCTTCCAGACCTTATATTGACTTCCAGTGTTGATTTTAGCTGCCATTCCTTAATTATATTTTGAACTGCAGAAGGGGCAACTTGAAAACGCTTTACTATCTTCGTATAGCCTTCTCCTGCTTTTTGTGTCACCACTATTTCATTTTCAGAGTGCAATGCAGCTGCTTAATTTAGGCACAAGTTAAAGGAGGCTACGTTTTTATAAAGCTATGAAATTTGCATCACCTGGCTTTCACTAACGATGATAGTGAACAAGCCATAACCTTAACAGGCTAATGAAGGTCTTTGGGATTCGAGGAAAGTCACACAAAAACAAAGAGAACATTGAAACTCCTTGGAGATTTTTACCTTGGTGCGCACTGCAAAGCGACACTGCAAACCACTGAGCTACAGGAGTGCTTTAAATCTAAGGCCCTGCCCCTAGTCTTATACTCATCCTCCAGCATCTTCACCAATTCCAATCATTAATTTTAGAGCAGTCTGTGGCCATAAATGATCGGAGAGGAGCTCAAAAAAAGGCTGGATAGAAAAGATACAGACTTTCCTGATGGACTTTCAGAATGAGTTCACTGATGGATTCTCAGGTATAGAGGTCGCCACTTTATCTTCTTAGTGCAGCTTTCCTCACATACTGACCAGCACATTTATCCATAAAATGGCTTCTAGTGGAGGAGCAGTGACCAGACAAGATCAACAGCCTCTTCCAATACAAAAGCAGCTTTCTTTTATGAGTTTTATTTTTGGAGGGAGCGGATGGACAGAAGACCCTGTAAAAATCGAATGTTGCACAGTGGCTCAGTGGTTAGCACTGCAGTCTTGTAGCACTGGGGTCCTGACTTCAAATCCCACCAAGGACAACATCTACATAGAGTTGTAAGCTCTCCCTTTGTTTGCATGGGTTCCTCCTACACTCCTAAGACATACTGATAGGAAACTTAGATTAAGAGCCCCAATGGAGACAGTGTTGCTGATGTACAGTATGTACAGTGCTGGGGAATATATTAGTGTTCTATAAAAATAAAGATTTTTTTATTAAATGCTGCATAGTTATATATAATTCACAAAAAAGGACATAAATTCAAAAGAAGTAAAAAAACCTCACCAAAAACAGCCATTAGTCAACACTTTAAAGAGCAAATGCACTAGTGGGATGCTGCCGACCTTCTATAATAAAGGTGGGTGCAAGACAGGAGCAGAATACCATTGAGACAATCACTCTCAGCCTACCATATCATGAAGGGAGTGGATGCTTGTATTAAACATGCACACAGATGGGGTTTTTATAGAGCACTAATCACACAGTTACAGTATGTGCAATGCACTGTGTCTGGCTTATAGCCTATTGATGACGCCCATACTATTAAATCAGGTGGGCTGCTCAGCACGATATAAGTGCCTCGACACACAGGACAGACACATCATATAGTTATATATAGTAGTTATTAAGTAATACAAAAAATTGATCAAAAAAAGTGGCCAACCCCTTTAAGTTACGATCACCCTTTATACACTATAAGGCCCCCTTCTCACGCACGTGCCTTCCGGTACTTGCTAGGTCCGTTCCCGCATGTACCGGAGACACGGGCACACGTAAACCCATTAAAATCAATGGGTTTATGTGCACGTACGTGTTCAGCCATTGGCCCGTGCCTCCGTGTCTAGCAGACGTGATCCCGTATGCTCCACACGGATGCATGTCCATTTTTCTCTGTCAGCACGGGTGTCACGCGGCCCACACACGTACCACACGGATGTAATGTGGATGCGGTCCCATGTGACACGTGCCGGAGAAACACACGTGTCATTGTAAAAATAAAAAAAACACAAACTCACCTCCACTATACCTGCAGTCTCTGCCGCGACTGTAACCTGCATCCGACACCCAGTGAATTTGAACAATGCATCTTCTTCACTGGAGGCCGGAAGCAGCGTCAGCGGGGCGTGGCCTGTGCCGGACACTGTCAGTCAGCATCACAGACAGCTCCGGAAGAATCAGGTAAGGTGGGGCTTTCCGTTCTCCGTGTGTTATTACGTCTAACACACGTAGAACACGCATGTGCCACAAACACGGCACACGGGGAGCAAACCATCCCTTTAATATGTACATGAAAAAACGGTACGTTTTTTTCACGTGCGTGTGAAGGGGCCGAAAATTCATTTTGATCAAACTGTCTTTTTTATTTTGTCATAACTTGAAAAAGAAATTGTTAATCTTTAAATGCCATAGCAAGCTTGTCTTCCATTTCTCCACGAGTGAATCTGCTCAGCTTATGTCTCAGCTGCCTGAATGTGCCAGCTATAGAGCAAGCAATCAAACTGAATATATATCACTTCTCATTTTAAACCATGCTGCACATCATGTGTCATGAATGTAATATAAAAGACCCTTCAAAGTTTTACTATTGCTTTGTTGTTTAGGAACATTCTCTAGATTTCAGTGACAGAACAGAAACCACATTTTTCTGTCACTTTTCTTCACACGGAGCTGTCTTCTGAAATCATCTTAGAAAAACCTATCTAAATGGATTGAAAATCATATTTACTTAAGCTTTTGTGAGCGCATGATGTCTCACAATAGTTTTGTTTTCTGTGCAACCTTTATTTCTTCTTCTCTACATGAAGCAAAGGTAGCAGGTAAATCGTTTTTGGGGATTTCTAAATATTTACAAGAACTGTCTTTTTTGGCCCCAAGGACTGGAATATTTTTTTTTATTTTTGGTAGCTAAGTCAATCTCATTTTAAATACCACATTGATTATTGACTGTAATAACACAACCATTTATTTTGATGATCATTGTAGACGAATAATGTTATTTGGCACAATATATGCAACTTTTGTTGACAAATATTTTTAAGCCAGACATGTTAATATATATTAGAGTTTGCTTCTTAGTATCTGATGGCATGATAAGGAATATTTTGAGACAACATTAGTGCAGAAAATTAGTAGAAATTCAAAAGAAATAACTATAGCAAAGCTGTACAAAAATGCTTTAACACAATGAAAACAATAGATTCGACTGAGTTTCAATTACAACAAAGCAATGGTTAACCTATTTCATGAATGTAAAAAAAATCAGCGCATAAGTATCTGATCTTCCGAAGATATTATAACAAAATTAGGAAACTTCTAATGTCTTGTGACAATTGGTCCTCTCAAGGGTTGAATATATTAGAAAGTTCCCTACCTGATCTATCTACAGTGGAGCCTTTGTTTACGAGAAGAATCTGTTCTGGGAGTGTGCTTGTAAGTCAAGTTACTTGTCTAGCAAAGCATAATTTCCCATAGTAAATAGTGGAAGCTCAGACAATTCGTTCCACATCTTGTGCAATGTCCCCTATTGTGTTATTCCCCACATGCACAAACACACACACACACATATTATGCTCACCTTACCTTCCGTTTCCTCACCGGCCTCATAGTTCTTGTAGTCCGCAGGTGTGTGTATCCAGTAACCATCGAGACAATGCAGGAGCTTCCGCTGTCAGCATCAACGTCATACGCAGGAGCCGCTTGCCTCTGATTGGTCAGCGTGCTGCCTTTGAGAAGTGCTGACAGCAGAAGTTTCTCTATCATCGCAATGGTTACACGATACACATAATGAACCTGCGGACTACAAGAACCAGGAGGCCGGCGAGGGAACTGAAGGTAAGGTGAGCATAATATGTGTGTGCATGTGTGTTTGTGTGTGTTTGTGCATGTTTGTGCGTGTGTGTGCGTGTTTGTGCAGACTGCAAGAGCAGGTCAGAGCGCGGTGAAAGTATGGAATCGGAAGTGTGTGTGGTTAGTATTTGCTTGTACAGCAAAGCTTGTTCGTAAACTAAGTTACAAATTTAAAGCGAGCTTTGCTCGTATAGTGAAATACTCGCACACCAAGTTACTCTTAAACCGAGGTTTCACTGTATTACAATAAATAACATCATGCTCTCTCCAGTACCCGAAATCTGCTGCCTTGGAGTAACGTTTGAC
The DNA here is from genome assembly GCF_048569485.1 of Anomaloglossus baeobatrachus. Taxonomy (NCBI): domain Eukaryota; kingdom Metazoa; phylum Chordata; class Amphibia; order Anura; family Aromobatidae; genus Anomaloglossus; species Anomaloglossus baeobatrachus. The sequence goes on along the minus strand of NC_134353.1, from coordinate 303,429,259 downwards.
TCTGCCTTGTTCTTCATACCATACATCAAATCCTTCACCACCTGCTGCTGTTTTCAACTAAAAAATATTTCCAAAATCTGTCCTTTCCTTAATTCTCATTCTACAAAAATGCTACTGCATGCTCTCATAATCTCCCGCCTTGATTACTGCAACATTCTTCTCTGCAGCCTCCCTGCTAATGCCTCTCCAGTCTATTCTTAACTCTGCTGCCCAACTGATCCACCTTACTCCCCACTACCACCTCACTCTCCCCTCTGAAAATCCCTCCATTGGCTCCCATTACTCCACCATATCCAATTCAAACTACTAACACTGACTTATGAAGCTAATACAAAATGCATACAGCTGCACACTAAAAATGACAACAATGTGTAAGGGAACTATGGTACTGCATTACTGCTATATGAAAAAATGAGATTTTTAGTTTATGAATTGGCCAATGCATGTAAGCCCGGAAACCAACGGCAAGGTAAATCTCAATAATCCGGGTACCTAACTAAAATTCCACTATATAGGTTAAAAACATCCGTAGCTGTCCATAATCTATCTCCTCCATATATCTCCAAACTAATTTTCTGATACACTCCAATGCGTAATCTCTGATTCTCCCAAGATCTACTTCTCTCCTCTTTACTCATTCACTCCTCACCCAACCATCTCCAAGACCTCTCCCAAGCATCCCCTGTCTTCTGGAATTCGCTGCCTCAACACGTCAGATTATCTGCTACACTTGCAAGCTTCAAACGGAACTTGAAAACTCATCTGTTCAGAAATGCCTATAGTCTCCCATGACCTCAATGCCCTACCACCACCGGAGCTGCCGCCTTACCACTGCCCCACCTACTGTCTCCTCCCCAATATCCTATAGAATGTAAGCAGCCCGCAAGAGCAGGGTTCTTTTCCCTCTGTACCAGTCTGTCTACTGTAACTTGTGCATGTATTTTATATGTAACCCCTTCTCATGTGCAGCACCTAGGAATCAATGGTGCTCTATACATTATTATTAATAATAATAATAATAATAAGTAGTAATTTCTTAAAGTTGATGTGTTGAAAGCATAAGGATAAACATTTGAGCAACTTTGCTAATATTAACATTTTGAAGAGTTAAAAATTGGGTAAGAACATTTCTAAAAGCAGCAGATCTTGTTGGGTGTCTTTCTTATGAAGGGGTTTAGTTAGAAATTGATGCAAGAGAAGAAAACTGATTGGCTCGTTAATGTGCATGTGAGTGAACTTTTAAGGGCAACTGTAGCATAAGTTGGGGAAAAAAGGAATGCTGCTATGGCTATGATATAAAGGTGTCAGAATACAGAGTACATCATAGTTTATTGTAAAAAAGTAATTGGCCATGCTATATATGGATACTTGTCCACTGTCAAAAATGCATACAAATTATACATAAGCACCTGAAGTGGACCTTGAAGAATGGTTGCCTGGGCTGATGACTTATGTTTTCTTTTATATCCTGTCAACAATCTAGTACATTGGGATTTCTTACTTGATGGAGACAATGTTATACTCTAGAGAATGTTCTGTTGGGAAACCTTGGATACTGGAACTAACGATGATTGCACTTTGATATTGAACACGTGCCTAAGCATTGCTGGAGACCAAGTACTATACATCACGAGTATTCCCCCATGGCAGTGGCCTCTTTCAATGGGATACTATGCCTTGTCACACTGAAAAAATGTTTACGAATAGCTTGAGAAACATTTCAATGTGTTGACTTTGTCTCCTTGTAAGATTGTGGATAGGCTGTTACATTCCCCCTGAAGTGACCAATCATAGTTGTGTAATGATGGTGATTCTGCAATGTTTTCCTGTGGTAACAAGTGTTAATTTCCCTGTGTGCTGCAGTACTATCCACTGGCCACAAGAGGTCACTGTTTTCCTTTTTACCCTTATGTAGACTCTTGTTTGAAAGGATAGGGTTAATACCTAGTCAGCCAAGGTGTAGGAGCAGTATTAGAAACCAGTCTGAGTTTATTCCTGTTTGAAGGTGAGTAGTTGTTCTTCAGCTAGAAAGAAGTGAGGATACCCTCATAGAAATTAGAACAACTTTGGTTGTGTGTGTGACAAGGACAAGGGAGCAAGCATCATCAAGGAACCTACAGTTGTGACAGTTCTCTTAAGCAGGCAAATGGGAGTAGTCTGGGACTGAAACAACTGTAATGCAGTAGTAGTGTACTGGACTCAGGAGAACAGCCTTGAATAGAATGTGGATTTGGTCAGATCAGTGCTGCATTTTTTTTTTTGGCTGGTAGTTATCAAGAGCTCACCTACGTTAGTTTCGTTAAAGAATGGAGTCACTCCTATTGCCATGCTGTTCATCTGAAATATTCACAAGTATTGTTCTGCCATCCGGAACTATTATGCATGTGTTTCTGTATTGCACAGAAGAAAACTACAAGTGTAATACCTGGAACCCTTTGTACATAAGTTGATTCTTCAGTAAAAAAGACTCTGATTTTACAACCTTGTCTGGCTTTCCCAAACCCAGGATCCCCATCCTTTTGCAGTGTGCCATGACATGGAAAAAGAGTACCTCACCCGCAGCTACCCAAGCCACATTACCTTTAGCATAGCTATCAGGATGTGATTTCTTCACAAGAAGAAAACAGTGTAGTGAAGACCCATGGCGCAAGTGGATTAGTGCCTGAACTTCGGTGACCCAAGAGGGCAGCCAAATGCATGGATTCTAAGATGGCGACGGCTCATGGATAGAAAGAAAGAGAATCTGCCTTTCATGGGAGTGGATGGGGCTTAGAGGCATAAAAATGTGTCCTCCCCATTGGAGCATCAGCCCAAAACATGGTTTGCCTGACAGCCGGGTCCTGGCCCAAGAGTGAGTGGCCTAACAAGCAGACCTGGCCCCATAGAGTAGGTGCACGCCAAATGAGGTCATGATGCAAAATGAAAATCTGCTCATCAGGCAATGATTGGTAACTGCAGGAGGTTTGGTGAAAGGCGGAGTCATTGAAAGTGACAAATAAAGCTGTGGATGCATCAGAAAGATGGCCCAAAAGGAAGGAGTCAGAGAAAAATTACAGCCCAGAAGCTGGAGCTGGTATAATTATCTCTACCACCTGATAACAGCAAGGCGCAGAGAGAAGCATCCTTACTGGAAATGGTGAGCTGAGATGGAGGTGAAGAGCCAAAGTCCATCTGAAGGAAGGAGTTTAGTTATGAAGAGGAGAGGAAGCGATTCCGAAAACAGTGAAACTGGGAGCAGTGGATGCCTCAGAAGGACCTGAGAAGGGAGATATTTTTTTTATGTCCCTCGTGGCCAGGAAGGCCTGGAGTTTATTTTAGTTTTTATGTTTTGTTGCGCCCACTGCACTCTTCTGAGCTGTTTTTTAAGGGCGTTGGCGTAACTGAAAGACTTTACCTAGATTTATTGGACTGCTGGGCTAAGAGCCCCTTGTTTAATATTGGACTTGGACAATCTGGTTCCAGAGTTCTACCTAGTAGGATTGGGTTCATGTTGTCCCAAAAGGAGGAAGATATCCCTCAGTGTCATTAGGGGGTAGTCTTTGGCAGTGGCCACAGCCTCTGTCCACTCCCATAAACAAAGTGTCATCATGATGCTCATTTCTGGGGCTGGTGGATCTGTCCCTATGTTTCCCTCCCTTCTCCATTGGTGCTGTCTCTGCTCTGTCCCTCCCTGCACTGTGCACTATGAGATTTGCACAGTGCAGAATTCCTGCTTTCTTGTCAGCTCATATATACAATAATGTTCCAGTAACAGAGGGATCTATTACTGGCATGCAAGAGACTAACACCTCATTGTATGGCTGAACATGAAGGTATCCATAACAGCAACAGTATCACCACATTCACACAGCCCTCCCATACTTTCTGTAGAATGCCAGGAAGTGGAAAGCGAGTACCTTTCTTTGATTTCGAGCCCTGGACTGATGTCATATGTACATCATGCCATAACACTGCCATCAAATCAGGAATGTAGATCAAAGGTTGAGCTGTCATGCCAACAGGTATTAGGCAATTCACAGGGCTCCCATCCAATGGGTATAGACTACTTTCCTGACCATTGGAACAGGGTATTGTTAATTAAATTATTCATCTTTACTCATGAGTTAAGTAATATATGATTATAAGGGATTCATACTAATGAGATTGAAGTGACTTCTCTTTGACTCAGCTATTTTTGATATGAGATAAGAAACATTTTATATTGATAAACAAAATTACATATTAAATCAGCTCAATACAATGGGAGGTCTTCTTTTTGATCATTCTGTAAGCTCTGTAGAGTAGATCTGGGGAGTTTCAATTTTTACATGAGTTCCATGTTACAGATCAAGTTCTACATTTACTTTAACAGTTGTTAAAATCTGCTCCAGTTGTTCTCTAACTGCCAACCAATACATCAATCTGCTCCAACTGTACCTAACTATAGTTAATATGGCTTATCAGCCTGTGAGTGCTAAACCAAGTATAATCTTGTGGATCTTCTGCTGGAGCTGTATCTATGGTGGAGCTTATGTGCCTTATCATGCTATGCACCCAATCCAAAATGTGAGCTTATTTCATCTGTAATATTGTACAGGGTGGGCCATTTATATGGATACACCTAAATAAAATGGGAATGGTTGGTGATATCAACTTCCTGTTTGTGGCTCATTAGTATATGGGAGGGGGGAAACTTTTCAAGATGGGTGGTGACCATGGCGGACATTTTGAAGTTGGCCATTTTGGATCCAACTTTATTTTTTCCAATGGGGAGAGGGTCATGTAACACATCAATCTTATTGAAAATTTCACAAAAAAAACAATGGTGTGCTTAGTTTTAACTTAACTTTATTCGTTCACTAGTTATTTACAATTTTATGAACACTTTCAAAATGTGTTCAAAGTGCTGTCTATTGTTTTGTATTGTCAATGCAATCCTCTTCTCCCACTCTTGACACACTGATAGCAACACAGCAGAAGAAATGCTAGCACAGGCTTCCAGTATCCATTGTTTCAGATGCTGCACATATTGTAACTTCACAGCATAGACAATTGCCTTCAGATGACCCCAAAGATAAAAGTCTAAGAGCGTCAGATCAGGAGACCTCGGTGGCCATTCAACTGGCCCACGATGACCAATCCACTTTCCAGGACACAGCATCTGAAACTAGCTAATAAAGTTATATTAAAACTAAGCACACCATCGTTTTTCTTGTGAAATTCTCAATAAGATTGATGTGTTACATGACCCTCTTCCCACTGGAAAAAATAAAGTTGGATCCAAAATGGCCAACTTCAAAATGGACGCCACGGTCACCACCCATCTTGAAAAGTTTCCCCCCTCTCATATACTAATGAATCACAAACAGGAAGTTGATATCACCAATAATTCCTATTTTATTTAGGTGTATCCATATAAATGGCCCACCCTGTACTTCTTGTACATCTATCCATACGATTTAGCTGATAAGCCTCCCCAGTTTGTCAATGCAATGCTAGACTTCAAGTGAATCATTTGTGTTCCTTTCTTTTTATTTGTCACTAGGATCTAGGTAATCTGATTTGTCAGTTCAAGAAGGGCAGTGTAATTTGCCAGCCTCTGCGGTCTGTCAAGGTATGCTCCAGCCATCTTATTGGTTTGCATCCACCCACTTAGGCCCTGTGTTTGCTCATTGGTAAGATGTCATTGTCATCTTCGTACAAAAGTTTAGATGACAATGACATTTATTTATTATTCGTATATCTCAAAGTAAAAAAAAACAACAGTAGGTCAGTCAAGAGGACAATCCAAGTTGAAAGATAGATGTCTGACAGCATATAGATAATATTGCAGCTTGCTTGTGGAATTCTTGTGCTTCTTTATAATAAAGAGTGGAGCTCATCCATACCGATACATCATTTTGGATATGAGTTATGTAGCATAAAAGCTTTACCAATCTTCCGTCATCAGTCTAATGGTTTTACCCCCATATTAAGTGTATAAGTCAGCCTAGTGGTAGAAGGAGTGCTCTGGAGTTTGTGTCACTATTCAGTATACAAAATATAACCCATATTCTTAACTTCTTACAGTTAAAAAGCAAGGCTAGAAAATGTAAGGGTTACAATGAAAATAATCTATTCCCTTTGTAATTGTAACTCTCTTTTCTACTTTCTAATAAGAGATGTTTGATATTTATTTCTTTGTTTTCATTTGCATTAGTTCTAAATAATTTTAATGCAAAATGATTTCCTATTTTCCTTCTTTTTTCAATATAAAATTCATTCGTATACTTTCTGATATTACACTTTGTTCTTCTGCGATCAAGGCATGTACGTTTTTTTCTAATTTATATTTTTCCTTTGATAAATTTACTTTGGAACTTCAAGCCTGGTATCATCATTTTGGTTATTATGCATTACTTTATCTGTATATTCCAACAGTCTTCTTTTCTCTTTCAGAAGTCATAAGCACAAAAATGACTATTCAAACCAAACTTTATAGTGTATTCACAGCCATACTGTTGTTTACTGAGCATGGAGAAATTTTGTCTATTTCTACCCTCTAAAAATATATATAATGCAAAGAGCATGGCCCCCTTTATGACGACTATAAACCCAGCCATTACTGTGCTTCAGCTTCCCTAGAATGGGAAAATCTTCCTAGCTATCTATGATGCATGTTTTGTCCACTTTCAGTGCACAACTGATCACATTTTTATTTATTTTTCATAGACTCTTTAAAAGAATCTCCCCCAAAAATACTGACTAAGAAAATACTGTAAAATATATTTTACCAACCTAGCAGAAAAAGAAGGACACTAATATAGAAATTCTATGTCTGATTAGATAATATGAATTTCATTTAGTAAATAAATGAACATGATATCCAAGCAATTGGTTGTATGCCATATTGCAAGTTCACATTTTTCACGATGGCGCTGAGTTGCAAGAGTAGAGACAGCCAATAGACTGCTGCACAAATTAATGTTAGATGTGGGCATATACAGAAAGTTTTGGTGCTGAGCCCTCTTGTATCTAGCTTCTAACAGAAATTATAAGAATTGCTTTATAATCATTTATAAATACATGTGTGGTCAATATAAAGAACTGGCTCATGACTAATTCCTTCCAAAGGCAATACTAAGGACCAGGGGGCATACACTGCGAGTGTAAGAAAAGCGATTCCGACAGCTAAATAGGAAAGGGTTCTTTACAGTTAGAGTAGTCAGACTGTGGAATGCCCTACCACAAGAGGTAGTAATGGAATAGATTATAACAGTGTAGCACTGGAGTCCTTGAACCCCTCTCTTCCCTCCCAACGGGGATGTACACTTTCTCACGACCAGCTTTCTCCACACTATCCAGCATCCCCGTGGTCCTCCACATAGATGCTTCCTCCTCCCAGGGCCTGTTCATGTGGCACAAGTTCTCGAGAAGTGCTCCTAGGGCGTACGTGTGTGCTGCTGCCAGGGGGCATTCACTGCAGGTAGAAGAAAAGCGATTCCAGCAGCTAAATAGGACGGGGTTCTTTACAGTTAGAGCGGTCAGACTGTGGAATACACTACCACAAGAGGTAGTAATAGAAGATACTATAACAGCTTTTAAAAAAGGGCTGGATGATTTCCTCAGTACACATAATATTGTCGGTTATGAATGGCTTAATGACAAAATATATAATTGGTGGAATAAGGTTGAACTAGATGGACCTTGGTCTTTTTTCAACCTCTGTAACTATGTAACTATATAATCATTAGATGCTGCTGACAATTGCTGACAGTGGCATACAAGTTGTTAAAATCAGTATAATAGTAAAAACCTTTAGAAACTAAGTATCGCCATATCATAATGATTTGCAGAATAGGTTTCCCAGTAGAAAGGAGTGAATAGATTTGAGTGGAATTAGATTAAACTTAAATTGTACAAAAATCCATATTTGCCAAAATGCCTATTTTTTAAAAAATTAACTTCAATGTGGCTGCCATTTTTCTAAACCATAAAAAGTTATCAAAATGTAAAAAGAATACTTAGAATCACTTCTCCCAACCACATCCTACATGTCTTTGCTGCATCTTTAGGTCACTTAGACCTCTCATGAGCTGGTACTTCCAGCATTGATAATGCCACGGGAAGTCACTGTGCCATACCATCATGTCATGTGCCGTGCCCTTGTGCGGACATGCGCAGAATTCTCCTGTGCAACATCAAAACTGGAAACCCCACTCCAGCATGAAAGGTCTAGAGCTTTCAGTGCAAGTGACAGTAATCTGAAGATGCCCTGGGGACCAGATAGGCAATGGTGATGGGCTGATTGACTAGAGAGGTGATTGGTGAGGTAAGTATAAGCATTTGTTTTACTTTTTACATCATATGCTTATTACACTAGATCTAAAAAGACTCCAAAGCATAAAAAGTGACATAATAGTACAAGTCTATGAGATCCTCTTTCTGGCTCTCATAGAGTTGTATTGAGCACTTGTGACATAATGTTTGACTTCTACGGGCACTAGATGACTTAGCAGGACCAGAGCGGCACTGGAGAAGGATGAAAACGTCGGATGACAGTATAACACAGGGGACAGGGGACTTAAATTTAAAGCACCTCTTCAGCGCTGAAAAAAACAACTCTGGAGTGTTACTTTCATGACTGCTCCCATTCCCTGGCACTGACTTGCAGTTGTAACTGCAAGCAAGTGGCTGTAGGGAGAATATAACTTTATTTTCTCCAAGCAACCGAACTTCCAGGGAGATGCCTGCACCTTTTTTTAATGGCAAGTTGCGCTTTATCATTGAATGGACTTTATTAATTCAGTCCAACTGCCAGAGGTATACAAAATGTGTTAATTAGCCATGCAGTCTGCCTTTATTGAACATTTGTGAAAGAAGGAGTTTTTCTAAAGAGCTAACTGAATTTGAAAGTGATAATGTAATAAAATGCACAGTGCAACAATTCAGTTCATTAAATTTCTTCTCTCCTAAATATTCCACGATCAACAGTATTTACCCTAATTTAAAAGTAGAAGTGTTTAGGAACTACGGAAAATTAGCCATGAAGAACAAACCACGTAAATTTCCAAACCATAAAAGTTGCCAATACTCTGCTGACTCAATAACTGCAGAGTTCTAATCCTCATCTGGCATCTAAATTACCACAAAAACAGTGCACCTGGTGCTTCATGGCTTGGCTTTCAATGTCTTAGCAGCTGCACTTAGCACTGTTGGGCACTATGGTGTATGGCATGCTGCCACCAGGCTATAGAACAATGGAAACATGCTCTGTTGAGTGCAAACACGAAGAAGATTTTAGGGTATATGAAAAGATGATTCCAATGTATTGTTACCCCTCTATAAATCACTTGTAAGGATATTCAAAAGTTTGAGTCAGTTCAAAGGCAGTCAACTAGACTATTACAAGAGATTTAAGACCTCCCATAAGATGAGAGGATGGAACAGTTTGGCTTGTTTCGTTTTGAAAATATATGTCAGAAAAGATCTAATTTATGTGTATAAATACATGTGTAGTCAATAAAAAGGACCTTATTCCTTCCAAAGACCATACTAAGGACCAGGTGGCATTCACTGCAGATGGAAGAAAGGTGATTGTGGTAGTTAAATAGGAAACGGTTCTTTACAGTTAGAGCAGTCAGACTGTAGAATGTCCTACCACAAGAAGTAGCAACGGAAGAGATTATAACAGTGTAGCACTGGAGTCCCTGAACCCCTCTTTTCTTTCCCAATGGGGATGTACACTTACTCACCACCAGCTTTCTCCATGTTACCCAGCACCCCCGTGGTCCTCCATATAGATGCTTCCTCCTTCCGGGGCCTGTGCATGTGGCACAAGTTCTCCAGAAGTGCTCTTAGGGCGTGCGTGTGTGCTACTGCCCTTCTCTTAAAGGGTCATGATGTCATTCCCAGGAAGTTCCTCTCAACCTACTGTATAACTGAGAGGCACTGGGTACTTAAGGCACTTTTCCACTAGTGAAGGTGCCTGATTAATGTGTTCAGTTAGTTAGTGGTTCTGTGCCTAGCCAGCTAGTTGTCAGTTCCACTTGTCTGCTTTGCTTCCATTACAGTGTACAGTGTCTTTGCCTGTCTCCTTGTGCCATCGGTACCCTGTGTCTGTCTACCATGGCTGTCCCACCAGCCTCAGCTACTCCAGAGGTACTTGCTATACTAGAGACTATGTCGGTCCTACCCGGCCATGCCACCAGCCTCAGCTACCCCAGAGGCCCTTGCAATACTAGGGCCTGTGTCCATCTTACCAGCTGTGCCATCAGCCTCAGCTACTCTGCAGGACCTTGCTATATTAGAGGCAGTGTTCAACCACCCTGGCCATGCCACCAGCCTCAGAAACCTCAGAAGCCCTTGCTATACTAGAGACTGTGCAGTCCATATTGGCCAAAATGTCAGCCTCAGCTGTCCTGGCTGCACCTGCTACCCAAGTGACTCTGCCTGTCTGCAGCTGTGTATGTCCTTGCCCTGGAGGTCAGCTGCCATAGTCCCGGTCACTGCCCTGAGAGTTGTACCTGGCATCAACCTCATGGTGGAATATTTGTCAAGTATCAAGACCCTACCATTAAAAGGGTAAGCCCGGGGTTCCCCTGTGGTCCAGGGAGTCCACTCCTGTACACAGAATTACCATCTCCGGCAGCGAGCATTACAGTTTGATCAGGCCATGAACTCCGCTGACTCCAGTTCTCTGCCTCTTTTGGAAATATACCAAGAGATGATGCAGTAACAGCAAAATCAAATTCTGGCTCATCCACGGTCAGTGAATATCCTCCTGAATACCCCAGCTTCTGCTTCACTGGTATCTGTACCTCATTTGTGTGCCCAACTTTGCTTTGATGACATCCCCAAGCAATGCCAAGGTTTCATCAACCAGTGCACCCTGCACTTTGAACTGCTGGCCCACCAGTTTTCTTCAGAATGGTCCAAAGTGGCGTTCCTGATATCACACCTTAATGGGAAAGCTCTTGCTTGGGTTAGTCCTCTGTGGGAAACAAATGACCCAATTACCACTGATATTCTGGAATTCCTGTAGGCCTTCCGAAGAGTCTTTTATGAGCCGGGCCGTGTCGTGTCTGCTATATCTTCTCTTCTACAGTTGCACCAAGGAGACCAGACTGTAGGTCAATATGCGGTTCAATACCATACTCTCTCTTCTGAACTTAGATAGAATAATCTTCCATTTATTCTGTGGACATCTTCTCAAAGAAGAGATTTCCATTTGGCCTTGTGAAGGGGACTCTCTCCCACAGGGACGCACACTTAATCACCACTGAGGCCGCCTCTTTCCACGCTACCCAGTGCCCTCACAGTCCTACACGTGGGTGCTTCCTGGTTCCCTCTCCCAAGGCCTGTATACTTGGCACAGGTCCTCCAGAAGTGTTCCTATGGTGTGCGTGCGCACAGCTGCCCTTTTCTTAAAAGGCCAGCACATAATTCCTTGTACTTATGGTACTCTCCCACTAAAGGAGATGCCTGATCAACATGTTCAGTTAGTTAGTGGTTCTGTGCCTAGCCAGCTAGTTGTCAGTTCCACTTGTCTGCTTTGCTTCCATTACAGTGTACAGTGTCCTTGCCTGTCTCCTGGTCCCATCGGTACCCTGTGTCTGTCCACCATGGCTGTGCCACCAGCCTCAGGTACTCCAGAGGTACTTGCTATACTAGGGCCTGAGTCCATCCTAACCAGCTGTGTCATCAGCCTCAAGTACCCCTGAGGTTCTGGCTATACTAGAGACTGTGTCCATCCTACCTGATATTGTCGCCAGCCTTAGCTACCCTGGAATCCCTTGCTATACTACACCTACTACCTCAGTGCCTTTTAGAACCTGTGTCCGCCTCGCGGTGGACAATTAGTCTAGACCCTCCCACTAAAGGGTAAGTCCGGGATCCACCTGTGGTCTAGTGGGTCCACTCCTGCTTGCCGCTTTACCAGCTCTTAAAGCGAGCATTACAAACAGCTTTTAAAATTGGATGATTTCCTAACACTTTGTGTCTTATTTTTTGTGGCTTTCATAGGTTTAATTTCAGATACTGTATACAATAAAATGTAACATTTTCTTAGTAGAAAACATTTTATTGTAAAGTATCAGATAAGAATAGCATAAAATATACAAATTTCTACCGCTGTCATAAGGATGGGTCAAATTTTGACTCTATTCCACAGCCCTTATTATTAATGTATAATCTTTCCTGTGCACGGGTGACACAGTTATCCCATCAGAAGACAATATAATGTCATTATATATTTTAACAGGTCAGAAAAAGTGTTACTTTGTGTGAAAGCCATAAATTATTATATATTATTTCTGGTTTTAAAGTCATATAATGATGGTAATTTATCTACTTACATTTACTCTAATACAATTGTAAAGCAGATCTTCTGAGTTCTGATACTTTAGCTATCATCGTTTAAGAAGCAAGATAGGCTAACATTAGTAATTCCATATTTCATCAAATTATTATGTTCGCTGAATACACTATGAATAATTCATTGTAGTGGGAAAAGTAATGATTATGATAAGTTGTAAATAAGAGTATGCATCCAATCAACTAGTAATGTTTTATTAACGTGTGGTAATATTTATGTTGTGATTATGTATGAAACATATATGCATGGATAATGAGCAATCAAGAAAATGAACAGAATTTTTAAATCTTTTGAATTTATCATACTTTGTAAGAAACTTTACAAAGTAAAAAAGTAGGGTAGTTATTAAAGTTTCATGAAATATTTAACAATAGAATGTGATGATGACTCAATCCAATGATAAAATATGAATATATGCATAAGCAACACAAATAAGATTGGAACTGCGATGGTAATATAAACACTAAACAAAAAACATATACACTGTATATGTGTGTGTGTGTGTGTGTGAAACAAAGAACCTATTCCTTCAGAAAGCCAAATTTACCTCCGTACGTGCCAGGACCCATAGTTATCAGCCACAAATTCACAAGGAGAGCTTTTAAAAAAAAGACAGGGACGAATTTCGGACTCTGAATAAGGACTATGTCCAAAACGCGCCCATGTCTGTCTTTTTTAAGCTATGCATTTTTAAATGGACTAAATAAAGGATTTATTTTTTATACTACCAGACGACGCTGCTGGATATCTATTTCTTCTACTTCTTGTGTATAAGTATATATATTGTGTATATATATATATATATATATATATATATATATATATATAGTGGAATCTTGGTGTAAGAGTAACTTGGTTTGAGAGCGTTTTGCAAGACTAGCAAAGCTTTTTACAACTTTGTAACTTGGTTTAAGAGCAATGCTTGCTTTGCGAGAAGAGCACATACTCACCATGTACACTTTTGGTTCTGTCCTTCCACCACAATCTGACCCGCTCTGGAGGTAACTTTTTGTACATATGTACTGTATAACGTACACAGTATACCATGTACAGTATATACTATATAGCATGTCTATCAATTTGCATTTGTGCATATAGTACTGTACTTTCTTTCTGCTAACCTGTACAGCACATTGCTTAACCCTAACCCTAACCTCTCACACAAACAATTTTATTGTAAGCAAAAGTGCAGTTTAATTTGTTTTATATGTTCTTACTGGACTGCACAGTATTTTGTATTGTGTACTATAATAATTTTATATGAATATAGGACATTATTATGTATTACTGTAATACGTTTTATAAATGAAGTAAATATTTTTGGGCTGTGGAATGAATTGTCTGTGTTCCAAATACTTCCTATGGGAAAATTAACTTTCATATAAGAGTAACTTGGTTTAAGAGCACACTCCCGGAACCAATTATGCTTGTAAACCATAGTTCCACTGTGTGTATATATATATATATATATATATATATATATATATATATATATATATATATATATATATATGTATATATATATATATATATATACAGTACAGACCAAAAGTTTGGACACACCTTCTCATCTCTCTAACAACTATTAAGAGGAGACTTTGTGCAGCAGGCCTTTATGGTAAAATCGCTGCTAGGAAACCACTGCTAAGGACAGGCAACAAGCAGAAGAGACTTATTTGGGCTAAAGAATACAAGGAATGGACATTAGACCAGTGTAAATCTGTGCTTTGGTCTGATGAGTCCAAATTTGAGATCGTTGGATCCAGCCACCTTTGTAGAAAAGGTGAACGGATGGACTCTACATTGCTGGTTCCCACCGTGAAGCATGGAGGTGGAGGTATATAGAGCACTACCATGCTCAGGTGCTTGGTAATCGTAACAAGCAGTTGGATGTTCGGATGGGCACAACTCAAATACCCAAGTATAATAGAAGTCTATGGGGAACTCGATCACTTTTCTGGGAAATCTTTCTGAAAAATGCTCATTGACTTTTGTTTTACTTAGGTACTTGAGTCACGCCTATCCAAGCATCAAATTGCTCATTACGCGTACCGAGCATCCAAGCATGGTAGTGCTCACTCATCATCATCACTAGTATATGTATATATTCTATTGCACCACTACAACTGGGATATGAAGTATTACATGGTGATCATTTAAAACAGAAGTCCTTTCATGTAAGGCTTCATTATGCAGTGTTTTCCAAAGGGAAATACTTTTGGAGTTGCTATCTGCTCTTGCTAATTAGGTAAAGACCTGATATTTGAGAATTTCAGCATCACAAGGTTAATGGCTGTTTTAGCATACATAATAAAAATGAATAGCTATTTCCAGAACTCTGTTCAGTTCTTTTGGGAGGATATTTAGCCAATATTTTTGCACTCGCTCTTATTCAAGCGTATTAGAAGGCAGAATCAGGGGAAAACAATGGTATCTGCATTATAAAAACATTATTGAAACCTTTTCATTGCTTGATGTAGCATATCTTTCAGAAAATTCAGGAGCATAGACTCTTAGCAGGATAAGATTACAAACTGCTTATAAGTAGCATTCTTATGTATCTTCTATAATTCTAGAGAATTGATATATCATTGAAAAGTAACTGAAATCTTACACGGCTGGTTATATGTATTTTGAATATGCATAGTAAAAAAAATACCAAGGGATCATTTATAACTACAGTGGAAAGCCATAAGATTAACATTATAATGAATGTCAAGAGAATAGGGGGTCATATTGAGAAGGCATATCTGTTACCTACAGAGTCTGCTGAAGATTAATAAGAACTGTAGAGACAGAAGAACCAACTCATCAGGTTCAAAGTGAATCATAGTGAATTTGTAATTTGGGGAATGATTTAATTAAAGACTACTTGAAGATTTGATCATCTTTACATTTGAAAGTAATACTGCATTTATAGTCTTGAATTAAAAATAAACATAAGGTCAACTTACTGTATATATAGTAATATGATACCTTAAGACAGGTTTTGTTACATTTGTAGAGTTTATTGTGGAATTCACTTAAATAGTAACATACACTCACACATGATATTATTTAAGTGAATTGAATAGTTAAGTTCAGAAATCAAGGCTTCATTTGTAGTCACAGACTAAAATCCAATTCTAAGATATGAAAATACTTTATTTTATTTATTTGTTTATTTTGGGTACCATTGTTTCTCAGCAGTTAGCACTGTTGCATTGCAGCACTGGGTTACTGTGTTCAAATCCCATCATGGACAACATCTGAAAGGAGTTTGTATTTTCTCCATGTGTTTAGGTTGGTTTCCTCCAGGTACTTTGGTTTACCCTACACTCCAAAACCATAATGATAGGGAATTTAGATTGTGAGCCCCAGTGGAGACAACAATTTTAATGTCTGTGGAATTAATGGTTCTAAGCAAGTGAAATTAATTACCAGATTGTCAACATTTGGTTTGGGGATTTGATTTGGAATACTCTTGTGCAGGATTAGTTCCTCTGTCTGATGGTCTATTGCCTTTTCTTCCCAGTCCAAATGCTGATGGTTCCAATTGTCTTTGTTCTCCCTTCATGGTTTGCGCCTCTCCAGGTGTTTCTCATTTTCCCATTTTGGTATGCTCTATCACATTCTGAGTAGGGTTTTTCTATGATCACCCTACACTCCACTTTCATGTTCACTACACTTATAAAAGGACTTATGTTTGCTAGTTTCATCCCTTCAGTTTAGGGGTTTACCATATACATCAGCTTAATTCCTGAAGTGAGTCGTTTTGTTTTCCTTCCCAGCACCTATGCCTTTCACCTGTTTAGGTTTCTGGAAGGTTTTACTTTATCTGCTTATTTGTAACTCTCGTTAGCTTTCCCTCTCTACCTTATAATAATGTATTACATTTACTCACTATGATATTTTTGTACGTTCCTGCACATCTTACTCTCCCTTTCCTTTTATTGGTAGTGTGTTGCAGCCTATCCTCTGGTCCTTCAAAAAGTATGAGAAAGCCCTCAATGGCCTTTTAAGGAGTCAGGTCTGAGGTGGGGTTTTGGGTTGTGCAGCCAGGGTCTTTCTAGTCTTTACAGGGACCAGTTGGATACGGGTGCTGTGAATCCCTGTAATAGGTGTTCCTTTTTTTTGTTACCCGTGTGTGAGAGTGTTTACACTCATTACAGAGATGTATTGGGTAGGTGCTAAACTGCTGTAGAGACAAGATGCATGTTATTGTAGGAATATAGTGCTGATGAAATAAGAAAGGGCTGCCAAGTTTGCAAGAAACTTAAATAAATAGATAAAACAAGCGCACTATGAGAAGCACCCGTGGAATCCTTTTAGCGTTTAAAATATTAGAATTGCTCACCTTTGTTGGTTGTGCGCCCCCGCACAACTTCAGTGTAAGCTTATCAGTCTGGAGTTCCTCCGAGCAGATCCTGTAACCAGGCTTCAGGAGTCCAGATTTGGGGTAACGTTGTCAGCTACTGATTTCCACCGGCACCATGGAATTCAGGTTTTTTTTTTTCCTTCAATCCTCCAGCTACCAGCTGGATTTTTTGATATGTCAGCAGGTCCTTTGCAGCTATTACCGATTCCCAATGGGGAGGGGGTATATGAAAAAATTCTTTCGGTCTAATATAGCGCAATAAGGATATATGCTGATGTTAGTTATTTATTGCTTTCATCAGGTAAAATAGGAGCAGTATACTGCTCCTATTTTACCTGATGAAAGCAATTCCGCTGAAACGCGTTGTAATAATAGGAGCGCCTAATTAATAAAGTTTAAATAACTAACATCAGCATATATCCTTATTGCGCTATATTAGACCGAAAGAATTTTGCAAGAAAAGCATTGTTAGAAGAAAAAGAAGAATGGCAGCACTCTGCAATGTAAGTTGATTTTTAATAACGCTTCATGCAGACAGGTAAGACAGACACAGGGATGCAGAGGTAGGGGAGCATGAGGACGACGGTACCATTTTGCACCTCTAAGGGTGCTTTCACGGGTCCTTCTACTTGCGCTACCTTAGAAAAGCATTGTTGCATCATGAGTACTTTTCCTTACTTACTAATTTTGCAAGCTCTGTAAAATTCCTTTATGACCAAAATAAAAAATGAAATCATGGAATGTATCTTTTCATGTTACAATTAATTTTTGTTAAAGAATTCTAATGAAAATAATATAATAGGCAGCTTTCCACTGCGACCCTAAGCAACCAGCTGTAATCCGCGAAGCAACCCAGTAGCAAGTATTGAATAGTCTTCTACATCACTACTTCTGTGATGCAAAGTATTTCATGCAACCATGTAAAACAGATGGCCTTTCATATAATGCTTGAATATTCTGTGTTCTCCAGAGGAAAAATAATTTTGGTGTTTATCTCTGGTTTTGCCAATTAGGCAAGGTCCCAAGTACATTCTTTATTAATTCAGATTTCCTGACGTTATTTTAAGTGGTTGCTATATAATTCATTTTGTAGGTCTTTCTAGTTCATCAAAACCTTGCTGTTAAAACATATAATTTGCAGGTAAATGTCAAGAAACATAGATTAGAAAATGTTAGAATATGTTTGTTTTTTTTCCTTTGGGTGTACATAGGTAGCGTTGAAACATAAGGAAAAAGCTAATAGCTTAATTTAAATATATAAAAACAAATTGGACTTCATTTTCAGTTAGACATATGGAGGAGCATTACACTGTGTTGCCCAGTTAAAGTGAAAAAGTTACTGCAAAATTTTTGAACCTTAAACTCTGAACCACAATCTTTAGAATGTGCATTTATACAAGCTCATTGCATCTACTTAAGAACTGCTGTACTGGCACTTTTGTCAAAATGATGAATCTTTAAGTCAGAATAAATATGACATGCTGGATAGAGAGTGGTAAAATTCTTATGGATCTTTGCAGAAAGTGCACACACTGCAGAGAAAATTCATTCTAAAATGTGTCTAGAAAAACTCAATTTTAATTAAGAATTTAGTCATTTTAATATGATCAAAAGCCAACTTCCTCTGGCAATGTTCCAGTATCTGCAGTGTAATCAGAAAACATGCAGGATTATTTATTTATTTATTTTTAATTATTTTATGAAAGGAAAAAGGAACAGAAATCAGCAAATTAGTAGCAACAAATAATCGTATTAGATCATGAAATTCTCTCCATTTAATACATGAATTTCTTCCTAAAAGATTGCTTATAGTTAAGGAAAATTATATTAGTAAGGAAGTTTGATTTCTTTCTTCTTTCTTCTTACTTTTTTGTGTGTCAACATCTTTAAAAGTAATTCCTTAGTCTATTTGATTATTTCCAGTAGTGCCATATTTATAAGGAACAACTAAGTATTTTTTTTTCTGGCCCTTGTTATGTCTTTTACCAAAGCTTTTTGTAAATTTTATATATCTCTAGTACATGGGTGTTAAAGAATAGTAATCAAATCTAGATAAATAACACTGTGCTACAATATTTTCAAACCTTTTTGAGGTTCAATTTTGAAATTAGCCATTTCTTAATGATTTTAACCTCCTGAATTCAAATCTGCCAATTACATGTTTAGTTGGCTCTTGTTTCTATGAAATAAAAGGGTTTTCCTTTTTCTGCCACATATAATTAATGCATAAAAGTTTCAGTACTTTGAAACATTATTATTTTTGTAGATATAACGATGCAGAATATTTTGTTATTCCAATTTTCTAAGTTTTATTTGGTAAAAACTTAGCAACAATTCAAATACCTAAAACATGTCTAAATATTGTGGCGAATTATAAACAGTTACAGAAATTCCACTTCAAAACTTGTTCCTCATTCAGTGACAACTCTTTTTTGCTTGCCTCTTTCACTCCTGCATTGGATCATCTCTTACAAATGTCCAACAGTAATCTGCAAGCATTGTTGGATTACATTTCTCTTGATATTTTTTCCATAGCCGTAATGGCTTAGCAAAATCTCTCCCTGTTCTCCCCGTTCTCTTCTCCGCAGTTTGGTGGAAACAAGTCTAGATGTGAATGTAAAAAATGAATCTTTAAGGATATCTTATAATCAAGATCCTTATAAGTTTTGAGGAGATTTTCCAACAACTCTTTATAGTTATCTGCTCTTGAGTTTACCAAAAAAATTAGTTACCACTAATGCGAATGCTACCCATGCATCCTTTTCCTTGCCGTGGAACAAACAGAAAAAATCCTTATCTTGAAGAAGCTTATAAATTTGAGGTCCAATAAAGACTCCTTTTTTGATCTTTGCTACACTCAACTTTGGAAATTTAACAATGTGGTTCTTAAATGCTTTTACATTTTTAACCAGTGCCTTTACAAAATTCTTCATTAGGCCCAACTTGATATGCAATAGTGGTAACCAAATCTTATGTGGGTCAACAAGTGCTGGATGCAGGACATTTTTACTCCCTGGCTGAAGTGAATGTCTGAGAGGTCAGTCTCCTTTATTTTGGTGATATTCTTTTAAACAACTATCCCACTCACAGAAAGCAGCAGTACTTTTTGTGACCACCTTGGAGACCAAGTAAGAGGGTAACTACGGTACCTTTAAGCCCCCACAGAGGGACCATAATTGTTAGTCATAGCTCAGGCTCCTCAACAGCTGTTTCATGTTGTTATTTATCGTTATTTTTCATGTGGACTGCATAGAAACTTAAATTGAAAGTAGCACATTGCCAGTATGCAGCAAAATGGCTTTAAGGCTTGTTTTGACTGAATCATTGGAAAGCCTCTATTACTTTGGATTACGACTTAAATTGAGACCTTCCATTCAACTGTTGATGTAGTTGCATGCCACAAGATCGCCCTCCTTGAAGAAGTATTGGACAAGCTTACGGTTTTGGAACAAAGAAATCTGAACATTGCCTACTAGGAGATTCCACTACTGTAGCATGGAACCTAAGATCTCAACCCTACTGAGATTCAAATTTCCAACAAAATTGTTCAGTTCACTTTGTGCTGTTATAAGGTACGATTAAGTTGAGGTTGCTGACAAAAAGTCTGAGTTGTGAAAGGAATATGCTTCATGACAGCAAATGCCCCCTTCTTTGTCACTTAACTTGACTGAAAATGTTTTTGGTGCTTTTGCAACTGGTAGTTTTTCAGTATGTGGTAGTGAGTGTATTGGTTTGGATACTGTAACATCCACTTCTTCCTTGAAACTCCTTTTCTAATAGGGGTCACCATGTAGAAATAGCAATTGATGGTGTGATTGGTTGGCTCTCTCCAGATCATTGGGACTGCAAAAGACATAGATTGACACTTCATATCAAACCACTGGGTATGAGGTGATGCAAATCAGTTGCGGTTTATGTGTGGAGCCAAACTCTTGTTCTGATCTCCTATTCTGCAAACAAAATATAGCCTCTCAGCTTTCCTAATCTTGTTAGTCAAGATTAGCCTTTGTGATGCAAAAGTGACTTCTCTGCATGTGTAGGATAAGCTATCCACTTTCTTAATGCAAGAATGAGGCATGTCTGAAAGAAAACATATAGAAACATGTCAATATGTTAAGAAACTAGCTAAGAAACTATAAAACTGTGTACCTTACAAATAGAATTTATAAAATTTGGTGATACAACTGTAATTAGGATTATGTCATCAGAGCTAAGTTGGCATTTTTTGATTGGTCACCCTAAGATAATAGAATCCTGAATGCTCAATAGCCTAAATAGATGATGTAATAGACTAGCTATTAACAATGCAATAATGATGAAATCATAAAGACGCAATTTTTCTATAAGCCTGCATGAAAATTGTCATAAGTAATTTCAACGTCCTCTGGATTTTGAAAATTAGAGCCAATCACATATTTATGCATCATATTCATTTTCAGCACCTAAAAATTAGTTACGTTCAAAAGTTTTTATCTCTGAACCAATAAATTAACAAGATTCAATAACCAACAAAGCTCAAAATAAAATAATAAATAATAATAAATCATAGCTTTTATTGAATCATGATACAAACACTAACCTGTATTTTGTAATGTTGAGTGGAAGATAAAAAAATCTTCTTTGGGTGGAAATCAAAGTAAGCAATTAATTTTCCCAGGGGCTCACATGAGAGTCTATGACTGTTGTGGAGGCCAAACGAATAGGCTGAAATTAATTTTGCTTAATATTAATACATTATTTATAATTATTATCTTAGATTAATTGTATCACTTAATATTTAGTAGAATCATGTATGCTGACATTCATCTATATTCCTTATGAGCCTTCACATAGTCCGCTATATACTGCATAAGCCCCAAAATAGTCTAAATTTATTCAGTATCAGCCTCTACCTAGCCTACCTTTATTCAGTATGAGTCTCCACATAGCCTCCTATATACATTCTAAGCTCTACTTAGCCTCCTATATACAAAATGATCCCCACATAGCCTCATTATATTAAGTTTGAGCCTTCACATAGCCCTCTTTTACAGTGTGAGCCCCTGCATAGCCACCTATATACAGTGTGAGCCATACCAGTCTCCTATAAATAGCTTGGGCCCCACATAACCTTCATATATTTGTTTTAAGCACCAACAAAGTCTCCCTACATTCAGTAGCACACATGTAGGGGAAAAAACACACACATGAAACATATTCATCTCAATCTCGTTGCCCTGGTGCTATACTTCCATCTTTGGTGCACTGAATCCACATAGCAGACACAACGAAGTGACATCATCGCCACTACTGTAACTCAAGGATGTAGATATTGGTGATATTGTGCAGCACTCTGCATTAGAGGTAATGGTACGTAAATGCAAAAAAAATTGTCAGCTCACCTTCTGAGTAGACAGTCCGGTTTTAGATCTGCCGCTCAGAAGCCTGGGCAGGAAGTCTAACAAAGAAAAAAAAATTCCAGCCCAGAGATGACCAAACTAACAAGACTTATCATTAGTGATGAGTGAGTACTAAAAAGCTCGGGTGCTCGAAGCTCGGGCCGAGCCTCCCAAGATACTCGTGTACTCGGGCCGAGCAACGAGCCCAATGTTATCCTATGGGAGACCCGAGTATTTTTGTGAAATGACCCCCGGCAGCATGGAGAAACCCTAAAAATGTCACAAAAGTCTCAGAAGAGTGCTCAAATGACATGGCAACAGCATGGGGAAGACCCCTTGAAGCATTTATCACTGAAAAGTCACAGCTGTGAACAATTTTGTCCGCGTTTTACGCCATTTTTATGGACTCACCAGAAAACCTTCCAAAATGACCCCAAAATGATTTTTCATGGCGGAAATGTTAAGGGCACATACCCAATAGTGAGATAGAGCTGGTGTATGTTACTTTTTGAGATTAATACATGAAAGATTTTACGTGAAAACATTGTGTGGCACTCCGATGTCCCTGAGAAGAGATGTACATGAAGGCCTCTTGAGTCTAATGTGCCCATTTTGAGGAAGTGAGTCTTTGTAGTATTTTCCTTTGCCAGGGCAGTCCAAAATTGTGAGGTTCACCAATGCCCCTGCATACAGACGTGCATGAGGGCCTGTAAACCTGAAGTGCCCATTGTAAGGAAGTGGGTCTATTGTAGTATAGCCCTTAGGCAGGGCAGCCAAAAATTGGGAGGCTCCACATTGTCCCTGGATAGAGACGTGCATGATGGCCTGTAAACCTGAAGTGCCCATTGTAAGGAAGTGGGTCTATTGTAGTATAGCCCTTAGGCAGGGCAGCCAAAAATTGGGAGGCTCCACATTGTCCCTGGATAGAGACGTGCATGATGGCCTGTAAACCTGAAGTGCCCATTGTAAGGAAGTGGGTCTATTGTAGTATAGCCCTTAGGCAGGGCAGCCAAAAATTGGGAGGCTCCACGTTGTCCCTGGGTAGAGACGTGCATGAGGGCCTCAAAACATTAAGTGTCCATTGTCAGGAAGTGGGTGTATTATAGTATAGCCCTTAGGCAGGGCAGCCAAAAATTGGGAGGCTCCACATTGTCCCTGGATAGAGACGTGCATGATGGCCTGTAAACCTGAAGTGCCCATTGTAAGGAAGTGGGTCTATTGTAGTATAGCCCTTAGGCAGGGCAGCCAAAAATTGGGAGGCTCCACATTGTCCCTGGATAGAGACGTGCATGATGGCCTGTAAACCTGAAGTGCCCATTGTAAGGAAGTGGGTCTATTTTAGTATAGCCCTTTGCCAGGGCAGCCAAAAATTGGGAGGCTCCACGTTGTCCCTGGATAGAGACGTGCATGATGGCCTGTAAACCTGAAGTGCCCATTGTAAGGAAGTGGGTCTATTGTAGTATAGCCCTTAGGCAGGGCAGCCAAAAATTGGGAGGCTCCACATTGTCCCTGGATAGAGACGTGCATGATGGCCTGTAAACCTGAAGTGCCCATTGTCAGGAAGTGGGTGTATTATAGTATAGCCCTTAGGCAGGGCAGCCAAAAATTGGGAGGCTCCACATTGTCCCTGGATAGAGACGTGCATGATGGCCTGTAAACCTGAAGTGCCCATTGTAAGGAAGTGGGTCTATTGTAGTATAGCCCTTAGGCAGGGCAGCCAAAAATTGGGAGGCTCCACATTGTCCCTGGATAGAGACGTGCATGATGGCATGTAAACCTGAAGTGCCCATTGTAAGGAAGTGGGTCTATTGTAGTATAGCCCTTAGGCAGGGCAGCCAAAAATTGGGAGGCTCCACATTGTCCCTGGGTAGAGACGTGCATGAGGGCCTCAAAACATTAAGTGTCCATTGTCAGGAAGTGGGTGTATTATAGTATAGCCCTTAGGCAGGGCAGCCAAAAATTGGGAGGCTCCACATTGTCCCTGGATAGAGACGTGCATGATGGCCTGTAAACCTGAAGTGCCCATTGTAAGGAAGTGGGTCTATTGTAGTATAGCCCTTAGGCAGGGCAGCCAAAAATTGGGAGGCTCCACGTTGTCCCTGGGTAGAGACGTGCATGAGGGCCTCAAAACATTAAGTGTCCATTGTCAGGAAGTGGGTGTATTATAGTATAGCCCTTAGGCAGGGCAGCCAAAAATTGGGAGGCTCCACGTTGTCCCTGGGTAGAGAGGTGCATGAGGGCCTCAAAACATTGTTCCCATTGCAAAGGAGCGGGTCTCCTGTCGTAATGTCCATTCTGCAAAGAATGGGCGAAAAAATTTACCACTGGGGGTATACCTGAAACAAAGGCCTAAGTATTGCAATTTGTAACGGTCATCATCATGGTGGCGCATGAGGAGAAGGAGGAGCAGTCCAGCGATTATCCAAAGTCCAGAAGTGTGTACCCATGGGTGAGTGGAGGTACATGGCAAACTTTAAATTCCGCTCTCATTTGCTGGTGGTGTGGTGAAGTATGGCCCAATCCAACCCTTGTTCATCTTGATCAGAGTCAGCCTGTCAGCATTTTCAGTTGACAGGCGGGTGCGTTTATCTGTAATGATTCCACCTGCGGCACTAAAAACACGCTCTGACAAAACGCTAGCAGCAGGGCAGGCCAGGACTTCCAAGGCGTAGAGAGCCAATTCATGCCACGTGTCCAGCTTGGATACCCAATAATTGTAAGGCACAGAGGAATGTCGAAGTACAGTTGTTCGATCTGCAAGGTACTCCTTCAGCATCTGGGCAAACTTAGGATTTCTTGTGGCACTACCCCGCACCTCAGGGGCTGTGGTACGTGAGGGGCTGAGAAAACTGTCCCACATCTTAAAGACTGTTCCCCTACCTCTGGCGGATTGGACTTGTGCCTCTCTCGGCTGTACGCCTCGGTTGTCCACTGATTCCTGACCTATGCCGCTAGCGTTTTGTGAGGGGAATGCTTTGCCTACTTCCGTGACTATGGCCTTCCGGAACTGCTGCATTTTGGTTGACCTCTCCTCCACGGGAATAAGAGACAAAACGTTCTCCTTGTAGCGTGGGTCTAACAGTGTTACCAACCAGTAATGATTGTCGGCCAAGATGTTCTTAACGCGAGGGTCACGAGACAGGCAGCTTACCATAAAGTCAGCCATGTGCGCCAGACTCTTAACAGCCAGGACTTCAGTAGCCTGACCAACAAGATGACTGAACATGCTGTCCTCCTCCTCCTCCTCCTCCTCCTCCTCATCTACCCTGTCCTCTGGCCAGCCACGCTGAACCGAGGATATGACTGGTGTGCATGTCATATCCTCAATTTGGCCGGAGAGTTGCTCCATGTCTTCATCCTTCTCCTCGTCATAGTCCTCCACTGCACGTTGTGATGAGACGAGGCTGGGCTGTGTGTTATCACCCACACCCACTACTGTTTCTTGCTGCAACTCATCGCGCTCCGCCTGCAATGCATCATGTTTGTTTTTCAGCAGAGACCGTTTTAGAAGGCAGAGTAGCGGTATGGTGACGCTAATAATGGCGTCATCACCACTCACCATCTTGGTGGAGTCCTCAAAGTTTTGGAGGATGGTACATAGGTCTGACATCCATCTCCACTCCTCAGGTGTTATGTGTGGAGTTTGACCCATTTCCCGACGGCTTAGGTGATGCAGGTACTCAACAACTGCCCTCTTCTGCTCACATATCCTGACCAACATGTGCAGAGTTGAATTCCAACGCGTGGGGACATCACACACCAGTCTGTGAGCCGGAAGATGCAAACTGCGCTGAAAGCCGGCAAGGCCGGCTGAAGCAGTAGGTGACTTTCGAAAATGTGCAGACAGGCGGCGAACTTTTACCAGCAGATCAGACAGCTCTGGGTATGACTTTAGAAACCGCTGAACCACGAGGTTGAGCACATGGGCCACGCATGGAACATGTGTCAGCTGGCCTCGCCTCAAAGCCGCCACCAGGTTCCGGCCATTGTCACACACGACCTTTCCTGGCTTTAGGTTCAGAGGTGTGAGCCAGTGATCTGCCTGCTGTTTCAGAGCTGTCCACAGCTCTTCTGCATTGTGGGGTTTGTCACCTATGCAGATTAGCTTCAGCACAGCCTGTTACCGCTTCGCCGAGGCAGTGCTGCAGTGCTTCCAGCTTGTGACTGGTGTGGAGGGTACAGTGGATGAGGATGCGCAGGAGGAGGAGGAGGCTGAAGAGCATGACATTCCGGAGCTGTAGAGTGTGGGTGAAACACTGACTGAGGTAGGGCCTGCAAACCTTGGTGTGGGAAGGACGTGTTCCGTCCCTCGCTCAGACTGGGTCCCAGCTTCCACAATATTAACCCAGTGTGCCGTCAACGAGATGTAGCGGCCTTGACCACAAGCACTTGTCCACGTGTCTGTGGTTAGGTGGACCTTGGGTGAAACAGCGTTGTTCAGGGCACGTGTGATGTTTTGTGACACGTGGTTATGCAACGCGGGGACGGCACACTGGGAGAAATAGTGGCGGCTGGGGACCGAGTAACGTGGGACAGCTGCCGCCATCAGGTCACGGAATGCTTCTGTCTCCACCAGCCTAAAAGGCAACATTTCCAGCGCAAGCAGTCGCGAAATGTTAGCATTTAGAACTGTGGCATGTGGGGTGTTGGCAGTGTATTTGCGCCTGCGTTCAAAGGTTTGCTGAATGGATAACTGAACGCTGCGCTGGGACAAGGACGTGCTTGATGATGGTGTTCTTTCTGCGTAGGCAACTGCAGGTGCAGGAGTGGAGGAGGCTTGTTCGCAGGCAGCATGGACAGGGGATTGGCTCGCATGCACAAACAGCGAAGACGTAGCAGTGACATCAGCAAGCACTGCTCCTCGACTCTGTTGTACTTCCCACAAAGTTGGGTGCTTGGCTGACATGTGCCTGATCATGCTGGTGGTGGTCAGGCTGCTAGTTTTGGTACTCCTGCTGATGCTGGCACGGCAGGTGTTGCAAATGGCCTTTTTTGAATCATCTGGATCCAACTTAAAAAACTGCCAGACTCGGGAAGACCTAACATTTGTACAGGCACCTTGTGTCGTCGTGTTGTTCCGGGGAACGGTTGCCTGACTTCTGCCTGGGGCCACCACCCTGCTTCTAACTGCCTGTTGTGATGCTACGCCTCCCTCCCCCTGTGCACTGCTGTCCTCGCTCTGCATATCCTCCTGCCAGGTTGGGTCAGTTACTGGATCATCCACCACGTCGTCTTCCTCTTCCGCACCCTGCTCCTCCTCCTGACTTCCTGACAATTGTGTCTCATCATCGTCCACCACTTGTTGAGACACGTTGCCAACTTCGTGAGAACGTGGCTGCTCAAATATTTGGCCATCTGTACAGACGATCTCCTCATGACCCACTTCAATATGAGCTGGCGAGAGGCCAGAATGTGTGAATGGAAACGTGAACAGCTCTTCCGAGTGTCCAAGTGTGGGATCATTAATGTCCGAGGAGGACGTGTACTCAGCCTGGTGGTAGGAAGGAGGATCAGGTTCAGAAATGTGCGGTGCAGTATCACGGCTACTGACACTTGACCGTGTGGAAGACAGAGTGTTTGTGGTGGTGCCAATCTGACTGGAAGCATTATCTGCTATCCAAC
Source organism: Anomaloglossus baeobatrachus (assembly GCF_048569485.1). Lineage (NCBI taxonomy): Eukaryota > Metazoa > Chordata > Amphibia > Anura > Aromobatidae > Anomaloglossus > Anomaloglossus baeobatrachus. Next base: position 303,401,568 of record NC_134353.1, on the reverse strand, counting down.
TAACAACCTGTTGACACTGGTCTTGGTTCAAGAGCGGTGTACTGCTGCGGTCCCCAAGAATTTGGGACAGGACGTGCGAGCGACTAGATGTGGCCCTTTGTTGTGGCGAAATTAGAGCTTGCCCACGACCTCGGCCTCTGCCTGCACCACAATCACGTCCACTTCCTTGTTCCTTGCCAATGCCCTTGCGCATTTTGCAATGCTGTGCACTGCTGACGTGTATATTCACTACTTGTGCGTTATATCAAAGTTTGTGGAAATTGCACACAAGTGCACCTGTACGCTGCCACCAACAGGCACACACGTGCGGTTTTAAAAACCAAGCACGGACGCAATAAGAACCTAACAGGTTTTTTTGGGGAGCGACAATTACAGACAAGTCAGACACTATCTGGACTGTTTTACACTGTGTACACCAGCCCCAGATATGATGAAGGCTGGTATACGGTCACCACTACCCTGCCTGCCTGCCTGCCTGTATACTGGTACAATAGTCCTGACAAGGACTCTTCTGGTCACTAGCCTGTATTCAGACCTGGCTATACCCTGCCTGTATATAGCAACAATAGTCCTGAGAAGGACTCTGCTACTGTACTCCGACCTGGCTATACCCTGCCTGCCTGTATACAACTAGAATAGTCCTGAGAAGGACTTTTGGTCACACTGTTTGCAGCCCTGCAACTGAAAAAGCTATAAAGGGCCGCAAAGCTTTCCCTGAATCAGCGACACTCTCCCTGCACTGACTGTCTGGATAGCTGTGAGCAGAGCACAGCGCGCCGGCCGGTATAAAGGCTCGGTCACGCTGTGCAGGCCGGCCAATCACTGCAATTCCACAACTAACAGGGCTGTGGCATTGCAGTGGTCTGCCAGCCAATCCCTGCATGAGGGCTGGCTCTCAAAAGAGCGCCAACATGCAGAAATGAAGACCACGAGTACAGCACGAGTATCGCGAGATTACTCGGTCCCCGCCGAGCAGCCCGAGTACAGCGATACTCGTGCGAGTACCGAGTAGTTACAAGCATGCTCGCTCATCACTACTTATCATATAAAATTCCTTTCCTAATTTGCCAAATAGTCAGACGGGGAGGAAGAAAAATACCGATGCGTTTCGGCCTATGTCTTAATCATGGTAATGGTACGTACACTCTTTGTCCAAGTCTGCTGTAGACAATTCCTATTTGCACCATAATGTTGTATTATCTTAACATGCAGATTTTAGTGTCAAGGGAAAGGGTCCAAAGCAGTACTAGGGCTTATGGATTACATCCAAATAAGAAACAAAATAATCCCACTAACTGGATAACAATAAAAACAGAGAACCAGCAAAAGACCAATGCAATTCATGAAATAATTAAGGAATACAATGAAAACATACAGTAAAACCTGCTTTACACGAGTCGATCTATCGTGCGATAGCACGAGCGATCGTACCCGCCCCTGTCGTTTTTGCAAATCGCTGCCCGTAGCGCACAAACTCGTTTAACGCCCGTCACACGTGCTTACATTCTGGACAACCTCGCTGTGGGCGACGAACGTCCACTTTCTGAAGTGGGAGGGACGTTCGGCGTCACAGCGACGTCACACGGCAGCCGGCCAATAGAAGCGGAGAGGCGGAGATGAGTGGGATGTAAACATCCCTCCCACCTCCTTCCTTCCATTAAGCCGGCGGGTGCTGTGGGACGCAGGTACACTGTGTTCATCGTTCCCGTGGTGTCACACGGAGCAACGTGTGATGCCACGGAAATGATGAACAACCTGCACCCATGAAAATAAACGATATTATGAAAGTTAATGAGTACACGACTCACGATTTGTGAGCGATACTGTGTCGCTCGGAGGTATCACACAAGACGACGTCGTGCGCTATGCCGGATTTGCGTCACGAAAACCGTGACCCCGACGACATATCGCACGATATATCGTCTCATGTAAAGCCCGCGTAAGTCAAAAACCAGCGCCCGAACTAATATAAATTATATCTCAGGAACTTGGGTAAATGCATGTTCCCCTTTTCATGCTTCAGGTTTATCAGGGAATACTGCAAGCAATTACCTAATTACCAATTATGTACAAATAAGGAAAAATTGTAAATGTTTTATCAGATTCTCAACCCTGATGTGTATGGTGTAAGTAAGGTCAGATGAGATCTGTTATGATGGAGGAGAAGGGTAGGTGGTATGTCCTATAAAGTGTGATTGGCAAGAAATCAAAATTAATCATTACTAATTGATTATCTGATTTTATTGCCTCAGGGGGTGCAAAGAGTGGGCACAGCTAACATTTAGTTATATTAGCAGTGAGTTGAGCTACTTTCTATTGCTGCTGTTTAACCATTTAAATGCTGCTGTCTTATCACTGACATTAGTATATAATTGTCAGAGCTTGGCATCCATTGATCACTCACAATATAATCTCAGGGTGTTACTATGGATTCCATGTTGGTCCTCCAATGAAGCCTAGCTTGTAACTGTACTTCATGAAAATTTTCTTCACAACTACAGTATTGCAGTACATAGTATAAGTAAAGAAATGATCACTGGTCCCTGATGATATTCTAATATAAAGTAAAAATAAAAAAATGTAATTAAAAAATAAAAAAATAACATAAATATTTAAATCAACATCTTTTTGCCAGTAAAACAAAATAAAAAAAATAAAAAAATGTACATTAGGCATTGTGTTGTTTGTAAAAACCATACAATAAGCATTGAAAAAAACCCAAATCTAATTAAAAAATGCTCTAAAAAGCGACCAAAACATATTTTCAAGCCACATATCCAAGCCCTTCCCACCTTTTGCCTACTCCAATGCAAACTTATTTCACAGATCCATATATTTCCTACCCAAAATTCTGCAAAAACAATATCTCATGCCCTCAACATCTTCCACCTCACCTACTGCATCCTCCTTCTCTGTGACCTCCATTCTAATAATCTTGCACCCCTTAAATCTATCCTAAACTCTTCTGCTCGACTAATCCACCTCTCCCCACTATTCACCAGCCTCTCCACTTCTCCACTCTGCCAATACCTTCACTGGCTACCCAGTGCCTAAAGACTCGAGGTCAAAACCCTAACCATGACATAAAAAGCCATCCACAAACTGTCTCCTCCATTGATTCTCACAGGATCTCCTTCTCACCTCCCCTCTTATCTCCTCTTCCCACAATCACATACAAGATTTCTCCCGTGCATACCCCATACTCTAATAATCTCTGCCCCAACGTATCAGACTTTCACCTACCATGGAAACCTTCAAAAAGAAGCTGAAGATCTACATCTTTCAACAAGCCAACAACCTGCAGTAACCCTCAGTCCACTATACCACTGCACGACCAGCTCTACACTCACCTACTGAATCCTCACCCACATTCTTTAGACGATGAGCTTTTGCTGGCATGGTCCTCTCTCCTCTAGCACCAATCTGTGCCTTGTGTATTATTCATTATTATAGTACCTATAACATTTAAATATTTGCCTGAGACATTTCAATGCTAAGGCCTGCGATGGTTGTCCATTCCGACTACTATTCTCTTGTAGTGCAAATACAACCAATTGCAGCATAACAATTGGTTGCCGAGTGCCTATTAAAAGGTCCCATGGCTACAAAATTCTTTATAGAAGTTCAATTACAATATGGGAACAGGAAAAAAAATATCTAAAAAAAGTAAAAATAAATAATAACAGTAAACAAAAATATAAAAGTTTTAATCATTCTTTTTTCCCCAATACCAAAAATAAATTAAAAAAAACATTATTTTTGGTATCTACCCCCTAAAATAGAATACATGGCTATCAAAACACTCTATGTATACTTTATGGTACAGCTTACCAAGCAAAAAAGCAAGTTCAAAATTTTCCTTACACTACTTAAAAAAATAATACAAGTTTGGTTTTGCGATGTTGCCATATCATTTTTACCACACAAGGAACATTGTAAAAATGAACTCCAAAAAAAACAATGGAAGAATTGCATTTTTTTTCTTTATAAAACCCCACTGGGATTTTTTATTTTATCTAAAAATCTTATAGTAAAATTAATATAGCCATTCAAGACTAGAAATTATCTATCAAAAAAACTAGCCCTCATATGGCTGTTGAAGGAAAAGTAAAAAAGTTTTGGATCTAGGAATAAGGGAAGGAAAAAATTGAAATTGCAAAATTTGTTCTCTTGGGAAAGAGTTAATATATTAAATAAAAAAATAACTAAAATTGGTAGAATTGAGAAGTATAGGAAAAAACAGGCTACTATACAATGTCACAAGGTATAATAATTCACCAAAAAGTTGCCAAGAAAAGTTTCACAATTACTTTAATGGGTGTTCAAGTACTAAAATTAAATCTGGCAGCCCAGGCTTTAGCTGTGCCTAGAAGAGAGTAAAAAGTTCACATTTAAAAAAATCAATTTCCACCAGTCTTTGCTTTTCTATGTTAAACTCTGCCTACGTTTCTGAGATAGTGCACCGGCCAGCAGCTACTATCCCATTGTCCATGATACACACAAGGTAGCTAATTGAAGTGACATCTCCATTTGCATCCAGAGTTCCTTGTGTGTATCATGGACATTGAGATAGAAGCTGCCAGCCGAGGCACTATCTCAGAAGCTTGAGTTGAGTTAAATCGACAAAGTCCAGATCCAAAAAGGGAGGAAGATAAAAGAAGCAGCTCACCAGGAGATGAAGTCAAATATTCTTTATTGTGCAGATGGACGAAGCCTCGGACAACGGTAAACCGTTTTGCGCTGACGTCAACACCCCTATAGGACCCGTAGAAGCGCCACACCAGCTCGAAACGGTTTACAGTTGTCCGAGGCTTCGGCTCCCCCTCCCTACACCACATGTAACCCGCGTCTGCACAATAAAGAATACTTGATTTCATCTCCCAGTGATTTGCTGCTTTTTTCTTCCTAACTTTTTTGATCTGGACTTTGTACTTTGGTTTTTGACAGAGCGTGCAGCTCCGGGGCAGGTGTCCCTTGTCTGCAATTAGGGTCCATTGTTTTCAAGCCAGTGTGAAGTTGATTTTTCCTCACCAGTTGTGCCCAGTCTTTTATTCTCTGTTTAATTCTACAAAGGCAAAGCCCAGTGGAAATGGCCATTTTGAATGTGGACCTTCTACTCTCTTCTATGGATAGCTAAAGACTGGACTACCAGATCTGGTTTTAGTATTTCAACATCCAATAAGGTAATTGTGGTAATTTCTGCTATCATAATTAGAAAGACAATAAACTCATTTTTAATGATTATTTCAATAATCTCAAAATCATAAATAACAGATGAAGCTATGAAGCAATACATCCAAATTACCAATTACAAGGCCTGAGTCATTTCCATATGCATCTACAGTATAAGCTCAACTTTATAAATTATTTTGTTATTTTTAGTGGCCAACATGTTCTAAATTACTTTAGGGAATTGGATGGTGTTGAGTTAATTTTCTCACGAGATGATAAGTTTGACATGGTGAAATCTTTAGGGTTTCTATTTATGCAATTCTAAAACAAGTCAATTTCATTAAGCAGGTAGTTCCAGTGTCTCACTAGCATTTTAAGCAGTTGCTTAATTGGCTCTCCTAGCTTGTTTCATGGTAAAATTGCATGTCATTAGACCACCGTCAGTGTAATTTGATTCCTATTTTTTTACTTTTCATGTTCCCGTTCCTATTACAAATCCAGAAATTTCTATTGACATGATTTTGAGCATGTGTTAATCTCTAAGAGACCATGCTTATTGCTTTTTAGATTTAATTTCCTCTGACCATAAGTCATCTGTATTTTTACTAATATAAGTTTAAAAAAAATCTAAAAGGAGATTGCTAGACAGTTTGATTATAAAAGCGATAAAGAATGGCAAATATCGGCATAACTGGCAAGAACAATTACAAAAGATCAAAGTAGTACTTTATTATCCACATTTATGATAACTTGGTATTATGAACAGAAAAACAGAGAAAACCAGTAGCCTTGCTTTGCTTTCACAATATATTACTTGCATCCATTTTTAATGAATATTATAAAGATGATTGCAGAAGATATAATAACTATGCATGCACATGAAGTCCTTTAGCTTTGCGTGTAACCACTGAGATTTTCAAGAAGACATTTCTTACTTGCTTGTATAATACTGAACATTTGCAAAGCATTTTTACATATACTGTAAATGGATATGTTCATTTTTTTAGCATTTATTTTCCACTTGTTTGAGTGAGCTAAGGAATGTTCGAACCTGAAAAAGATGTCATGTGCACATACGCTTAACTTAAACATCAGATAATCAGGTGTTATTACGCAAGGCTGAAAATTATGGCAAATCTAGTATTACAAAAAAAGTGAAACCAAGCAATCTATGGTTGCATTAAGTGTACAAAATGTAATAAGGGAAAAACTGAGGGCCCACTATGCTAAAGCTCAGAAATGGGTACATTTGCATAGTGCTTATAAAAACAGGAAACTTATCAATTTACCAAGGAAAGGAAAGATTTTTTTTTTCTAGTGTAGATTTCATTGCCCAATTTACTGGCCATGTTATCTCATTGACTAGATAACTGGCATTCTCAGAATGAATAGTTAGCTGGATTTATGATTTAGAACCTGCTCTTGTGTCTCTGAAGCTGAACGGATCACTTCAGTCCCCCTGTACGTCTCTCCTAATACAGAGGCTAAGCTACCTCTGTTAGCAGCTTGGGAAAGTGTTCAGTTTGGACCAGCGGTGTGACCATTCCGCTGGTTATTTTAGTCTTTAGACAGCCCTGATTCTTATAATTTCCTGATGCTGATTAGATTACAGAAAGTTAGCGCCAAGAAGTAAAGCAGGGTTAACGATCACTGCACCAGGACATGGAAGTGGTCAGCAAAATACACTATAATAATAATATTAATATTTATTCACTTATATAGCGCTATTGATTCAATAGCGCTTTACATACATTGGCAACACTGTCCCCATTGGAGCTCATAATCTGAAGTCCCTATCAGTATGTCTGATATGAGTGTTGGAGGAAGCTGGAGTGCCTGGAGGAAACCCTTGCATACACAGGGAAAACATACAAACTCTTTGCAGATGGTGTCCTTGGTGGAATTTGAACCCAGGACCCCAGCGCTGCAAGACTGCAGTGCTAACCACTGAGCCACTGTGCAACTAAAAGCAACTTCCTGAACTTTGGGCAAAACTAATAAAATGTAATATGTAAAGTACATGCAAAATATCAAAAAGATAATCACTCCATCATATAACATGTCTTTCCAGCTTTTCATTGTGTCCTTCAGAACCTATATTCTAATCCCAGAAAGCTAAATTAAAAAAATAGCTTTGTTATAAGGCATATGAAAGATTTATCTATTCATCTACTACTATGAACAGAAGTCTTAAACTTCATACAGCTATCTCTTTTCACAATTTTTCTCTGATATCCAGGCTTTTTCTATTCACTTATGATCACAATGTCTTTTTAATCGCATTTTATTTTGCTGTGTATTTTACAACTTTATGACTAATCATAAGTGCATAGATGGTGTTTTAATGCAGTCAGAGTCCTTTATTCAATCTCAATGGGCTGCCAGTTCATTTTTACACCCACATAGGTAAGGACTCTAATGGAACGTACAATTGTGTTTTGCAATAGTCGTTGATTTCTTAGAAATTGGACCACAAAATATAATGTCTATTTTTAACTCTGAGCTAAATACATGACTTTAAATTACATTGTGTTACTTATACAAACAAAAAAATTACTTGATGAGAAATGTTGATAAACTGGACTAAGTGAAGTCTTTATGAAGTCATAATATGAAGTAGCCTTGGGATGGAGTAAATGAAGCCACCATTTAAAAGCCATATTTTGCAACCAGGATGAAAGGACTTGGTTTTTCTTTTTTCCTTCTTCATGGCCCTTTTTTCATTTCTCCAGTGTGTTAACAAGGCAGTTCCTCTAAAGCAAACATATTAAACTCAGGCCCGCTGGCCAAATCTGGCCTGCAGTATAATTATTTTTGAACCTGCAAGAAAATACAAAATGTCCTATAGAGCAGGCCAGGTAGTGGACAGTGCTTGGTAATACTACAAATCCTGTTTTTACGGTCAGGCATGATGCCTAGTTACTACAAAGCTGTTTACAACATGCCCTGTAGCAATGCGCTCCCCAATTATGATGCACTTCCTGACCGGCATTCACCTGGACAGAAAGTTCCTTCTTCTTCTCCCCACATCAACGCAAATACCGCTTGTGCCTTGTGCTCTCCTATATATCTCACTGCACTTAGCACCTACTCTATCTCCTCTACAAGCTGGGCACAGATATGCTATTGAGCTGGTGCACTCATACCATGATTTAATAGTTTTAAATAACCAGAAATGGAGATGAATGACCTAGAAATGGTATGTTGTCTAATCCAAGAAGGCTTAACGGAGCCAAGCCCAACTAGAAATGACCCCTTTCTATCTGGCCAATAAAACTTAGTTTTGTACTACAATAAAAACATTTTCTACTGGGTAATGAATTACAATGAGAATCCTAATTTACCACAACTAATTAGATTATAAACATATTTTGAATATTTTTATCTCCATAAGACAAATTAGGATTTGCCGTAGATTAAACTTTTTGATGTCCTCAATTGTAGACATTTTTTAATAAATATCAAAGTTGGCCAGCAACTTTAACCATTTTTTTTTTATTTTAGTCTACGTTCTATTTGAGTTTGACATCCCTGCTCTAAATATAAATGTGACGTATTACCCTTGAGCAAAGGGGATGAGACTAACAAGTACATTCATCCTGTGTTCTTGGGTCTAGCAGACATACAGTATATCACAATAGTGAGTATAACCCTTCATTTTTTGTAAATATTTTATTAATTTTTTTCATGGGACAACACTGAAAATATGACACTTTGATACAATGTAAAGTTGTCAGTGTACAGCTTGTATAATAGTGTAAATGTAGTGTGTCCTCTAAATAACTCATTATACAAGCTATACAGTGATTATTTTACATTGGATTACAGTGTCATATCTTCAGTGTTGTCCCATGAAAAGATATAGTAAAATATTTACAAAAATGTGTGGGGTGTACTCACTTTTATTATATACTTCACGACTTGCCCTCATAGTTATGTACAGTGTGCCCTCGCATGTATGTACAAATGAGTGCAATAATTCTAGAGGTTTGGCGGTATGTTTATGCAGTGTTGGAATTATGCTATTCTTATAATCAGTAAGTGTTTTTTTCCCAAGTACAATTGGTTATAAATACAGTCTACGTAATATACAATGTATTAACAAAGTAGATATTCCTGAGAATTATAACTATAATGCTGTAGGAGGGTGATCAGTGCCTTGCATCCCCCCTAAAGAAGTCATGGTTATTTTGTGTAATTATGTATGGGAAATGTTGTTTATATGTGTGTGTTCTCAGTTGCAAGTTTTTCAGGCACCACTAGGTATCACTGCTCCCTGGTCCCTTAGTTTGATGTTGGGATGGAGAAGAGGGTTGAAGGAGTTAAAGGTTGAAATCTGCCCAGTAACAGTGAGTAGACAGTTGGGATTAGTCAGATAGGGACACTGTTGAGTAGAGAGAAGAAGCTGTACCTGAGGGAGGTATAGTTAGAGAACCAGAGTAATTTTGCAATTTTGCAAAACCCTCAGGCTCACCCCAGTAAACCCAGATCAAGTGGATAAAGGAAACTCTTAAGTAGTTGGGTGCAAAAAGGGGCATGGACCGACTGTGAAATTGTGTGACTTGATTCTAGTGGAATTTCCAGGAAGCAACTGACTCCAATAGGACTGGTCTAGGCGTGAGATAGCTTAGACCTGGGCGAACGGGTCGACACAGAGACAGTGGTGAAGGAACTCCATCCAGTGGTGAATCAAATCCCTGTGGAAGTGGACGCAGTTAGATCCATGTGGGACTCCATGAATTTACTAGCTGCCACTGTGGTGTTGGCGAGGGAAACAGACAGTCCTATAGAAACTGAAGAGATGAGCAGGAGGGAGAAATGTGCAGGAAAATGTGAAATGAATCCAAATCGTAACATGCCTGTAACGTTCAAGCTATGTGCCGAAAGTGGATATGCTCCACAGAAACAGTGTGAGTTATTCAGTAAAGTGTTAAACGTTATCCTGGACTTCATGTCTAAATTTGTCCTGAAGAGGAGAATCTGCGGTGTCCCTGGTTGCACTGTGGAGGTGGCAGGAGTGCAGCACCAAAGAGAGACGCTGCATGGGCTCACCTCTGCCTATGACTATGGCCACCTGACAACCCCACAACAATGCCTTATCTTATATGCAAGTGTGACTTTTAATGATATCCCAGTTACTGTTACGGGGGCTGTCGGATAATAAGGGAATGGAAGGCTATCCGACAGTCAGGGTCCACCGTGCAGAGCTCTGCTGCAGAGTATGGCAGAGGATAGGGGAAACCTGTACCACCAAAGCGGTACTGACACTGTTGCGTCACAGTGTCACCAAGACCAATAGCGGCGTATACTGTTTAAGTCACAGCGACTACCTTATTAGAATAACATAGGAGTGGAAATGCAAAAGAGTGAGGAATACAACATAAAAGTGCATAGAAGTCTCACAGTCTGTGAGCGTGAAAGCACCTGTCTCAGTTAACAGTCACAGAGACTAGGTGTAGTGTGTGCAATATGGCACCTACCTATGTCCGCTCCACTTGTGGTGCAAGGATACGGACAGCAGCAAGGCTGCTAGCTTGAAACTCCTGCCTATGACTGCTCCCCTAGTGTGCGAGGATACGGACTGCTGCAGGAGGCAGCGTAGTGGAGCGTTACCCTAGAAGGCAACGACCACCTAACCTACCTATGTCCGCTCCACTAAGGTGCGAGGACACGGACAACAGTACGGCTGAAAGGTACAGGAGCGCTACCCTACCGATAGCGCTCACCTCAGAGTAGAACCACAAGGCCCAGTCAGACCATGTGCAGCAAGCACCTGCCTATGTCCGCTCCACTAAGGTGCAAGGATACGGACCACAGCATAAGCTGCAAGGTACAAGAGCGTTACCCTACCGATAACGCTCACCTAGATAGAATAGGTGCCGCAAGGGACATGCACAGAGCATATACTCCTATGAGGGAACCAAGAGGACTGAGCGCCGAGCGGCGTACGTCATGGTCTTATATAGACTCTGTGCCTCATCCAAGATGGAGGACACCAGAGCCAATCCGCTGCCAGAATAACAGCAATGACGTCACACTGGCCTATCACCAAGCAAAGCATCACAAGCACATGACCTGCAACCAATCAGCTTAGAAGGTGTCAGAGACATGTGACCTCGTGTCAGCGATGATGTCACCCGCACATGTGCAATGGCTCCAAGATAGGACTTAGTCTCCAGCGCTTGCACATGTGCAGTAGCAAGAAATCCGAACATAGTCTCCAGTGCTCGCACATGTGCAGTAGCAAGAAATCCGAACATAGTCTCCAGTGCCACAGCAACCGTAACAGTTACATTAGTTTTGTCTTCAATAATAGACATAAGTAACAAAGCTTCATTAGTAATAAGGTGGTTTCCATTATTTTGGACCTAATGTACTGTTGTTCAGTGATGGATTACCTCTCACTTCTACTACACTGGTTGCAATGTAGAATAGCAATTACAAATCATAGACAGAAATGCACTGTACATTTTTCAAAAGTTGCAATGCCCAGATATTAGCCTTTAAACTTCTTTGAGTGGATTATGTATGTGTGATAAGAGAGATGTGATTTTCAGCTCAATTTTAGTTACTAATCTAAAGTACACTTGTACATGACTACATTTGTATGTACATACTGTGCATAGCCATCCCCACCTCCAGTCCAATTAGACAATGGCTCATTTCCTCTCTACAGGAACCTGTTTTTACACTGCATTGCAAAGCACTGAGGCACAGCACAGTAATATAACTTAGATTTCATCTCATACTCCCATCTGTCTATTCATAATATGAAAAATTCTAAATTGTGGAAAAACGTGATGAGACAATACAGGGATACAGCTTTAATAAATTTATAATAGACTGTCTTAATCTGTTTCAAAAGGCAAAATGAATGGTCTGGGCCCCTCAACTGAAATGTCAGATGTTATGTGAAATTCTAAGATTCTCATATAGTTAAAAGGACACTCCTTTTTATATAATGCTTTTGCAATCCATCATGGAATTTCCTGAAAGCCATTTTTTTAAAGGAGAATTTCACTGAAAAAAAGTAAACTAGACCAATAAAAGAGGAAACTTCACTCCCTCTCCCACCACGTTCCCCCATTTACTTTTATGTTCTTCATTTTTAATATGATTAAGAAATTACCACTTTTGAAAACTAATTGTACTGACGGCATTATAGAAGCATTGTCAGGCATGGTGGGAATTTTATAGACAACCCTGTGTTAACAATGGGCATCTGTGTGTGGGCACCACATAACTTTTAAGATTAATTTCATTAAGGCTTGTGTTAATTGTTTTCAAGCAACTCTTTGTTCCTTAGTAATATACTTTTTCACAATTACAATGGCATCTAAAATAGCAGTTAAAGCCATGCTGCTATTCAGAATAAATTTTTTGCAGTATTCATGATTAAATAGATTTCATGCTGTAGAAATTCATGTAATCTAATTTTTAGATGGTGTAGTGCTATATACTATATAATAACTATTATGTGTAGAGTCCTGGGAAAAGTCTGGGCAAATAAAGCACAAAAGCTTTACTTGTTTTTAGTATAAATAAATTAAATTGACCTTAGTTGCCACAGCGGACAAAGTCCATGGGCAAGATTGGCCCTCCTTCTGGAAACAATCAGTAGTGCAAAAAGAAGAAATGTAATTGTGTATGCACTGACAAATGTCATGTGAATTGCAAGGAGTTGGTTCAAATCAATACTTTTCACCTGTCCACATACAAGTGAGTAATCAGTGTACACTAGCTCCCCTACCATTCATGAAATGGGGCTCTTGAGACGCACCTTGAATGGAGTAATAGTCAAGCATGCTAACTTCAATTCCATTCTAAGGGCGGCGTCACACACTACGATATATCAGGCGATATGTCGTCAGGGTCACGTATTCCGTGACGCACATCCGGCATCGTTAGAGATATCCTAGCGTGTGACAGCTACGAATGACTGTGAACAAGCAAAAATACTCACCTTATCGTTGCTCGTTGACATGTCGTTCATTTTCATAAAGTCGTTCCTCTTTCTGTGTGCCGGTTGTTCGTCGTTCTCGAGGCAGCACACATCGCTCCATGTGACACCCCGGGAATGACGAACACAGCTTACCTGCGTCCCGCCGGCAATGGGGAAGGAAGGAGGTGAGCGGGATGTTACGTCTCGCTAATCTCCGCCCCTCCGCTTCTATTGGGCGGCCGCTGTGTGACATCGCTGTGACGCCAAACGTTCCTCCCCCTTCAGGAAGAGGATGTTAGCTGTCCACATCGAGGTCGTTCGGGAGGTAAGTACATGTGTCGGGGGTAAACGACTTTGTACGCTACAAATTGCCCATGACGCACAAACGACGGGGGCAGGTGGATGCCCTTACTCTGTGGGATTGATGAAGATATCAGAATACAGTGCTCAGCTGCCAGACCCACTCTATTCAAATGCCTATCACTTATCCCATCAATTGATGATTTGTGATGATTTCCGTTCATCTTTGGCCAATACTGGCCAGATCTGTCAGTTTGAGTGGCGTAGATTTGTGCTTCAGTAGAAAAATACCTGTGCAGGAATCTTTTATATATATATATATATATATATATATATATATATATATATATGTATATATATATATATATATATATATATATATATATATATATATATATATATATATATATATAAGATTAGTTAGGGGGGACCTGGGTTCAAAACCCACCAAGGATAGCGCTATAGAATTAATAGCGCTGTATAAGTGAGTAAAATAGATAAATAAATGCACAAGTACATCAGAGTTCCCATGCATGTAATTATATAGCTCAGTAGAAATGTTTACCTGGTGTCTGAAGCTAAAGGTGATCTTTTATATCTCACCAAGTACAGTCAGTTGCCTAAAATTTTTGTATGCATACATTTGCATTTCACTGAAGTTCAAACAAGCTCTCTAATCTGAGTGTTTTGTCTGCAGTGGTGATATCACATTGACAGCACTGCAGCCAATCATTGTATGCAGTTACTCATGCCATCTAAGCTGCTGAGCTCAGTGATTGACTGCAGCATTGTTAATGTGACATCATCACTGCAGTAAAGCAGAGGTTGAGGAGTGGTGGAGGATAAGTGATACTCAGTTCATTATTATTTGACTAAGGCTAAGTTCACATTTCCGTTGATTTGTATCAGTCACATGCGTCGCTTGACGCATGTGACTGATGCGCTGTTCAACGCTGTACAACGGATGACAAAGAACAGAATTCTTTGTCGGATTCCGTTGTGTGCGGGGGGACGGAGTTCGGGGGCAGAGCCGAGCGGGGGGCGGGGCCAGGCGCTGAGGATGTCAGTGGAAGTGCTGCGGTCTGCATGGCTGGGGACAGGTGAGTGTATCTGTGAGTGAGTGAGTGTGTGTATGTGCATGTATGTATGTATGTATGTATGTATGTGTGTGCACATGCAAAGTGCGGGAGGGGGCGGAGCCGAGCGGGGGGCGGGGCCAGGCGCTGAGGATGTCAGTGGAAGTGCTGCGGTCTGCATGGCTGGGGACAGGTGAGTGTATGTGTGAGTGAGTGAGTGTGTGTATGTGCATGTATGTATGTATGTATGTATGTGTGTGTGTGCACATGCAAAGTGCGGGAGGGGGCGGAGCCGAGCAGGGGGCGGGGCCAGACGAGGGTGTCAGTGCTTGTCTGCATGGCTGGGGACAGGTGTGTGTGTGTGTGTGTGTACATACATGTGCGGAGTGCGGGAGGGGGCGGGGCCGAGCGGGGAAGTGTCGGCCTCCCTGCACACGTAACCAGCCTAAATATCGGGTAACAGCAAAGCACCCGATGTTTACCTTGGTTACCCGATATTTACCTTGGTTACGGGCCTACACCGCTTAGCGCTGGCTCCTTGCACCGTAACCAGGGTAAATATCGGGTAACCAACCAAAGCTGGTGACGTGTGCAGGGAGCCAGAGAGCATGCGCAGCGAAATCCGACGGATCTCGCTGCTCAAAAAACGTTACATGCTGCGTTCCTCCCGCCCGGCGGTCAGTCGTTCCACGACTGATCAGTCGGGCGGAGGGTGCAACGCAGCATCATCAGTCACAATCCGCTGCTCATGCAAGTCTATGGGAGCAGCGGAATCCGCTAAACGGATTCCGCTGTTTACAAGAGCAGCGGATTGTGACTGATAGATTTTAGCGGAAATGTGAACTTAGCCTAAATCAGTGCATGGCATAAAGTTTTCTAAAACGGATACTACCTTTAAGATTATTTAAGCATTCAATACAACAAATATCATGGCTTTTTACAGTAGATTGCAGTGGTTATAATATAGTGTAGTAGTACCCATTAGTCAGTGGAGGAGATGTACGGATAATTTGAGTCCAATTTGTATATTATGTTATATGCATGTAATGCAAATGAGATAAGATCTTTAAATACTAGATACAGATGTACTCTATATTTGTGCTACATGACTACTAATGACCACATTTACATGTACATGCTGTGAATGACCATTCCTACCTACAGTCCAATTAGACAGTGGTTCATTTCTTCTCTCCAGGATCCTGTTTTCACACTACAATGCAAAGCACTGAAGCCTAGCACAGCAACATAAATTAATTACTTTAAAGCACTTGGCAGGCTTTATGTACAGTTTGTGTTGTCCTTGACAAATCCTCATAAAATGGCTAGTAGGCAAGCTCCTCTGAAACAAAGAGGCAATATCTTGGTTATGCAAATACAAGAGAAAACTTAGTTAATTAAAGAAAATCAGTCAAATTGAAAATATCATGCAATCTGTGGATTTGATGTTATAGACCAGAAGCTGAACAGATTAATGTTATAGATTTGTGGGAAAAGATTCAGTATAACTTGTGTGTTATTCATTAAATTTATTAAATTTCTCCTCACTTTGCGTTTAGCAGTCAAGAGGTTGGTTCTATTCAGATATGGGAAGTCTGTTAATGAATGATTACAACTTGTTATGTGAGTCTAAAACCCAAATTTGGTTGTAAAATGTGAAAACTGTGTGTAAGTGCAATTTTTTCCATAACTCTTTAGTCTCTTGAAACAAACCAGGAACCCATACTAGAGGCTCCCTCAATATTAGATAAAATTGTCTGAATCCACTGATTTTGGAAACATCAGTCTACCATCTAATGTCTGTGGTGGCCTATTAACTGTCCCAGCACAGATTATGTTGGGGGCATAAGGATTAGGCAGTTTGAATTCAATGACATTTTTTTTATAAAAGATATGCTGCTGCAAGTTATTGCTTAAGTGGCTCTTATAGAGAACTAGCTGTAGCATCCGGAGTTGCCTTAGATAGTAACTGTCTCTCTGTTTTCTCCCAGTCTCTGTCTGTCTCACTCTCTGTCTGCCTCTCTCTGTCTCTCTATCTCTTTGTCTGACTCTTTCCCTGTCTGCCTGTCTCTTTCCCTGTCTGTCTCTGTCTGTCTCTCTGTCTCTTTCTCTGTCTGTCTATCTCTTTCCCTGTCTGTATCTTTCCCTGCCTGTCTGTCTCTCTCTCTTTCCCTGTCTGTCTCTGTCCCTGTCTATCTCTTTCCTTGTCTTTACCTGTCTGTCCCCTTCCCTGACTGATTCTTTGTCTGTGTTTGTCTCTTTGTCTGTGTCTGTCTCTTTGTCTGTGCTTATCTGTGTCTGTCTGTTTCTTTGTCTGTCTGTTTCTTTGTCTGTCTGTCTCTTTGTCTGTCTGTCTATCTCTGCCTGTCTCTGTCTGTATCTTTCCCTGTCTCTTTGTCTGTCTGTGTCTGTCTGTGTCTGTCTGTGTCTGTCTGTGTCTGTCTGTCTCTGTCTGTCTGTCTCTTTCCCTGATTGCATTGTGACATGCCATCATTCCTTTCAAGGGCATGGATGCACATTCTTCTGAAGTTCTGGCTGCATTGTGGCTCTCAGCTCCATTGACTTTACAGTTATTTGCCAAAAAACCTGCCTCCAAGTGCGGGGTTAAAATTTCCCCTCAAAACACAGTTCATGACGTTCCCTAAATCAAATGGGGTGTCTGTGTAATATTTTGTGATTGTACATGCGACGGTGCGAATTCCTTTAGCAGACACACACACACACACACACACACACACACACATACACTCAGTTTTCTATATTAGATTTAGAAACACTCAGCTGATTGTCACAGTGTCACGAAAGAAGGATGAGTGTTAGGGGTACTTTGCACACTACAGCATTGCAAGCCGCTGCTGCGATGCCGAGTGCGATAGTCCCCGTCCCTGTCGCAGCAGCGATATGTGGTGATAGCTGGCGTAGCAAAAATTATCGCTATGTCGGCTTCACATGCACTCACCTTGCCCTGCGACGTCGCTCTGGCCGGCGACCCACCTCCTTATTAAGGGGGCGGGCCGTGCGGCGTAATAGCAACATCACATGGCAGGCGGCCAACAGAAGTGGAGGGGCGGAGATGAGTGGGACGTAAACATCCCGCCCACCTCCTTCCTTCCGCATAGCCGTCAGGAGCCACGGTGAAGCAGGTAGGAGATGTTCCTCGCTCCTGCGACTTCACACACAGCGATGTGTGCTGCCGCAGGAATGAGGAACAACATCGGACCGTCGCAGCAAGGTAATTATGATTTTCACCGACGCTGCACCGATGATTAGAGATGAGCGAACCGGTCGCGGTTCGGCTCGAGGTTGGTTCGCCGAACGGACCTCCCGTTCGAGTTCGGTTCGTCGAACGTTTGACGAACCGAACTCGAACTGCATAGGAAACAATGGCAGGCAATCACAAACACAGAAAAACACCTAGAAAACACCCTCAAAGGTGTCCAAAAGGTCACAAACAACTCACAACACATGGGAAAGTGACAAGGACATATACTCATGCGAAAACAAAAGAGCTGGACAAGGAAAAAGAGGAGGACACACAGATATATGAGTATATGCAAGGAAACATCGATTCCATTAATGTGCAACTTGAGCCCTGCTCATTCTTGGCTTCCAATCTTGATAAATTGCCTGAGCTCGCCACGTACGTCTTGGGGATCTTGTCGTGTCCTGCAGCCAGCGTTCTCTCGGAACCTGTCTTCAGTGCTGCTGTGGGTCTGCTGGCAGATAAGCACACGTGTCTGTCCACTGACAATGTGGACATGGCTCTCAGAGGACTTTTCTTCCCCTGGGTCAGCCAGGGGACGGGAAAGGCACGCGTATTTTTGAGAGTGCTTCATGCAAAGCATCTTTTTCTTTTTCAAAAGGGAGCTCAACCGATGCCAGTCAAGTGGGGTGTGTGTGGCCCAGTGAGTGGCAACCAGGGAGACTGTGGTTGGAGTCCCCTCGCTGTGTCTCTAAAAGAACCAAGATGAACAAGTCATGGCTCTCAGAGGACTTTTCTTCCCCTGGGTCAGCCAGGGGACGGGAAAGGCACGCGTATTTTTGAGAGTGCTTCATGCAAAGCATCTTTTTCTTTTTCAAAAGGGAGCTCAACCGATGCCAGTCAAGTGGGGTGTGTGTGGCCCAGTGAGTGGAAACGAGGGAGACTGTGGTTGGAGTCCCCTCGCTGTGTCTCTAAAAGAACCAAGATGAACAAGTCATGGCTCTCAGAGGACTTTTCTTCCCCTGGGTCAGCCAGGGGACGGGAAAGGCACGCGTATTTTTGAGAGTGCTTCATGCAAAGCATCTTTTTCTTTTTCAAAAGGGAGCTCAACCGATGCCAGTCAAGTGGGGTGTGTGTGGCCCAGTGAGTGGAAACGAGGGAGACTGTGGTTGGAGTCCCCTCGCTGTGTCTCTAAAAGAACCAAGATGAACAAGTCATGGCTCTCAGAGGACTTTTCTTCCCCTGGGTCAGCCAGGGGACGGGAAAGGCACGCGTATTTTTGAGAGTGCTTCATGCAAAGCATCTTTTTCTTTTTCAAAAGGGAGCTCAACCGATGCCAGTCAAGTGGGGTGTGTGTGGCCCAGTGAGTGGCAACGAGGGAGACTGTGGTTGGAGTCCCCTCGCTGTGTCTCTAAAAGAACCAAGATGAACAAGTCATGGCTCTCAGAGGACTTTTCTTCCCCTGGGTCAGCCAGGAGACGGGAAAGGCACGCGTATTTTTGAGAGTGCTTCATGCAAAGCATCTTTTTCTTTTTCAAAAGGGAGCTCAACCGATGCCAGTCAAGTGGGGTGTGTGTGGCCCAGTGAGTGGAAACGAGGGAGACTGTGGTTGGAGTCCCCTCGCTGTGTCTCTAAAAGAACCAAGATGAACAAGACATGGCTCTCAGAGGACTTTTCTTCCCCTGGGTCAGCCAGGGGACGGGAAAGGCACGCGTATTTTTGAGAGTGCTTCATGCAAAGCATCTTTTTCTTTTTCAAAAGGGGGCTCAACCGATGCCAGTCAAGTGGGGTGTGTGTGGCCCAGTTAGTGGCAACGAAGGAGACTGTGGTTGGAGTCCCCTCGCTGTGTTTCTAAAAGACCCAAAATGAACAAATCATGGCTCTCAGAGGACTTTTCTTCCCCTGGGTCAGCCAGGGGACGGGAAAGGCACGCGTATTTTTGAGAGTGCTTCATGCAAAGCATCTTTTTCTTTTTCAAAAGGGAGCTCAACCGATGCCAGTCAAGTGGGGTGTGTGTGGCCCAGTGAGTGGCAACCAGGGAGACTGTGGTTGGAGTCCCCTCGCTGTGTCTCTAAAAGAACCAAGATGAACAAGTCATGGCTCTCAGAGGACTTTTCTTCCCCTGGGTCAGCCAGGGGACGGGAAAGGCACGCGTATTTTTGAGAGTGCTTCATGCAAAGCATCTTTTTCTTTTTCAAAAGGGAGCTCAACCGATGCCAGTCAAGTGGGGTGTGTGTGGCCCAGTGAGTGGCAACGAGGGAGACTGTGGTTGGAGTCCCCTCGCTGTGTCTCTAAAAGAACCAAGATGAACAAGTCATGGCTCTCAGAGGACTTTTCTTCCCCTGGGTCAGCCAGGGGACGGGAAAGGCACGCGTATTTTTGAGAGTGCTTCATGCAAAGCATCTTTTTCTTTTTCAAAAGGGAGCTCAACCGATGCCAGTCAAGTGGGGTGTGTGTGGCCCAGTGAGTGGAAACGAGGGAGACTGTGGTTGGAGTCCCCTCGCTGTGTCTCTAAAAGAACCAAGATGAACAAGTCATGGCTCTCAGAGGACTTTTCTTCCCCTGGGTCAGCCAGGGGACGGGAAAGGCACGCGTATTTTTGAGAGTGCTTCATGCAAAGCATCTTTTTCTTTTTCAAAAGGGAGCTCAACCGATGCCAGTCAAGTGGGGTGTGTGTGGCCCAGTGAGTGGAAACGAGGGAGACTGTGGTTGGAGTCCCCTCGCTGTGTCTCTAAAAGAACCAAGATGAACAAGTCATGGCTCTCAGAGGACTTTTCTTCCCCTGGGTCAGCCAGGGGACGGGAAAGGCACGCGTATTTTTGAGAGTGCTTCATGCAAAGCATCTTTTTCTTTTTCAAAAGGGAGCTCAACCGATGCCAGTCAAGTGGGGTGTGTGTGGCCCAGTGAGTGGCAACCAGGGAGACTGTGGTTGGAGTCCCCTCGCTGTGTCTCTAAAAGAACCAAGATGAACAAGTCATGGCTCTCAGAGGACTTTTCTTCCCCTGGGTCAGCCAGGGGACGGGAAAGGCACGCGTATTTTTGAGAGTGCTTCATGCAAAGCATCTTTTTCTTTTTCAAAAGGGAGCTCAACCGATGCCAGTCAAGTGGGGTGTGTGTGGCCCAGTGAGTGGCAACGAAGGAGACTGTGGTTGGAGTCCCCTCGCTGTGTTTCTAAAAGACCCAAAATGAACAAATCATGGCTCTCAGAGGACTTTTCTTCCCCTGGGTCAGCCAGGGGACGGGAAAGGCACGCGTATTTTTGAGAGTGCTTCATGCAAAGCATCTTTTTCTTTTTCAAAAGGGGGCTCAACCGATGCCAGTCAAGTGGGGTGTGTGTGGCCCAGTGAGTGGAAACGAGGGAGACTGTGGTTGGAGTCCCCTCGCTGTGTCTCTAAAAGAACCAAGATGAACAAGTCATGGCTCTCAGAGGACTTTTCTTCCCCTGGGTCAGCCAGGGGACGGGAAAGGCACGCGTATTTTTGAGAGTGCTTCATGCAAAGCATCTTTTTCTTTTTCAAAAGGGAGCTCAACCGATGCCAGTCAAGTGGGGTGTGTGTGGCCCAGTGAGTGGAAACGAGGGAGACTGTGGTTGGAGTCCCCTCGCTGTGTCTCTAAAAGAACCAAGATGAACAAGTCATGGCTCTCAGAGGACTTTTCTTCCCCTGGGTCAGCCAGGGGACGGGAAAGGCACGCGTATTTTTGAGAGTGCTTCATGCAAAGCATCTTTTTCTTTTTCAAAAGGGGGCTCAACCGATGCCAGTCAAGTGGGGTGTGTGTGGCCCAGTTAGTGGAAACGAGGGAGACTGTGGTTGGAGTCCCCTCGCTGTGTCTCTAAAAGAACCAAGATGAACAAGTCATGGCTCTCAGAGGACTTTTCTTCCCCTGGGTCAGCCAGGGGACGGGAAAGGCACGCGTATTTTTGAGAGTGCTTCATGCAAAGCATCTTTTTCTTTTTCAAAAGGGGGCTCAACCGATGCCAGTCAAGTGGGGTGTGTGTGGCCCAGTTAGTGGAAACGAGGGAGACTGTGGTTGGAGTCCCCTCGCTGTGTCTCTAAAAGAACCAAGATGAACAAGTCATGGCTCTCAGAGGACTTTTCTTCCCCTGGGTCAGCCAGGGGACGGGAAAGGCACGCGTATTTTTGAGAGTGCTTCATGCAAAGCATCTTTTTCTTTTTCAAAAGGGAGCTCAACCGATGCCAGTCAAGTGGGGTGTGTGTGGCCCAGTGAGTGGAAACGAGGGAGACTGTGGTTGGAGTCCCCTCGCTGTGTTATACATGCTTTTAGAAGGGCATGACATGGCTTGGAGGTTGACTTTCATAAAATGCAAACTGTTGGCTACCAAAATGCTGCCTTTCCAACAACTGTGGTTATAGGCAATGAGGAACATACTGATGAAGATGAGACGCAGATACCCGATTGGGATGACAACTTAAATATTCGGTCAGGGCAAGAAGAGGCTCGGTCTGAGGGGGAGGGGAGTGCAAACACAACAATTGATGATGAAGTTCTAGATCCCACCTACTGTCAACCCCCAGTCAGGCACTCGAGGAGGTCAACAGAGGCGGTGGAGGAGGATGCAACCGACGACGAAATTACCTTGCGCCTTCCTGGACAGAGTCGGAGCACTGGTAGCACGTCTACAAATGCATCCTCAGCCACCACTCTGCCTATGAGCATTATTCGGGGTGCATCAACAGGTCGCATGGCCTCTAAGCCTTGCCTAGCCTGGTCCTTTTTTGACATAGAAAAAGATCGCCCAAATCATGTGATATGTAAAATTTGTCATGATTCTCTTAGTAGAGGTCAAAACCTCAGCAGTTTGACAACTTCTTCCATGAATCGTCACATGAATAAATATCATAGGTCCCGGTGGGAAGCTCACTGTGCTGCAATGCGGCCTAGCGGAGCGAACCATCCACCGCCCGCCCCTTCCAGTGCATCCGCGCGCTCTTCATCTTCTAGGACTGTGGGGACAGCTGTCACACCTGTTTTTCCACGCAAAACTTCCACCACTGTAACCGCAACAGGCAGTTTGCTTGGTAGGTCGTCAGTTGGTTTGGAAGGGGAAACAAGTGAGTGTGTACAGCTCTCTCAGACATCGATAGCACCTACGTTGGATGAAGGCAACATCATGTCTCCGCCTGCACTTTCCTCACAAACCTGCATTTTTCCAGGGACACCCTACTCAACACCGTCTACACACAGCAGCCAGATCTCTGTCCCTCAGATGTGGTCAAATAAAAGGCCACTTCCTCCGACCCATGACAAAGCTAAGAGGTTGACTCTATCCCTCTGTAAGCTGTTGGCTACCGAAATGCTGCCTTTCCGCCTAGTGGACACACATGATTTTAGAGACCTTATGTCTGTCGCTGTGCCCCAGTACCAGATGCCTAGTCGCCACTACTTCTCTAAGAAAGGTGTGCCCGCGCTACACCAGCATGTCGCACACAACATCACCGCTTCCTTGAGAAACTCTGTGTGTGAACGGGTGCATTTCACCACCGATACTTGGACCAGTAAGCATGGACAGGGACGTTACATGTCGCTGACTGGGCACTGGGTAACTATGTTGATAGATGGTGAAGGGTCTGCTGCACAAGTCTTGCCGTCCCCACGACTTGTGTGTCAATCCTCTGTCTGTCCAAGTTCCGCCACTGCTTCTGCATCCTCCACCTCATCTGGGTCCTCCACCTCCGCCCCAAGCCTGCCTGGTCAGGCCACCAGCGTTCTCACTGCGCAGAAGGAATCACGCACCCCTCATTACTATGCTGGCAGCAGAGCGCAACGGCATCAGGCGGTCTTTAGCTTGACATGTCTTGGGAATAAGAGTCACACAGCTGAGGAGTTGTGGTCAGCTCTGCGGTCCGAGTTTAATAAATGGTTGTCTCCACTCAACCTGCAGCCTGGTAAGGCCGTGTGCGACAATGCTGCAAACCTGGGTGCGGCCCTTCGCCTGGGCAAGGTGACACACGTGCCTTGTATGGCTCACGTGTTGAACCTTGTTGTCCAGCAATTTTTAACACACTATCCCGGCCTAGATGGCCTTCTGACCAGGGCACGTAAACTGTCTGCAGTGCTCACTTCCCCGTTCAACCGCCGCAGCTGAGCGACTTGCATCGCTCCAGAAGTCTTTCGGCCTGCCGGTTCATCGCCTGAAATGCGATGTGGCGACACGCTGGAATTCAACTCTCCACATGTTACAGCGACTGTGGCAGCACCGGCGAGCCCTGGTGCAATACGTCATGATGTATAGCCTGGGCCAACGAGATGCAGAAGTGGGGCAGATCACCCTGATGGAGTGATCTCAGATCAAGGACCTATGCACCGTTCTGCACAGTTTCGACATGGCGACGAATATGTTTAGCGCTGACAATGCCATTATCAGCATGACGATTACAGTCATTTACATGCTGGAGCACACGCTAAACACTATTCGGAGTCAGGGGGTGGGACAACAGGAAGGGGAGGAACTACAGGAGGATTCATATGCGCAAGACACAACAACATCACCAAGGTCCAGACGTTCATCATCACCAACGCGGCAGGCATGGGACCATGGGGGACAGGGATCAACAAGGGCGCATGGTAGCAGGCGAGATGTTGAGGAAGGTGCAGGAGGACATGAAGATATGGAGGACGAACTGTCCATGGACATGGAAGACTCAGCGGATGAGGGAGACCTTGGTCAAAATTCAGTTGAAAGAGGTTGGGGGGAGATGTCAGAGGAAGAAAGAACGGTTAGCACCTCTATGCCACAAACACAGCGTGGACTTGGTCCACATGGCTGCGCAAGACACATGAGTGCCTTCTTGTTGCACTACCTCCAACATGACCCTCGGATTGTCAAAATTAGAAGTGATGATGACTACTGGCTTGCCACACTATTAGATCCCCGGGACAAGTCCAAATTTTGTGACATAATTCCACCCATAGAAAGGGACGCACGTATGCTGGAGTATCAGCATAAGCTGTTACTCGATCTTAGCTCGGCTTTTACACCAAACAACCGTGCAGGTGAAGGGAGTGATTCTCCCAGTTGTAACTTGACAAACATGGGACGGCATCGTCATCTTCAACAGTCTACCCGTACCAGTAGGACCGTATCTGGTGCTGGTAACAGCAATTTTATGGAATATTTTCATAATTTTTTTAGACCCTCCTTTGCAAGGCCACCAGAGACAACAAGTCTGACACATAGTCAACGGATGGAGAGGATGATACAGGAGTATCTCCAAATGAACATCGATGCAATGACTTTGCAAATGGAGCCTTGCTCCTTTTGGGCTTCAAATCTAGAAAAATTGACAGAGCTCTCCAGTTACGCCTTGGAGATTTTGTCGTGTGCAGCTGCCAGCGTTGTCTCTGAACGTGTCTTCTTCAGTGCTGCTGGGTGTGTGCTGACAGATAAGCGCACGCGTCTGTCCAGTGACAATGTGGACACACTGACGTTCATCAAAATGAACAAGTCATGGATCCAGAAGGAATTTACTACCCCTGTGTCATCCTGGGGAGAGTAAATGCTTGTGGATTTGGAATGTGCTTGATGCAAATCAAAACATCCTGTTTGCAACTAGGGCACAAGTG
Organism: Anomaloglossus baeobatrachus; assembly: GCF_048569485.1. Classification (NCBI taxonomy): domain Eukaryota; kingdom Metazoa; phylum Chordata; class Amphibia; order Anura; family Aromobatidae; genus Anomaloglossus; species Anomaloglossus baeobatrachus. Next base: position 303,376,292 of record NC_134353.1, on the reverse strand, counting down.
CTGCCACTGATGGGGTGTCTGTGTGCCCAATGTTGGGAAAAAAGGTAGACTCCGCTTGGAGTAACCCTTGCTTGATGTGTTTTTTAAAAATGATACAAGATGAACAGATCTGAAGGCAAGATGAAGGCAACATCATGTCTCCGCCTGCACTTTTCTCACAAACCTGCATTTTTCCAGGGACACCCTACTCAACACCGTCTACAGACAGCAGCCAGATCTCTTTCCCTCAGATGTGGTCAAATAAAAGGCCACTTACTGCGACCCATGACAAAGCTAAGTGGTTGACTCTATCCCTCTGTAAGCTGTTGGCTACCGAAATGCTGCCTTTACGCGTAGTGGACACACAGGATTTTACAGACCTTATGTCTGTCGCTGTGCCCCAGTACCACATGCCCAATCACCACTGCTTCTCCAAGAAAAGCATGCCCGCGCTACACCAGCATGTCGCACACAACATCACCACTTCCTTGAGAAAATCTGTGTGCGACAGGGTGCATTTCAACACAGATACTTGGACCAGTAAGCATAGACAGGGTCATTACATGTCACTGACTGGGCACTGGCAAACTATGGTGAGAGATGGAGAAGGGTCTGCTGTACAAGTCTTGCCGTCCCCACGAGTTGTTTCAATCCTTGTTCTGTATGTAGAAGTTAATACACTGCTTCTGCCTCTTCAACCTCGTGTGGGTCCTCTACCTTGGCGCAAACCCTGTGTGGTCAGGCCACCCTTCCTTGCAACTGCGCACAAGGACTACCACACACCTCCTTACTATGCTGGCAGCAGAGCTCAATGCCATCAGGCGGTCAAAGCTTTACTTTGAAATGTATGGGAAATGTGAGTCACACCGCTATTTCAGAGAATAGTAGTCAGGCAGGGTCAAAACATTAATTGAGGAACAGGAACAGAATGGGACGGCCAGGAAAGAATCAGAAAACAAGCAGAGTTGAAATGCGTATCGGCCAACAAGGTACATAAACAGCAAGCAGGAAAAGTAGTCAGGTAACAAGCACACAAAATCATAAAACTGAACTGGGGGTAAAATTAACCAGAGGTTCATAGCTATGTCTGGCAGTGGTCTGCAGACAGGATGGGCATAAAAAAGGGTGTGGTGTCTTCCCATTGGTTGTAGCTGAATGATGCTATTTCATCTGTGAGATACCCACCAGCTACATTCAGCCAGAGATTCTGCATCTGTCAAGGTAATGCAGCCCAGTGGGTGAGCATAACCTGCGTCCACCTGCGCCGCTGGCATCGACTACTCTCACATCATCAGCACTATTCATGAAAGGAACACGTTGTCACCTGGCAACCGGAGTACAAATTGACGGAGCGGACTACGTTGGTGACTTAACAGCCGTGTGCGGCAATGATGCAAACCTGGCTGCGGGCCATCCTCAGGGCAATGTGACACACGTGCCTTTTAGGGCTCACGTGTTGAACCGAATTCGCCAGCAATTTTTAAAACACCATCACGGCCTACATGGCCTTGTGCAGTGGGCACGCTCGCTATGTGCTCACTTCCATCGTGCGCACACAGCAGCTCAACAACTTTCATCACTCCGGAAGTCTTAGGGTCTGGCAGTTAAACGCCGTAAATGCGATGTTTCGACACGCAGGAATTGGAATCTGCACATGTTGCAGCGTGTGTGGCAGCACCGCAGAGCCCTGCTGAAATACGGTAAGACATATAGCCTGGGATAACTTGATCCAGAGGTGGTGCAGATCACGCTGCTGGAGTGGTGTCAGATCAAGGACCTATGCACCCTGCTACACAGTTTTGAAATGTCGACGAAGATGTTTAGCACTGGCAATGTCATTCTCAGCGTGACAATTCTGGTCATCTACATGATGGAGCACACTGTAATTATTATTCTGAGTCAGGTGTTGGGACAAGAGGAAGGGGAGGAAGTACAGGAGGAGTCATATGCGGAAGGGATAACAAGATCTACGAGGTCCAGATGGTCAGCGGCACCTATGCGGCATTCATGGTGAGGGAGAGGGATTAACAAGGGCGCATAGTATCAGCAAAAAGTGTTGATGAAAGTGCAGGAGCCCATGAAGAAATGGAGGACGAACTGGCGATGGGCATGGAAGACTCAGCAGATGAGTGAGAGCTTGCTCACATTTCGGTTGTGCGAGGTTGTGGGTAGAGGGCAGAGGAAGGATGCACGATTCTCACCTCTCTGCCACCAACACACCAAGGACTTGGTCCTCCTGGATGCACAAGACACATGAGCGCCTTCTTGCTGCACTACCTACATGACCCTCGGATTGTATGAATTTGAACTAATCCTGAATACTGGGTTGCCACACTGTTAGATCCCCGGTACAAGACAAAATTTGGCGAACTAATTCCTGCCATAGAAATAGACGCACGTATACAGGAGTATCTGCAGAATGTGGTACGCAATCTTAGATCTACTTGTCCACTAAACACCAGTGCTGCACAGAGTGAATCTCAACGCTTTGTCATGGATAGGAGGAAATGGTCTTTTACTTGTCCACATCGGAGGGACCGAGGGATGGCTGCTGTGCTGAGATGGCGTTGAGTACGGTGTCCCTGCACAGTTGCACTTTTGGTCATATCCCAAAATGAGTTGAAAAAGGACAGATGCTGTTGGAAAGGGGAACAGGTGTGTTGGAAAGGGGAAAAAAGTTTTGGTCCGTGGATTTGGTGGTTAAGCAACTGTAACATTTGCTGAAGAAACAACATCTGTTACAGTGGGACTGGCAGATTTGGATAAAGTGGTATATAATCTGTGACCGCTATATAACGAAAATTAATAAGAAAAGAAAGAGAAAGGTATATATCCCCATCAGCAGTCAGTGTCCACCGTGCTCCCAGTTGGAAAAGGAGAGGTTGGCAACTTGAAGGTTTGGTGGAGGATACAGAGCTGTGTGGCTATGAAACTAATAGTAGCCTGAACCGAGTTAGACGCCATTCGGATCTGGAGACTGTGAGCCCTGTTAGCGTCACAGGGTCCACATGCCCACCCAGCCCAGGAACTCCCTGTTAACAACACAGGGGCCATTGAGTACGCTGACCGTGTGCGTAGGGGCCACACCTGTGGACAGCAGGCGCATCAGCAGCAGCAGGCCTGTTAATGCCACTGGGCTGCACAAGCAGGACTGTTAGGACAGGAGCTGGTCTTAACCGTTCTGCGTTACCAACTGTGGTGGTGGCCTGCATCCACCACCCGATCCCTGCCTACCTCTGGCCTAAAGCCGCAATGGGTTCAACACATGGAGGTGTGCTCTTTCGGAGCATAATAGAAGACTGCGCACCTCCTTGTTGGCTCCAGCCCCTTTTATAACCTGGGTCCGCCCCAAACCAGGGTGAACCACAATGCACCTCCTGGAGACAAAAGTAGAGTGACACGTCATGAGTGGCATAACTAGCGTCCTATTTGGAAACGCAACTTCAATGATGACCTCATGGCTGCCATGACCCAAACACCTCACCAGTCATCGTCTGAGCATCAATAATGCGGTGACAAGTCATAGGTGTGGGCCTCTGCAAGCCATTTGGGAGGACACCTGATGCCCTGTGGTCTATATGGGACCCCCACATCAGGGCCAGGGCCAAAGAGTTCATTACCGGACCTAGTCTCTGATGCAGGAAGTGCCTGAGCATGCTCAGTAGCATGAAATACAGTCTCTGAAAAAAGACTATCAGCTTTAGCATGGTGTCTATGCCCAAAACAGGACTTAGACCCGGCACGGAATGCAAGCACCTGTGCAAAGAGGCTTTTCACACTTAGTGTGGGAGCATGCGCTGTATCCCGAAATGAAAACTTAGCGTCAGGAATGGCACAGTCAGGCTGAGCATACTCACTAGGCGAAACACTGTAATTATGCTGCAGCTGGGGTACATCGGCACACGCATGCGCACTAGCTGCCTCTCCACACTTAGACGTGGAGGGGAAATTTGTCTTGGAGATGCTGTCTATGAACAGAAGGAAAAGCTAAAGGAAGCCTGACTTTCTATCCCTCCGAATTATGAAATGCAGCAATGAATTCCATGAGTTTGCTATAACATTAGCGTAGCAAAATGTGCATGAGGGTGTGATGTAGAGGTGCTAGAAATAGCTTGTCACCAGTGGGGCACTAATGGAATACAACAGCCAGTTCTATGATGCCACAAAATGGCAGTATTTTGTGCTATCATTATAGCTTATTAAAAACAGAGCACGAGGTTGTCATGCAGAGGTGCTGCACATAGATTTGCAGTAGTGTGAATTGACAAAAGTACAATAGCCACGTTTAGGATACAACTAGGTACAGTGAGTGTTTGCTAGTAAAATTGCTTAGTTTAAAAAAGTTGTAGTGTGCAATGCAGGCAGACGTGCTATGCAAATGTCTTTGCACTAGTGGGACTATAGCAAAGTCCAATAGCCACGTATAGGATGCCACTAGGTACACTGAGTGTGTGCTAGTATAATGGCTTCGTTATAATTTGTTGGAGTGTGCAACGCAGGCAGATGCGCTCTGCAAATGTCTTGGCACTAGTGGGACTATAGCAAAGTCCAATAGCCACGTATAGGATGCCACTAGGTACACTGTGTGTTTGCTAGTATAATGGATGAGTTTAAAAAAGATAGAGTGTGCAATGCAGGCAGACGTGCTGCAAATAACGTTCCAATACTGTGAATTGACAAAAGTACAATAGCCACGTTTAGGATACAACTAGGTACAGTGAGTGTTTGCTAGTATAATGGCTTCGTTATAATTAGTTGGAGTGTGCAACGCAGGAAGATGCGCTCTGCAAATGTCTTGGCACTAGTGGGACTATAGCAAAGTCCAATAGCCACGTATAGGATGCCACTAGGTACACTGACTGTTTGGTAGTATAATGGCTGAGTTTAAAAAAGTTTGAGTGTGCAATGCAGGCAGACGTGCTGCAAATAACGTTCCAATACTGTGAATTGACAAAAGTACAATAGCCACGTTTAGGATGCCACTAGGTACACTGACTGTTTGCTAGTATAATGGCTGAGTTTAAAAAAGTTAGAGTATGCAATGCAGGCAGACGTGCTGCAAATAACGTTCCAATACTGTGAATTGACAAAAGTACAATAGCCACGTATAGGATGCCACTAGGTACACTGACTGTTTGCTAGTATAATGGCTGAGTTTAAAAAAGTTAGAGTGTGCAATGCAGGCAGACGTGCTGCAAATAACGTTCCAATACTGTGAATTGACAAAAGTACAATAGCCACGTTTAGGATGCCACTAGGTACACTGACTGTTTGCTAGTATAATGGCTGAGTTTAAAAAAGTTAGAGTGTGCAATGCAGGCAGACGTGCTGCAAATAACGTTCCAATACTGTGAATTGACAAAAGTACAATAGCCACGTTTAGGATGCCACTAGGTACACTGACTGTTTGGTAGTATAATGGCTGAGTTTAAAAAAGTTAGAGTGTGCAATGCAGGCAGACGTGCTGCAAATAACGTTCCAATACTGTGAATTGACAAAAGTACAATAGCCACGTTTAGGATGCCACTAGGTACACTGACTGTTTGGTAGTATAATGGCTGAGTTTAAAAAAGTTAGAGTGTGCAATGCAGGCAGACGTGCTGCAAATAACGTTCCAATACTGTGAATTGACAAAAGTACAATAGCCACGTTTAGGATACAACTAGGTACAGTGAGTGTTTGCTAGTATAATGGCTGAGTTTAAAAAAGTTAGAGTGTGCAATGCAGGCAGACGTGCTGCAAATAACGTTCCAATACTGTGAATTGACAAAAGTACAATAGCCACGTTTAGGATACAACTAGGTACAGTGAGTGTTTGCTAGTATAATGGCTGAGTTTAAAAAAGTTAGAGTGTGCAATGCAGGCAGACGTGCTGCAAATAACGTTCCAATACTGTGAATTGACAAAAGTACAATAGCCACATTTAGGATGCCACTAGGTACAGTGAGTGTTTGCTAGTATAATGGCTGAGTTTAAAAAAGTTAGAGTGTGCAATGCAGGCAGACGTGCTGCAAATAACGTTCCAATACTGTGAATTGACAAAAGTACAATAGCCACGTTTAGGATGCCACTAGGTACACTGACTGTTTGCTAGTATAATGGCTGAGTTTAAAAAAGTTAGAGTGTGCAATGCAGGCAGACGTGCTGCAAATAACGTTCCAATACTGTGAATTGACAAAAGTACAATAGCCACGTTTAGGATGCCACTAGGTACACTGACTGTTTGCTAGTATAATGGCTGAGTTTAAAAAACTTGGAGTGTGCAATGCAGGCAGATGTGCTCTGCAAATGTCTTGGCACTAGTGGGACTATAGCAAAGTCCAATAGCCACGTATAGGATGCCACTAGGTACACTGAGTGTGTGCTAGTATAATGGCTTCGTTATAATTAGTTGGAGTGTGCAACGCAGGCAGATGCGCTCTGCAAATGTCTTGGCACTAGTGGGACTATAGCAAAGTCCAATAGCCACGTATAGGATGCCACTAGGTACACTGAGTGTTTGCTAGTATAATGGCTTCGTTATAATTAGTTGGAGTGTGCAACGCAGGCAGATGCGCTCTGCAAATGTCTTGGCCCTAGTGGGACTATAGCAAAGTCCAATAGCCACGTATAGGATGCCACTAGGTACACTGAGTGTTTGCTAGTATAATGGCTTAGTTATAATGAGTTGGAGTGTGCAACGCAGGCAGATGCGCTCTGCAAATGTCTTGGCACTAGTGGGACTATAGCAAAGTCCAATAGCCACGTATAGGATGCCACTAGGTACACTGAGTGTTTGCTAGTATAATGGCTTAGTTATAATGAGTTGGAGTGTGCAACGCAGGCAGATGCGCTCTGCAAATGTCTTGGCACTAGTGGGACTATAGCAAAGTCCAATAGCCACGTATAGGATGCCACTAGGTACACTGAGTGTTTGCTAGTATAATGGCTTCGTTATAATTTGTTGGAGTGTGCAACGCAGGCAGATGCGCTCTGCAAATGTCTTGGCACTAGTGGGACTATAGCAAAGTCCAATAGCCACGTATAGGATGCCACTAGGTACACTGAGTGTTTGCTAGTATAATGGCTTCGTTATAATTAGTTGGAGTGTGCAACGCAGGCAGATGCGCTCTGCAAATGTCTTGGCACTAGTGGGACTATAGCAAAGTCCAATAGCCACGTATAGGATGCCACTAGGTACACTGAGTGTTTGCTAGTATAATGGCTTCGTTATAATTAGTTGGAGTGTGCAACGCAGGCAGATGCGCTCTGCAAATGTCTTGGCCCTAGTGGGACTATAGCAAAGTCCAATAGCCACGTATAGGATGCCACTAGGTACACTGAGTGTTTGCTAGTATAATGGCTTAGTTATAATGAGTTGGAGTGTGCAACGCAGGCAGATGCGCTCTGCAAATGTCTTGGCACTAGTGGGACTATAGCAAAGTCCAATAGCCACGTATAGGATGCCACTAGGTACACTGAGTGTTTGCTAGTATAATGGCTTCGTTATAATTAGTTGGAGTGTGCAACGCAGGCAGATGCGCTCTGCAAATGTCTTGGCCCTAGTGGGACTATAGCAAAGTCCAATAGCCACGTATAGGATGCCACTAGGTACACTGAGTGTTTGCTAGTATAATGGCTTAGTTATAATGAGTTGGAGTGTGCAACGCAGGCAGATGCGCTCTGCAAATGTCTTGGCACTAGTGGGACTATAGCAAAGTCCAATAGCCACGTATAGGATGCCACTAGGTACACTGAGTGTTTGCTAGTATAATGGCTTAGTTATAATGAGTTGGAGTGTGCAACGCAGGCAGATGCGCTCTGCAAATGTCTTGGCACTAGTGGGACTATAGCAAAGTCCAATAGCCACGTATAGGATGCCACTAGGTACACTGAGTGTTTGCTAGTATAATGGCTTCGTTATAATTAGTTGGAGTGTGCAACGCAGGCAGATGCGCTCTGCAAATGTCTTGGCACTAGTGGGACTATAGCAAAGTCCAATAGCCACGTATAGGATGCCACTAGGTACACTGAGTGTTTGCTAGTATAATGGCTGAGTTTAAAAAACTTGGAGTGTGCAATGCAGGCAGATGTGCTCTGCTAATGTCTTTGCACTAGTGGGACTATAGCAAAGTCCAATAGCCACGTATAGGATGCCACTAGGTACACTGAGTGTGTGCTAGTATAATGGCTTAGTTATAATTCGTTGGAGTGTGCAACGCAGGCAGACGTGCTGCAAATGTCTTGGCACTAGTGGGACTATAGCAAAGTCCAATAGCCACGTATAGGATGCCACTAGGTACACTGAGTGTTTGCTAGTATAATGGCTTCGTTATAATTAGTTGGAGTGTGCAACGCAGGCAGATGCGCTCTGCAAATGTCTTGGCCCTAGTGGGACTATAGCAAAGTCCAATAGCCACGTATAGGATGCCACTAGGTACACTGAGTGTTTGCTAGTATAATGGCTTAGTTATAATGAGTTGGAGTGTGCAACGCAGGCAGATGCGCTCTGCAAATGTCTTGGCACTAGTGGGACTATAGCAAAGTCCAATAGCCACGTATAGGATGCCACTAGGTACACTGAGTGTTTGCTAGTATAATGGCTTCGTTATAATTAGTTGGAGTGTGCAACGCAGGCAGATGCGCTCTGCAAATGTCTTGGCACTAGTGGGACTATAGCAAAGTCCAATAGCCACGTATAGGATGCCACTAGGTACACTGAGTGTTTGCTAGTATAATGGCTGAGTTTAAAAAACTTGGAGTGTGCAATGCAGGCAGATGTGCTCTGCTAATGTCTTTGCACTAGTGGGACTATAGCAAAGTCCAATAGCCACGTATAGGATGCCACTAGGTACACTGAGTGTGTGCCAGTATAATGGCTTAGTTATAATTCGTTGGAGTGTGCAACGCAGGCAGACGTGCTGCAAATGTCTTGGCACTAGTGGGACTATAGCAAAGTCCAATAGCCACGTATAGGATGCCACTAGGTACACTGAGTGTTTGCTAGTATAATGGCTTCGTTATAATTTGTTGGAGTGTGCAACGCAGGCAGATGCGCTCTGCAAATGTCTTGGCCCTAGTGGGACTATAGCAAAGTCCAATAGCCACGTATAGGATGCCACTAGGTACACTGAGTGTTTGCTAGTATAATGGCTGAGTTTAAAAAACTTGGAGTGTGCAATGCAGGCAGATGTGCTCTGCTAATGTCTTTGCACTAGTGGGACTATAGCAAAGTCCAATAGCCACGTATAGGATGCCACTAGGTACACTGAGTGTTTGCTAGTAAAATTGCTTAGTTTAAAAAACTTGGAGTGTGCAATGCAGGCAGATGTGCTCTGCAAATGTCTTTGCACTAGTGGGACTATAGCAAAGTCCAATAGCCACAGATAGGATGCCACTAGGTACACTGAGTGTTTGCTAGTATAATGGCTTACTTAGAATGAGTTGGAGTGTGCAGAGGACAAGAGGGTACAGTGGCAGGATTGTGGTGCTCTGGGTAGAGGAATGGAAGCCTGCCTTTCTATTCCCTCCTAATGGTGAAATGCAGGGAGGAAATCCCTGACCTGGGCTACACAGACGCTGTTGCTGTTTGCAGGACCTGTCACCTATGGCTCTCTGACCCTGCCGGTACGAGCCCTTAAAAGGACTGCTAGAATGTGCTCTCCCTAAGCTGTCTAACGCTGTGTATGCAGCGCATACAGCTGTATCGGCGATAGGACAAAGGACGGAACGGCAACAGTGATGTCTGACACCAAAGACGCAGAAGGCAGATAATGGCGATCGTGAAGAAAATGTCCGGTTTTATAATGCAGGGACATGTGACATGCAGATCCTATCACACATGCCGTTGCTTCTCTGCCTCAAAGTCCACTTAGGTGTGTGTGTCTGTGATTGGCTGACATGCTGGCCAGCCCCACAAGACGCGCGCGCTTAGGGAAGGAAGACAAGAAAAAAAAAAAAAAAATGGCGATCGCCATTATAGAAACAGCAGTGATCTGAAGGCGCTGTTCACGCACACTATACACTGAAATGTGATAATAGTTTGATTCACAGAGTGACTTACACTATTACAGCAGAAACCAAGCTAAGATTTAGCTGTTTTTTGGCTGCTAGAACCGTTCTCGAACGTTTCTAGAACTATCGAGCTTTTGCAAAAAGCTCGAGTTCTAGTTCGATCTAGAACATGCCCCAAAATCACTCGAGCCTAGAACTGGAGAACCACGAACCACGAACCGCGCTCAACTCTACCGATGATACGATTACGACGCTTTTGCGCTCGTTAATCATATCATCTAGGCTTTACACACTACGATGTCGAGAGCGACGCAGGAAGTGTGTCACTTTCGACATGACCCCACCGACATCGCACCTGCGATGTCGTAGTGTGCAAAGTACCCCTTAGTCAAATGTTAGTTCTGCAGAAAATTATGTAAGTTGCATGGCCAGCTTAAGGTTTTTGCTTAGCCTTTAAACAGACCTAAATTTTGTCAAATGTCGGAAGCTCTTAGTCCTGTTCTTTATGGATTCAATAAAAATCATAATTATTTTTAGTTGGAAAAATAATTTTTTATTTAAAACTCTGCTTCATGAAAATATACATTAGTCCTAAAACTTTATTAGAGCATCTCAGAAAGATGTCCTCTGCTGTCACACTAGGTATGGGTGAGTAACAAGTGAATGGCGGAAGGGAAACCCTGCTTCTAAGGAAGAGGGAGGTTTCGACCCCTGACCAAACCTAGCATGGGTCTCTGGGGTCCCTCACCACCCGAGATAGGTTTCACATCTATGCACCTAGCAGGATACCTGATCCTAGGAGGGCCCTAGAGTTGGGCCCTAGATAGGGAACGGGTGGGATGATCTCTTCATCAACCCCACTAAACACTAAGGGGCACTTTGCACACTGCGACATCGCAGGTGCGATGTCGGTGGGGTCAAATTGAAAATGACGCACTTCCGGCATCGCAGGCGACATCGCAGTGTGTAAAGGCTGGATGATACGATTAACGAGCGCAAAAGCGTCGTAATCGTATCATCGGTGCAGCGTCGGCGTAATCCATGATTACGCTGACGCGACAGTCCGATGTTGTTCCTCGCTCCTGCGGCAGCACACATCGCTGTGTGTGAAGTCGCAGGAGCGAGGAACGTCTCCTAACGGCCTCACTGCGGCTTCCGTAGGATATGCGGAAGGAAGGAGGTGGGCAGGATGTTTACATCCTGCTCATCTCCGCCCCTCCGCTCTGATTGGCCGCCTGCCGTGTGACGTCGCAGTGACGCCGCACGACCCGTCCCCTTAACAAGGAGGCGGGTCGCCGGCCACAGGGACGTCGCACGGCAGGTGAGTGTGTGTGTGAAGCTGGCGTAGCGATAACTTTCGCTACGCCAGCTATCACCACATATCGCTGCTGCGACGGGGGCGGGCACTATCGCACTCGGCATCGCAGCATCGGCCTGCGATGTCGTAGTGTGCAAAGCCCGCCTAAAGAAAACACAGGGAACACACACATGGGGAAAGCGCATGATAATTTATCTCCAGATGCCTCAGGAAGAAGTTCAGCAAAGAGCAGCAACGATCCTACAGATGAATGCAAACTACCTGCTTGCATCCGGAGCTTGTGAAGGAACTGAATATCACAAGCACAAGTTCAGAGAAAATGAGAGTATTTAAACCCATGTGGTGTTACGGTTGTACTGCCTGATAGAATAATAGATGTAGGTATACTTTTATCAGCAGACAGAATCCACCATGCAGTAGTGTTAATGCTGTAGCTGGTGGCCGTGAGCCAAGCTGAGAGCCAACAATTAACCAAAGTGTAATACAACCGCATTAACAGTCATGCTGATGTAGCCAATAGCAGAACCTAAAGCTCTGTTACTGCACAGAACCCAAACTAAAATGTGCAGCACACGTGTTAACGGTCACACGGTTGCCATATCGAGATGATGCCTGAAGCTCTGTTAAAGCACAGAGTCAGGTTATGTATTACTAGCCTCTGTTACCTCACACAGGACAATTTATAGCATACACAGTATGGATAGGGATACATCAGGTGAGCACTAACCGTACTCCGCTAACTACAGGATCAGGATATGCTCAGGTAGCATTCAGGGGTGAGCACATAGGCTTCCTAACTCCCAGGCCGACTTGCCTCCAGGTACACCTAGCTAACCACTGGTACCTCCACAGCTGAAGCCGCCTGACTATGGAAAACTAGCCTTGACCAGAGGACTGATCCTAGAACAGTCTGGTATGACCACAACGCCCATCCCAGAGCTTGTGTTCTGAACCTAAATCAGTCCGGTTGGACCTCGGCGCCTGTCCCTAAGCTAAAAGCATGTGTACACTCATCTCCACACACAAAGACGACTGAACACCTCCATGTGGGCTCCCGGGGCTTTTATAACCTAGGTACCGCATAGCCAGCCCAACCCTCAGCCAATAAGCAGCAGCCATGTGGCCGCGCATCAGTGGTGACATCACCCGCGGCCAATAGGAAGGCAGCGCGTCAGCAGTGACGTCACCCATTGCCAATCAGGTGCCGCCACGTGGTGCACAGGCGTAGATAGTTGTAAACATGCGCGGTAGTGCTAATTCCACTTTTAGGCTCGGAATGCCAAAAAGTCCGAGCCACCACATGAGAATCCAAAGACTGCCTAGAACACCTTCAGGTACGAGATGGAACAGAACCATAGGATGACCGGTGTACCGCTGCACCACAGTTCGTGACATGGGGAACTATAGATTATTAGCAGCTGAAGAGAAAAGGAGATCCACAGGGTCCCAAAGGGAAAAGGAGGAAAATCCAGCAGAGAAGATACCTTGTACACTAATTTACTAACAGCAGGAATAACATAAAGTCAGGGAGCATTTTGCACAGCCATACGCTGTGACCTTCTGTTACCAGACACCACAGGATTGTCTGTCACCAATGACACACCCATAAAACCTACTGTACAAAAAGTAGAAAGGTTATAATCAGCATTTCCATCTATCTAAATGGCTGCCAAGTCATCTTACATTTCCCTACAACAGTGGAATTGACTAGATCGAAACATTTGTGAAAAGCTGGTCTCTGATGAAGCAACACCTATAAGCGCTCATGCTTCAGTATCTCTAAGTGTTACAGTATTTTGTAAATAAGAATAACACCTGTCAAAGACCTCTTGACTTTTTAAAGATCGTCCAATTTTTAATTTTTGTGCTTTTGTTTATTCACCCCCTTTATCCCCCCCCCTTTTTTTTCCGTCAATATAGCCGTGTGAGGGCTTATTTTTTTTGCGGGATTAGTTGTTTTGAATTACACTATCTATTTGATCATATTTTGTAATGGTAAGTGCGAAAAAAATTCCAAGTGTGGCGAAATATTGAAAAAAGGTACAATTCTGTAATTTTTTGAAGAGAGGGGATTATTTCTAGAGTTCATTTTACTATAAAAACTACCTGGCAGTATTATTCTCCAGGCCAGTACAATTAGATAGTATATAGTTTTAGTTTGAGGTGGTGAACTTATTTTTATTAATATACGTTTTGGGGATATAAATATGTTTTGATCATTTTTTTATTTTGTTGCAGCAGCGAAAAAACTGCAATTCTGACATTCTAATTTTGTTTTTCTCATTACGCCATTAATCGATCAGAATAATATATTTTATATTTTAAGAGATTGGACGTTTGCGAATGCAAATATATGTATTTTTTTATTTCTTAATTATTAATATGGTAAAAAGGGGTGACTTGAACTTTTATATTTTTTTCAGTTTTTTCAGGACTTTTTTTTCTACTTTGTTTGTACTTAATAATCCCCTTAGGGGACTTGAATCTGCAATATTCTGATCAATTGTTCTATATATATATATCAATGCCACAGCATAGCAATGCTGTATACAGCAGTATAGAAGAAATCACAGTGTCCTATAAACACCGGTCATGGCTAGCGTTCATAGGAGTACTGAGATGAGAGACACAGGTCCAGTCAGCTGACAACTCATTAAGGTCAAGTGATCACATAGTGGGAGCAACGATGAGAGATCAGAACACTCTCTTGCCGAGGCACTTTAAATGCGACTGTCAGAAATTGACAGCTACCATTGGTTAAAAGCTATGATTGGAGTGCCGCTCCCCCTGCAATAGTTAGAGGCACATGTCTGTTGATTAACTAAGCTGACATGTGCAGGGAAAGATGCGGGCTCGGCGTACGAGCCCATATCAAAGGCAGGGACATGACCCATGATGTACAAATCAAATTTATGGGGCCTTAATCATGGGCAGCATAAATCAGAGCTTGGCTGAGCCATTGAGGCCAAGTTGGTTTTACTCTGAAATGCTGTGGTGTTTGAGAATAAACGTGGTTTGAAAAGCCTTTGTGCACATATGAGAGAGACCTATTAGTCAACTGGAAATAGGGCAGGTTTCTCCGCATTGTTTGCGATCCCCATTTCCTCTGCCTGCTTCTGATCTTTGAAAGTCAGGCTGAGATTTCAAACATAGAAGGCAGGTCATTCACAGAATGGATGCAAGTAGAGGGTCTGGGGAATCACAGATAGGGAGGAGAACCGAAATCTAATTAGCAGAAAACGTCAAGTGGATTTCTTTACCAAAGGTTTCAATTAATTAGTATTACAACATTGTTACAGCAATTACTTTACTTTATTTTACAAAATTGTGCTTTAAATAGTATGTTAATTATTTTTATAGTTATAATCAATAATATTTTCACTGGTAAAATATTGTTAAGGAAAGTTAATTTGACATTTTAACTAAACTCATGTAAAACAATTCAAAAATATTTATATAATGTGTATATTTATGATGTTTATCTTTTTGAATACTTTTCATTGTGACAAAAAAGTGTTAATATTTATTCTCTTTTATTTTTCTTTAGAGAGCTGACATAGGGATTTCTGCCTTGACTATCACTCCTGACCGTGAGAATGTAGTAGACTTCACAACTCGCTATATGGATTACTCTGTGGGAGTTCTGTTGAAAAAAGCTGAGAGAACTGTGGACATGTTTGCCTGCTTAGCACCATTTGATCTATCTTTGTGGGCCTGTATTGCTGGGACTGTTCTGTTGGTAGGTCTTCTGGTCTACCTATTAAACTGGCTTAATCCTCCACGTCTGCAGATGGGGTCTATGACGTCTACAACACTGTACAACTCCATGTGGTTTGTGTATGGATCGTTTGTTCAACAAGGTACGTTTGACTTCTTTTTATATAAAATATGTTAAAGTCTCTAATAATCTAGTGTAGCTTATATTGAACAAGATTTGAAATGTATAGACTTCACATTGTTGAAAGAGACCGAAGGATTTCTGCACACCTATATCCACAGAATATCTGTGGTTCGTTCTCCAACATGTTTGGAACAACCTCCCTCCTGAGTTACTTCAAAAACTGTGTGCAAGTGTTCCTAGAAGAATTGATTTTTTTTATGTTGTTTTGAAGACCAAGGGCGGTCACACGAAATAGTGATTTGATATCCACTTCTATTTTTTAAAACTTTGCAACATTTTTACACACGATTTTTTCGACACATAAACATATTTGTACATAAACTTCTTTATGTAGCATAATGTGCAAATGTTTAGGCAGGTATTAAAAAATGCTGCAAAGTAAGAATGCGTTAAAAAATGTAAGAGTTAAATGTTTATTTTTTTTCGATTTAATAAAATACAAAGTGAGTGAACAAAAGATAAATCAAAATCAAATATCTACGTGGTTTGACCACCCTTTACCTTAAAAATCATCACAGCATTAATTCTTCTAGGTACATTTGACCGCAGTTCTTGAAGGAACTTGGCTGAGAGGTTGTTCGCAACATGTTGAGGAACTAATCAGAGATCTTCTGTGGATATAGGCTTGTGAAATTCCTAGTTCTTAATTACATATGATCTATTTTTGGGATTGTTGTCTTCTAGTATCATAAATTTTAATGCCAATTTGGCGCCCCTGACCCGGTCAGGCACCACTGAGTACTGCACCCATGCTGGGACAGTACTTCCAGTTAGTCCTAAAGGCCAGAATGAGGTGTGTATGCACAGACACATAGCAACCAGGTCTCCCACACCTTTAGAGGGGAGCCTTGGGTAGTCTCCAGAGTGGGGCTAGCTTTCAAATCTCATCAAGAGGTGGAGTGGAGGGGCTGGGAGCTAAAGTGCAGAGGTTGTAAGGAAGAGAAGGAGAGCCAGTCTGGTAGTGGACTGCCACTAGTCAGACCCTGCGTGGTATAGTGACAGTTGGCGGGGGAGAACGGTCACCGGGTAGTCAGAAGAAGAGGTGCTCCTGGTGACTAGGCATGTATGGGGTACAGGTCCCTAGAGTAAACTCAAGTTTAACTATCTGCTAAACCTGCCGGTGAGGGGAACTACAAGTACCTCACCAACCACATAGAGTCCGAGCCCCAGCAGCAACGCAGGGACCCATAAGGAGACAGAGCTAGAAGCCATCCCACGCTGCCGGCAAATGGTCCAAAAAGGGGAGAAAAGGCAGTAGCGACTCCCTGGATAGACCCCCTTGGTACTTTAAGTCAGGGGATTATCCGAACAAAGAAGTGCTAGGAAGGCGAGCTAACCTGTTACCCTCAGACTGGCCTGAAGGAGCCCCTGGTCCTACCTGGTTCATCACAGCAACGCCCGGGTCAGCTCACCTTAACATCTGTGAGTAAAAATCAGTTAAATGACTTTTGGACTCTGCCTGAGTTATTTTGGACCCGTTATTCTACACACCTGAGCCCCTGCTTTACTCACGGGAGGCCACACCATCTGACTGCAGACCCCATCAACCCCAGATGCTCATAAAATCTGCAGTGGCGGTCATCCATATTCCTGACCACAAGGCGTGAGTGGCGTCACGACACATACAAAATCTGACTTACCTGTCTGCCATATACAGAAGATGACCCTGTGGCATCCCTGAGGCTGAAGCGACAACGCTGGGATGACACACTACATGTCTCCCTGATGGTATTGCAGGATGGATAAGTATCTGCCTGTATTTCTCAGCATTGGGAACATCAAGAAAGGGGCAACATTGAGGACTCTAGATGCAGAGAAAAGTTAGTGCAGCAGATTAAAGACAGAAACCTACAACCATATACTGATTGTCAAAGTCTGGCAAGAAATGATCTTTATGGAATATTTGTGTCCAAAAAACATATTTTCACATGAAAACAATGCCAAGTGACACAGCTATGAATGAAAACATCGAAATTAGAGTACAGTGAATGCAGCAGGTGCTCTTGTTTGATGAGTAAAAATGTGAAATAATTAGCTGTATAAATAAGCAGTTTGTTCAAGATGCAGAGCGGTACAATAATGAGTGTTTCTAGGCAATAATGAAACATGATGGAGGTTCTTTGTAAGCTTTTGGGCTGTATTTCAGCAAATTGAGTAAGAGAATTAGTCAAGATTGTGTTCTCAATGCTGATAAATAGATAATTAAACACTATATAATATAATTAAGGAGGCATCTGATTAGTTCTACATTTATTCTGCAGAAGGACAACAACCCCAAACATACAGTAAATATGTTAAAGAACTATCAGGTCTGGATATGAGGACATGGCCCTTTCAGAGCTATGATCTAAACATCACCTGCCTGGGATTACTTGAAAATGATTGGCAGAATTCTTCATGCACAAAAGATCTGTACTTTGTTCTCCAAGATTTTTGGAATTTAAAGAAATATATACAGTATATGTATATATATATATATATATATATATATATATATATATATATATATATACAGTATACATGTGTATAATATATAACTACATCTGTGAAATATTTCTACTTCCTTCATGTCAGTTGATTTATAATATCTAAACCTCCTCTGGTTGTACCTCGAAGGTGTTTGCTTGGAACTCTAGTGCTAACATAATTGTTTCTTCTCTTCATTTTCCCTGCATGTTTATCTGATATGAGAAAAGATAACAGCAGGTTTATAATCTGAAATATGACACTTCAGTCTGAGGGGGAAAAAAACAACAGAAAATGAAATAGGACAACTACTCAGAGAACTCTACTGTATAGTGTGGAGATCTAATCATAAAGTCCCATTAGGCTACCAAATATCAGTTTGGTATCGAAATACTTTCATTAGTATTGTCACCTAATATTTCATTTTCAGTTTAAATGTAACACAAACTTTATTTGCTAAATCTCTACTGTTTACTGACGCAAGACCACACGGGAATAGTAGAATAATTGAAAGTGACAGACACACAATGTAATTGCAGTTTTTTCTTCTTCTTGACTTAAATCTTTTTTTTATTTGCCTGAGAATTGTAAGACTTATGAGTTGCATAATATCATTGTCAATAGATTTTTTTAATGAAGACATTCCACAAAGCCTTGCTTGCCCTATAGAGAGTAAAATATCTATCTATCTATCTATCTATCTATCTATCTATCTATCTATCTATCTATCTACAGTATCTATCTATCTATCTATCTCATATCTATCTACCTATTTATCTCATATTTATCTACTGTATCTATCATCTATTCATCTATCTATCTATGCTCTATCATTTGCTAACAACCTTGCTAAGACCCCTTAAGGGTGCTTTACACGCTGCGATATCGGTAACAATATATAGTCGGGGTCACGTCGGTAGTGACGCACATCCGGCGCCATTACCGACATTGCAGCGTGTAACACAAATGAGCGACGATCAATGAGCACAAAAACGTGAAAAATCGTTGCTCGTTGACACGTTGCTCATTTCCTTAATATCACTGCAGCGACAGGTACGATGTTGTGTGTCTTTCCTGCGGCATCACACATCGCTATGTGTGACACCGCAGGAGCGACGAACATCTCCCTACCTGCCTCCACTGGCAATGTGGAAGGAAGGAGGTGGGCGGGATGTTATGTCCCGCTCATCTCCACCCCTCCGCTTCTATTGGCCGGCCGCTCAGTGACACAGCAGTGATGTCGCTATGACGCCGAACGCACCTTTCACTTGAAGGAGGGATTGTTCGGCGGTCACAGCGACGTCGCTGACAAGGTAAGTGCGTGTGACGCTGCCGTAGCGATAATGTTGATTACGGCAGCGATCACCACATATCGTACCACCGAGGGGGGCGGGTGCTATCGGTCGCGACATCGCTAGCAATAGCTAGCGATGTTGCAACGTGTTAAGCACCCTTTAGTCCAGAGTATAACACTCATGAAAGATTTTATATGTATAGTTCAGACAGAATATCTTTTATTGATACATTGTAACTAGAGATAAGCAGATTTGATGAGTTTTGTATGTGCCAAAACATGTAGATTTTCCCAGAAAATTTGGTTTGCTACATTTGAATTTTTATTATGTTATGGAGTCTCAGGACTGCAGAGTATAAGAACGATGAGATATATATGAAAAAAACCTCACCACTAACCTTTCAGGTCATCGCTGATGCTCGCCATCCAGTCCTGTGTAGATCTTCTTTCCACTGTCACATTCCACATTTCTGGAATTTTCACTCAAGCATGTGATTTCCAGGTACAACAAGGTCTCAGATGTTTCTATGTACAGTGGTGATGCTTTCACAACATTTTGACATGCCAGGATGTCCAAGGCCTAATGAGTAACTTTTCACTATCTACGGTAGAATTGTATAGAGCTGGTTGCTATTTTTTTAAATTTCTTCATAGAGAATTAGGAGAATCATTATTATTAAGAATACGGATGTTTGTAAAATTTGAGTAGAATTCCATTCCACTTAAATAAATATGACCATCTGTAACTGACCAATGTGTAAAATTGGGAAGACAAATTACTTTTAACCCCTTCACATCCTATTTGGAGGGAACTTCCCAACCTTGGATGCAATGCTTTGTCATGGTGATCATGCAGGCACAGGAGCTGTGTCCATGCAATTGCTACAAAGAGCTCGGCAAACATGACATTACATGCCCCTCTCAACCTCTTTTATGATAGCAGTGGTTCTAGTTTCTGCAGAGTCTTATCTGAATGAACCAAAAGTCGAGCATAGAGGACTCAACTCCTTCCATTTATGTGGAACTACTGGAAAAAGTTGAACACTATACTTGTCTTTGTCTCGCAGTCCCATAAACAATCAATAGAGTTAAAGAGCGCATGCTCAACTTCCACTCCATTTAGAAGAGATTCTGTGATGTTTCATCTGAGGGATTGATGTGGGTTTCAGCAGTCAGACCCCAGTGATCAGTAAGTTATTCCCCCTATTCTATGAATATATGATTAATTATTATATTGGAGAAACCTTCCTAAAATAAATTCAAGGACTGTGATTAGATGTTTATCTCACTAGTATAAAATGCTTGAAAGTTTAAAACAAGAGTATACAAAAAAATGCACAAATTAAGGAAAGGTGACTGATAAATGAATTAAATAAATTACTACATAAATGCTTTGTGTTAACTAGAGTTGAGCGCGGTTCGTGGTTCGAGGTTCTCCAGTTCTAGGCTCGAGTGATTTTGGGGGCTGTTCGAGATCGAACTAGAACTCGAGCTTTTTGCAAAAGCTCGATAGTTCTAGATACGTTCGAGAACGGTTCTAGCAGCAAAAAGCAGGGCTTTTTACAGCTACAGTGTGCAGGAGCCATCGCTGGCAGCCTGCCAGAAGCTGGTAACCAAGATAAACATCGGGTATCCAAGCAAAGCGCTTTGGTTAGTAACCCGATGTTTATCTTAGTTACGTGCAGGAAGCCCACACTTCCCCGCTCAGCTCGCTCCGCCCCCTCCTGCCCGCGGCATGTACACATATATACACACACACACACACACACACACGGTCCCGCTCGGCTTACCTGCGGTGATGAAGTCCCGCCATCCCGACCTCAGCGCTGTCACTGTCCTCCATGGCCGCCGCTTGTCACATCACCTCTCGCTTCCAACCCGAGACTGACTAGCGGTGACATCACGGGCCTCTCGCGATACTTGGTGTGAAGGCGGCGGTCATTGAACTCAGTGACAGGGGCTGTCAGTGTGCTGGAGATCAGCGCAGGTAATGTACCTCGCTCCTGACAGCAGCACTTGTCATGTCCTGCAGTGACCTGGGCTGACCCATTGATCTTAGCTCAGGTCACTGCACTGCTCTCCCAGCCAATGGGGAACATCCTGCTCTTCATTGACTGGGACAGTGTGGATCGTCATGGCAACCCCTTGGATTACACCAGACCTGGATTTGTTTTTCATTCTAATAAATTGGTTAAAGAGGGAATGTTTTGGGGAGTGTTTTTTCAAATAAAAATGTGTTTGTCGTCTATTTTTTTTTATTACTGACTGGGTTGGTGATGTTGGGTATCTGATAGACGCCTGACCTCACCAACCCCAGGGCTTGATGCCAGGTGACATTACACATCTGGTATTAACCCCATATATTACCCCGTTTGCCACCGCACCAGGGCGCGGGATGAGCTGGGGCGAAGCACCAGGATTGGCGCATCTAATGGATGCGCCACTTCTGGGGCGGCTGCGGCCTGCTATTTTTAGGCTGGGGAGAGTCCAATAACCATGGACCTCCCTAGTCTGAGAATATCAGGCCCCAGCTGTCTGCTTTACCTTGGCTGGTGATCCAATTTTGGGGGACCCCTACGTGTTTTTTTTTTTTTAAATTATTTATTTAATTTAAAATAACAGCGTGGGGTGCCCTCAGTTTTGGATTACCAGCCAAGGTGAGGTTGCCAGCTGTGGTCTGCAGGCTGCAGCCGTCTGCTTTACCCTAGCTGGCTACAAAACTAGGGGGAACCCTACGTCATTTTTTTTTTCATTTTTTTGGCTAAATACAAAGCTAAGCACCCCTTAGTGCCACATGAAAGGCACCAAAGGGTGCTCCACTTTTTCTCCACTTTTTCTCCACTTTTTCTCCACTTTTTTCTCCATTTTTTATCCATTTTTTTCTCCACTTTTTCTCCACTTTTTCTCCACTTTTTCTCCACTTTTTCTCCATTTTTTTCTCCATTTTTTCTCCATTTTTTCTCCATTTTTTTCTCCACTTTTTCTCCACTTTTTCTCCACTTTTTCTCCACTTTTTCTCCATTTTTTTCTCCACTTTTTTCTCCATTTTTTATCCATTTTTTTCTCCACTTTTTCTCCACTTTTTCTCCACTTTTTCTCCACTTTTTCTCCACTTTTTCTCCATTTTTTTCTCCACTTTTTCTCCACTTTTTCTCCACTTTTTCTCCACTTTTTTCTCCATTTTTTCTCCATTTTTTTCTCCACTTTTTCTCCACTTTTTCTCTACTTTTTCTCTACTTTTTCTCCACTTTTTCTCTTTTCTCCATTTTTTCCTCCATTTTTTCTCCACTTTTTCTCCACTTTTTTCTCCATTTTTTATCCATTTTTTTCTCCACTTTTTCTCCACTTTTTCTCCACTTTTTCTCCACTTTTTCTCCATTTTTTTCTCCATTTTTTCTCCATTTTTTATCCATTTTTTTCTCCACTTTTTCTCCACTTTTTCTCCACTTTTTCTCCACTTTTTCTCCATTTTTTTCTCCACTTTTTTCTCCATTTTTTATCCATTTTTTTCTCCACTTTTTCTCCACTTTTTCTCCACTTTTTCTCCACTTGTTCTCCATTTTTTTTCTCCACTTTTTCTCCACTTTTTCTCCACTTTTTCTCCACTTTTTTCTCCATTTTTTCTCCATTTTTTTCTCCACTTTTTCTCCACTTTTTCTCTACTTTTTCTCTACTTTTTCTCCACTTTTTCTCCATTTTTTTCTCCATTTTTTCCCCCATTTTTTCTCCACTGTTTCTCCACTTTTTCTCCACTTTTTCTCCACTGTTTCTCCACTTTTTCTCCACTTTTTCTCCATTTTTTTCTCCATTTTTTCCTCCATTTTTTCTCCATTTTTTCTCCACTTTTTCTCCACTTTTTCTCAACTTTTTTCTCCACTTTTTCTCCACTTTTTCTCCACTTTTTCTCCACTTTTTCTCCACTTTTTTCTCCACTTTTTCTCCACTTTTTCTCCACTTTTTTCTCCATTTTTTATCCATTTTTTTCTCCACTTTTTCTCCACTTTTTATCCATTTTTTTCTCCACTTTTTCTCCATTTTTTCTCCACTTTTTCTCCACTTTTTCTCCATTTTTTTCTCCACTTTTTCTCCACTTTTTCTCCACTTTTTCTCCACTTTTTATCCATTTTTTTCTCCACTTTTTCTCCACTTTTTCTCCACTTTTTCTCCACTTTTTCTCCGTTCTTTTTCTATGGTCGGTCTACCCATTAGCTCTGCCATGTATACTGTAGCTCTACACCTACTGCACATGTTACTTTATGATTGACATCTCTTTCGTACCAGAGCTGTCTAAGCCTACTCTGACCCCATATTTGTCATTTCTATATTGTCCTTGTACTGTATTATGACATTTGTATCATGTGTTTCATTTCTTGCTGTGTTGCAATTTTTTTGCTGCATCCCAATTGTACCTCTACATTGTTCGAGTTTATGTTATTGTTCTCTCACTCTTATGTGATACTGATTATTGTCATTTTTCATGATTACATGCAGATAAGTCCAATCTGACGAAGGCTCAGGCCGAAACGTCATTTGTAACTTGTTTTGGACAAAAACATATATGCTTATGAAAATTTTTTTTTTCTTAATACAGACCAATAAAGAGTGATTTTGCATTACTATCCGTTTTGACTTACTGACTTAGTCTGGGAGATTTAGAGTGCCAAGGTTAATCACTAATTTTATCTATTATTACCTCTGAGCACCTATATACCAGTGAGCAGAGCTTCCTCTACAGTAGTTCTCCTGATTAGGCATGCCCTTACCTTATGAGCAGGGTATTGCAGCTTTGGTAGCAACCATTACGACATGGACTCTGCTGCTGTGGACCCGAGAAGAGTGAGTGCAGATTCATTGCACCCACACTCCTCACATGAAGGGTCCGCACTCCTAGAAAATGGGGGATACGTTCCCTGAGTGTCTCCCCCCCATATTCTAGACGGTCCAGAGTCATCGTGGGACCCCTTTATTTTTTTTCTTACAATAAATTGGTGAAAGAGGAAATGTTTTGGGGACTGTTTTTTCAAATAAATTTCTTTTGTCGATTTTTTTTTTTTTTTGTTAGTACTGACAGTTTATGATGTTGGGTATCTAATAGACGCCATGACATCACAAACTGCTGGGCTTGATCTCAGGTGACTTTACAGCTAGTATCAACCCGATTTATTACCCCGTTTGCCACTGCACCAGGGCACGGGATGAGCTGGGGTGAAGCGCCAGGATTGGCGCATCTAGTGGATGCGCCACGTCTGGGGTGCCTGCAGCCTGCTATTTTTAGGCTGTGAAGGCCCAATAACTATGGACCTTCCCACCCTGAGAATACCAGACCACAGCTGTCCACTTTACCTTGGCTGGTGATCCAATTTGGGGGGGCACCTACTTTTATTGTGTAATTATTAATATTTATAAAATAATTATAAAAAAGAGCCTGAGGGGACCTCCACATTGGATCCCCAACCACGGTAAAGCTGCCAGCTGTGGTTTTCAGGCTACAGCCGTCTGCTTTACCCTAGCTGGCTATCAAAAATGGGGGGACCCAACGTCATTTTTTTTTTTAACTATTTTTTAAATAGAAAAAATTAATGGGCTTCCCTGTATTTTGATTGCCAACCAAGGTAACGGCAGGCAGATGGGGGTGTTAACCCATAGCTGTCTGCTTTATCTGCGCTGAGAATCAAAAATACTGCGGAGCGCTACGTCATTTTTTTAAAGATTTATTTTTACAGCACTGTGATGTCCAGCAATCAAAATACAGGGAAGCCCATTTTATTTTTAGTTATTTAAATAAATAATTAAAAAAAATATATATGGGCTCCTGCTGCATTTTTTGTATTGCTAGCTAAGGGTAATCCAAGCAGCTACTGGCTGCTAACCCCCACTGCTTGGTGTTACCTTCACTGGCAATGGAAAATCCAGGGAAGCATTTTTTATTTTTTTTGCCAAAAAACTGCAAAAAAAGGACGTGAGCTTCGCCATATTTTTGTATGCTAGCCAGGTATAGCAGGCAGGTGCTGGAAGAGATGGATACAGCGCCAGAAGATGGCGCTTCTATGAAAATGCCATTTTCTGAGGCGGCTGCAGACTGCAATTCGCAGCAGTGGGGCCCAGAAAGCTCAGGCCAACCTGTGCTGCGGATTCCAATCCCCAGCTGCCTAGTTGTACCTGGCTGGACACAAAAATGGGGCGAAGCCTACGTCATTTGTTTTCTAATTATTTCATGAAATTCATGAAATAATAAAAAAAGGGCTTCCCTTTATTTTTGGTTCCCAGCCGGGTACAAATAGGCAACTGGGGGTTGGGGGCAGCCGTACCTGCCTGCTGTACCTGGCTAGCATACAAAAATATGGCAAAGCCCACATAATTTTTTCAGGGGGCAAAAAACTTCTGCATACAGTCCTGGATGGAGTATGCTGAGCCTTGTAGTTCTGCAGATGCTGTCTATCTGTATGGAGAAAAGCAGACAGCAGCTGCAGAACTACAAGGCTCAGCATACTCCATCCAGGACTGTATGAAGAATTTTTTTGCCCACCAAAAAAATGACGTGGGCTTCGCCATATTTTTGTATGCTAGCCAGGTACAGCAGGCAGCCACGGGCTGCCTCCAACCCCCAGTTGCCTATTTGTACCCGGCTGGGAACCAAAAATATAGGGAAGCCCGTTTTTTTTAATTATTTCACTTATTTCATGAAATAATTAAAAAACAAATGACGTGGGCTTCGCCCCATTTTTGTGTCCAGCCGGGTACAACTAGGCAGCTGGGGATTGGAATCCGCAGCACAGGTTAGCCCGAGGTTTCTGGGCGCCTCTGCTGCGGATTTCAGTCCGCAGCCGTCCCAGAAAATGGCGCTCTCATAGAAGCGCCATCATCTGGCGCTGTATCCAACTCTTCCAACAGCCCTGGAGCCGGGTGGCTTGTTGGGTAATCATGAGTTAATACTGGCTTTGTTTTACTAGCCAGTATTAAGCCAGAGATTCTTAATGTCAGGCACGTTTGACCCGGCCATTAAGAATCTCCAATAAAGGGTTAAAAAAAAACACCACACAGAGAAAAAATACTTTAATAGAAATAAATACACAGACACATTAGAGACTCCATCTTTATTACCCCCTGTCAGCCCTCCACGATCCTGCTCTTCTGTCTTCTTTCTTTCTAGTGTAGTAGTAGTGACGATTGTAGTGAGGATGAGATTCCCCAGCTCATCACTTGGGGCTGGGGAACCTCATCCTCACTACAATCCTCACTGGTGTAGTAGTAGTGACGATTGTAGTGAGGAAGGATGAGGTTCACCAGCTCATCACTTGGGGCTGGGGAACCTCATCCTCACTACAATCCTCACTAGTGTAGTAGTAGTGACGATTGTAGTGAGGATGAGATTCCCCAGCTCATCACTTGGGGCTGGGGAACCTCATCCTCACTACAATCCTCACTACAATCGTGAAGCAGCGTGCAGCCTTCACTCCGTGAGTGATCAGTGCTGGCTGTCAGCGGTAACAGCGGTAACGCTGACAGACGCGTTACCATAGCAATGGTGCTCTCGGAGCCGCGGTTAGCGGTGACGTCACCGCTAACTGCGTTGCTATGGCAACGGTGATCTCTGTTAATGACCGGCTGTGTCAGCCGGTCCCTAACGGAACGGGGAGTCGACCGTGTGCTAGAGCATGTCGCCGGTACACGGCGATACACATATGTGCACCGTGTACCGGAGAGATGCACTCGCAGGTCCTACATGACGCGTCATAGTCATGTGACCAGTCTGTAGCCAATGAGATAATAGCCACGTGACTGGTCACATGGCTATTTTGACGTCACGATAGGTCCTGCATCTTTGCTGGCAGTGCCGTCACCGGGAGGATTCAGCGATCATCGGATGGAATAGCGGCAGGAGACAGAGTGCAGAAGGGATCGCGAGGACTGGTAAGTGTTATGGCAATGTTTATTAACTGTTTGTGTACATTTATCATGCATTTTTATGTGTTTGTGATTGCCTCCCATTATAGCCTATTGGTTCGAGTTCAGTTCGACGAACCGAACTCGAACGGGACCCCCGTTCGGCGAGTTGACCTCGAGCCGAACCGCGACCGGTTCGCTCATCTCTAGTGTTAACTAGAGTTGAGCGCGGTTCGCGGTTCGAGGTTCTCCAGTTCTAGGCTCGAGTGATTTTGGGGCCTGTTCTAGATCGAACTAGAACTCGAGCTTTTTGCAAAAGCTCGATAGTTCTAGAAACGTTCGAGAACGGTTCTAGCAGCAAAAAAACAGCTAAATCCTAGCTTGGTTTCTGCTGTAATAGTGTAAGTCACTCTGTGAATCACACTATTATGACATTTCAGTGTATAGTGTGCGTGAACAGCGCCTTCAGATCACTGCTGTTTCTATAATGGCGATCGCCATTTTTTTTTTTTTTTTCTTGTCTTCCTTCCCTAAGCGCGCGCGTGTAGTGGGGCGGGCCAGCATGTCAGCCAATCCCAGACACACACACAGCTAAGTGGACTTTGAGCCAGAGAAGCAACGGCATGTGTGATAGGATGTCCATGTCACATGTCCCTGCATTATAAAACCGGACATTTTCTTCCAGGATGCCATTATCTGCCTTCTGCGTCTTTGGTGTCAGACATCACTGTCGCAGCTCCGTCCTCCTGAGTCCTATCGCCGATACAGCTGTATGCGCTGCATACACAGCGTTAGACAGCTTAGGGAGAGCACTTTATAGCAGTCCTTTTAAGGGCTCAAACCGGCAGGGTCAGAGAGCCATAGGTGACAGGTCCTGAAAACAGCAACAGCGTCTGTGTAGCCAAGGTCAGGGATTTCCTCCCTGCATTTCACCATTAGGAGGGAATAGAAAGGCAGGCTTCCATTCCTCTACCCAGAGCACCACAATCCTGCCACTGTACCCTCTTGTCCTCTGCACACTCCAACTCATTATAACTAAGCCATTATACTAGCAAACACTCAGTGTACCTAGTGGCATCCTATACGTGGCTATGGGACTTTGCTATAGTCCCACTAGTGCAAAGACATTTGCAGAGCGCGTCTGCCTGCATTGCACACTCTAACTCATTATAACTAAGCCATTATACTAGCAAACACTCAGTGTACCTAGTGGCATCCTGTACGTGGCTATTGGACTTTGCTATAGTCCCACTAGTGCAAAGACATTTGCAGAGCGCGTCTGCCTGCATTGCATACTCCAACTCATTATAACTAAGCCATTATACTAGCAAACACTCAGTGTACCTAGTGGCATCCTATACGTGGCTATTGGACTTTGCTATAGTCCCACTAGTGCAAAGACATTTGCAGAGCGCGTCTGCCTGCATTGCACACTCCAACTCACTATAACTAAGCCATTATACTAGCAAACACTCAGTGTACCTAGTGGCATCCTATACGTGGCTATTGGACTTTGCTATAGTCCCACTAGTGCAAAGACATTTGCAGAGCGCGTCTGCCTGCATTGCACACTCCAACTCATTATAACTAAGCCATTATACTAGCAAACACTCAGTGTACCTAGTGGCATCCTATATGTGGCTATTGGACTTTGCTATAGTCCCACTAGTGCAAAGACATTTGCAGAGCGCGTCTGCCTGCATTGCACACTCCAACTCATTATAACTAAGCCATTATACTAGCAAACACTCAGTGTACCTAGTGGCATCCTATACGTGGCTATTGGACTTTGCTATAGTCCCACTAGTGAAAAGACATTTGCAGAGCGCGTCTGCCTGCATTGCACACTCCAACTCATGATAACTAAGCCATTATACTAGCAAACACTCAGTGTACCTAGTGGCATCCTACACGTGGCTATTGGACTTTGCTATAGTCCCACTAGTGCAAAGACATTTGCAGAGCGCGTCTGCCTGCATTGCACACTCCAACTCATTATAACTAAGCCATTAGACTAGCAAACACTCAGTGTACCTAGTGGCATCCTATACGTGGCTATTGGACTTTGCTATAGTCCCACTAGTGCAAAGACATTTGCAGAGCGCGTCTGCCTGCATTGCACACTCCAACTCATTATAACTAAGCCATTATACTAGCAAACACTCAGTGTACCTAGTGGCATCCTATACGTGGCTATTGGACTTTGCTATAGTCCCACTAGTGCAAAGACATTTGCAGAGCGCGTCTGCCTGCATTGCACACTCCAACTCATTATAACTAAGCCATTATACTAGCAAACACTCAGTGTACCTAGTGGCATCCTATACGTGGCTATTGGACTTTGCTATAGTCCCACTAGTGCAAAGACATTTGCAGAGCGCGTCTGCCTGCATTGCACACTCCAACTCATTATAACTAAGCCATTAGACTAGCAAACACTCAGTGTACCTAGTGGCATCCTATACGTGGCTATTGGACTTTGCTATAGTCCCACTAGTGCAAAGACATTTGCAGAGCGCGTCTGCCTGCATTGCACACTCCAACTCATTATAACTAAGCCATTACACTAGCAAACACTCAGTGTACCTAGTGGCATCATATACGTGGCTATTGGACTTTGCTATAGTCCCACTAGTGCAAAAACATTTGCAGAGCGCGTCTGCCTGCATTGCACACTCCAACTCATTATAACTAAGCCATTATACTAGCAAACACTCAGTGTACCTAGTGGCATCCTATACGTGGCTATTGGACTTTGCTATAGTCCCACTAGTGCAAAGACATTTGCAGAGCGCGTCTGCCTGCATTGCACACTCCAACTCATTATAACTAAGCCATTACACTAGCAAACACTCAGTGTACCTAGTGGCATCCTATACGTGGCTATTGGACTTTGCTATAGTCCCACTAGTGCAAAGACATTTGCAGAGCGCGTCTGCCTGCATTGCACACTCCAACTCATTATAACTAAGCCATTATACTAGCAAACACTCAGTGTACCTAGTGGCATCCTATACGTGGCTATTGGACTTTGCTATAGTCCCACTAGTGCAAAGACATTTGCAGAGCGCGTCTGCCTGCATTGCACACTCCAACTCATTATAACTAAGCCATTATACTAGCAAACACTCAGTGTACCTAGTGGCATCCTATACGTGGCTATTGGACTTTGCTATAGTCCCACTAGTGCAAAGACATTTGCAGAGCGCGTCTGCCTGCATTGCACACTCCAACTCATTATAACTAAGCCATTAGACTAGCAATTTTTGCTGCCAGTTTAAGGCCTGTAGTTGCATTGTCAGGAATATTTATTCTTTATTATTCTGCTGTTAATAAAGCTAGACCACCACTGCAATCTACACCACCTCTCAATTTTTACTACCACATTTTCAGTCCACAATCTTGTCGCAATCAACATGAGTGGCAACATGACAGATGCTGGTGGAAAGGGGAAGAGGCGTGGTGGAAAAGGCAAAAAAGGTTTTGTCCGTGGGGAAGGTGGCAAAGCTCCATTATCATCTGCTGAAGATAGACCCTCTACCAGCAAAAGTAAGATGTCTACTACTTACCATGGACAATCCGATGTGCTCCCTTTTTTACGGACACGAACAACAGGAAGAAAGGTAGATGATGGGCAAAAAAGGAAAATGCTTGAATGGATCTCAAGTGGTCCAACAAGTGCCCTCTCAGCCACTTCAAGTACCGCATCCAAAAAACACCAGTCCTCTGAGTTGTCATCCCAATCACACTTGACTTCTCCCAGCTCTGAAGTCTCCATCAGCCCTGCACAGTATGGTGGAACTGAGATGGCTGAGTCTGCAGAGCTGTTCAGTCACACTATAGCCTGGGAATCAGAGGTCTGCTCCCAAGCTACAGTGAGTACAGAACAGGAAATGGTCTGCAGTGATGCCCAGAACCTTTGTGACTCGGATTCAGGCCGTGAGGAACAAGTTTCTGAGCATAATGTTGACCCTTTGTCACAAACTGTAACACCTGTGGTTATAGACAATGAGGAACATTCTGATGAAGATGAGACACAGATACCCGATTGGGATGACAACTTAAATATTCGGTCAGGGCAAGAAGAGGCTCGGTCAGAGGGGGAGGGGACTGCAAACACAACAATTGATGATGAAGTTCTAGATCCCACCTACTGTCAACCCCCAGTCAGGCACTCGAGGAGGTCAACAGAGGCGGTGGAGGAGGATGCAACCGACGACGAAGTTACCTTGCGCCTTCCTGGACAGAGTTGGAGCACTGGTAGCATGTCTACAACTGCATCCTCAGCCACCACTCTGCCTCTGAGCATTATTCGGGGTGGATCAACAGGTCGCATGGCCTCTAAGCCTTGCCTAGCCTGGTCCTTTTTTGACATAGAAAAAGATCGCCCAAATTATGTGATATGTAAAATTTGTCATGGTTCTCTTAGTAGAGGTCAAAACCTCAGCAGTTTGACAACTTCTTCCATGAATCGTCACATGAATAAATATCATATGGCCCGGTGGGAAGCTCACCGTGTTGCAATGCGGCCTAGCGGAGCAAACCATCCACCGCCTGCCCCTTCCAGTGCATCCGCGCGCTCGTCATCTTCTAGGACTGTTGGGACAGCTGTCACACCTGTTTTTCCACCCACAACTTCCACCACTGTAACCGCAACAGGCAGTTTGCTTGGTGAGTCGTCAGTTGTTTTGGAAGGGGAAACAAGTGAGTGTGTACAGCTCTCTCAGACATCGATAGCACCAACTTTGGATGAAGGCAACATCATGTCTCCGCCTGCACTTTCCTCACAAAGCTGCATTTTTCCAGGGACACCCTACTCAACACCGTCTACACACAGCAGCCAGATCTCTGTCCCTCAGATGTGGTCAAATAAAAGGCCACTTCCTGCGACCCATGACAAAGCGAAGAGGTTGACTCTATCCCTCTGTAAGCTCTTGGCTACCGAAATGCTGCCTTTCCGCCTAGTGGACACACAGGATTTTAGAGACCTTATGTCTGTCGCTGTGCTTCAGTACCAGATGCCTAGTCGCCACTACTTCTCTAAGAAAGGTGTGCCCGCGCTACACCAGCATGTCGCACACAACATCACCGCTTCCTTGAGAAACTCTGTGTGTGAACGGGTGCATTTCACCACCGATACTTGGACCAGTAAGCATAGACAGGGACGTTACATGTCGCTGACTGGCCACTGGGTAACTATGGTGATAGATGGTGAAGGGTCTGCTGCACAAGTCTTGCCGTCCCCACGACTTGTGTGTCAATCCTCTGTCTGTCCAAGTTCCGCCACTGCTTCTGCATCCTCCACCTCATCTGGGTCCTCCACCTCCGCCCCAAGCCTGCCTGGTCAGGCCACCAGCGTTCTCACTGCGCAGAAGGAATCACGCACCCCTCATTACTATGCTGGCAGCAGAGCGCAACGGCATCAGGCGGTCTTTAGCTTGACATGTCTTGGGAATAAGAGTCACACAGCTGAGGAGTTGTGGTCAGCTCTGCGGTCCGAGTTTAATAAATGGTTGTCTCCACTCAACCTGCAGCCTGGTAAGGCCGTGTGCGACAATGCTGCAAACCTGGGTGCGGCCCTTCGCCTGGGCAAGCTGACACACGTACCTTGTATGGCTCACGTGTTGAACCTTGTCGTGCAGCAATTTTTAACACAGTATCCCGGGCTAGATGGCCTTCTGAACAGGGCACAAAAACTGTCTGCTCACTTCCGCCGTTCAAGCGCCGCAGCTGAGCGACTTGCATCGCTCCAGAAGTCTTTCGGCCTGCCGGTTCATCGCCTGAAATGCGATGTGCCGACACGCTGGAATTCAACTCTCCACATGTTACAGCGACTGTGGCAGCACCGCCGAGCCCTGGTGCAATACGTCATGACGTATAGCCTGGGCCAACGAGATGCAGAGGTGGGGCAGATCACCCTGATGGAGTGGTCTCAGATCAAGGACCTATGCACCCTTCTGCACAGTTTCGACATGGCGACGAATATGTTTAGCGCTGACAATGCCATTATCAGCATGACGATTCCAGTCATTTACATGCTGGAACACACGCTAAACACTATTCGGAGTCAGGGGGTGGCACAACAGGAAGGGGATGAACTACAGGAGGATTCATATGCGCAAGGGACAACAACATCACCAAGGTCCAGACGTTCATCATCACCAAGGCGCCAGGCATGGGAGCATGGGGGACATGGATCAACAAGGGCGCATGGTAGCAGGCGAGATGTTGAGGAAGGTGCAGGAGGACATTAAGAAATGGAGGACGAACTGTCCATGGACATGGAAGACTCAGCAGATGAGGGAGACCTTGGTCAAATTTCAGTTGAAAGGTTGGGGGGAGATGTCAGAGGACGAAAGAACGGTTAGCACCTCTATGCCACAAACACAGCGTGGACTTGGTCCGCATGGCTGCGCAAGACACATGAGTGCCTTCTTGTTGCACTACCTCCAACATGACCCTCGTATTGTCAAAATTAGAAGTGATGATGACTACTGGCTTGCCACACTATTAGATCCCCGGTACAAGTCCAAATTTTGTGACATAATTCCAGCCATAGAAAGGGACGCACGTATGCAAGAGTATCAGTAGAAGCTGTTACTCGATCTTAGATCCGCTTTTCCACCAAACAACCGTGCAGGTGCAGGGAGTGAATCTCCCAGTTGTAACTTGACAAACATGGGACGGTTTCGTCATCTTCAACAGTCTACACGTACCAGTAGGACCGTATCTGGTGCTGGTAACAGCAATTTTATGGAATCTTTTCATAATTTTTTTAGACCCTCCTTTGCAAGGCCACCAGAGACAACAAGTCTGACACATAGTCAACGGCTGGAGAGGATGATACAGGAGTATCTACAAATGAACATCGATGCCATGACTGTGCAACTGGAGCCTTGCTCCTTTTGGGCTTCAAACCTAGAAAAATGGCCAGAGCTATCAACTTACGCCTTGGAGATTTTGTCGTGTCCAGCTGCCAGCGTTGTCTCTGAACGAGTCTTCAGTGCTGCTGGGTGTGTGCTGACAGATAAGCGCACGCGTCTGTCCAGTGACAATGTGGACAGACTGACGTTCATCAAAATGAACAAGTCATGGATCCATAAGGAATTTACAACCCCTGTGTCATCCTGGGGAGAGTAAATGCTTGTGGATTTGGAATGTGCTTGATGCAAATCTAGCTGTGAAGTGTACAACTAGGGCACAAGTGCTGCCACTGAATGGGTGGGTGTGTGTGGGGCACAATTTTTGGAAAAAAGGGAGACTCCGCTTGGAGTAAC
Source organism: Anomaloglossus baeobatrachus (assembly GCF_048569485.1). NCBI lineage: Eukaryota > Metazoa > Chordata > Amphibia > Anura > Aromobatidae > Anomaloglossus > Anomaloglossus baeobatrachus. The sequence continues at coordinate 303,342,180 of NC_134353.1, read as the reverse complement.
CCTTGCTTACATTGTTTTTAAAAGAAGCCAAGATGAACAAGTCATGGGTCAGCAAAGACTTTATCTACCTACCCCGGTGTCATGCTGGGGACGGTTAATTATGGCGTATTTTTGAATGTGCTTGATGCAAATCAAAACATCCTGTTTTGCAACTAGGGCCCAAGTGCTGCCACTGATGGGGTGGGTGTCTGTGTGGCCCAATTTTTGGAAAAAAGGGAGACTCCGCTTGGAGTAACCCTTGCTTACATTGTTTTTAAAAGAAGCCAAGATGAACAAGTCATGGGTCAGCAAAGACTTTATCTACCTACCCCGGTGTCATGCTGGGGACGGTTAATTATGGCGTATTTTTGAATGTGCTTGATGCAAATCTAGCTGTGAAGTGTACAACTAGGGCACAAGTGCTGCCACTGAATGGGTGGGTGTGTGTGGGGCACAATTTTTGGAAAAAAAGGGAGACTCCGCTTGGAGTAACCCTTGCTTACATTGTTTTTAAAAGAAGCCAAGATGAACAAGTCATGGGTCAGCAAAGACTTTATCTACCTACCCCGGTGTCATGCTGGGGACGGTTAATTATGGCGTATTTTTGAATGTGCTTGATGCAAATCAAAACATCCTGTTTGCAACTAGGGCCCAAGTGCTGCCACTGATGGGGTGGGTGTCTGTGTGGCCCAATTTTTGGAAAAAAGGGAGACTCCGCTTGAAGTAACCCTTGCTTACATTGTTTTTAAAAGAAGCCAAGATGAACAGAGCTGGGATCAGGAAAGACTTTGCTACCTACCCTGGTGTCATGCTGGGGACGGTTAATTATGGCGTATTTTTGAATGTGCTTGATGCAAATCTAGCTGTGAAGTGTACAACTAGGGCACAAGTGCTGCCACTGAATGGGTGGGTGTGTGTGGGGCACAATTTTTGGAAAAAAAGGGAGACTCCGCTTGGAGTAACCCTTGCTTACATTGTTTTTAAAAGAAGCCAAGATGAACAGAGCTGGGATCAGGAAAGACTTTGCTACCTACCCCGGTGTCATCCTGGCGACGGATAAGAATGGCATATTTTTGAATGTGCTTGATGCAAATCTAGCTGTGAATTGTACAACTGGGGCACAACTGCTACCACTGAAGGGGTGGGTGTGTGTGGGTCCCAATTTTTGGAAAAAAGGGAGACTCCGCTTGGAGTAACCCTTGCTTGCTGTGTTTTTAAAAGAAGCCAAGATGAACAGAGCTGGGATCAGGAAAGACTTTGCTACCTACCCCGGTGTCATCCTGGGGACGGATGAGAATGGCGTATTTTTGAATGTGCTTGATGCAAATCTAGCTGTGAATTGTACAACTGGGGCACAACTGCTGCCACTGAAGGGGTGGGTGTGTGTGGGTCCCAATTTTTGGAAAAAAGGGAGACTCCGCTTGGAGTAACCCTTGCTTGCTGTGTTTTTAAAAGAAGCCAAGATGAACAGAGCTGGGATCAGGAAAGACTTTGCTACCTACCCTGGTGTCATCCTGGGGACGGTTAATTAGGCCGTATTTTTGAATGTGCTTGATGCAAATCTAGCTGTGAATTGTACAACTGGGGCACAACTGCTGCCACTGAAGGGGTGGGTGTGTGTGGGTCCCAATTTTTGGAAAAAAGGGAGACTCCGCTTGGAGTAACCCTTGCTTGCTGTGTTTTTAAAAGAAGCCAAGATGAACAGAGCTGGGATCAGGAAAGACTTTGCTACCTACCCTGGTGTCATCCTGGGGACGGTTAATTAGGCCGTATTTTTGAATGTGCTTGATGCAAATCTAGCTGTGAATTGTACAACTGGGGCACAACTGCTGCCACTGAAGGGGTGGGTGTGTGTGGGTCCCAATTTTTGGAAAAAAGGGAGACTCCGCTTGGAGTAACCCTTGCTTGCTGTGTTTTTAAAAGAAGCCAAGATGAACAGAGCTGGGATCAGGAAAGACTTTGCTACCTACCCCGGTGTTATCCTGGGGACGGATGAGAATGGCGTATTTTTGAATGTGCTTGATGCAAATCTAGCTGTGAATTGTACAACTGGGGCACAACTGCTGCCACTGAAGGGGTGGGTGTGTGTGGGTCCCAATTTTTGGAAAAAAGGGAGACTCCGCTTGGAGTAACCCTTGCTTGCTGTGTTTTTAAAAGAAGCCAAGATGAACAGAGCTGGGATCAGGAAAGACTTTGCTACCTACCCTGGTGTCATCCTGGGGACGGTTAATTAGGCCGTATTTTTGAATGTGCTTGATGCAAATCTAGCTGTGAATTGTACAACTGGGGCACAACTGCTGCCACTGAAGGGGTGGGTGTGTGTGGGTCCCAATTTTTGGAAAAAAGGGAGACTCCGCTTGGAGTAACCCTTGCTTGCTGTGTTTTTAAAAGAAGCCAAGATGAACAGAGCTGGGATCAGGAAAGACTTTGCTACCTACCCTGGTGTCATCCTGGGGACGGTTAATTAGGCCGTATTTTTGAATGTGCTTGATGCAAATCTAGCTGTGAATTGTACAACTGGGGCACAACTGCTGCCACTGAAGGGCTGGGTGTGTGTGTGTCCCAATTTTTGGAAAAAAGGGAGACTCCGCTTGGAGTAACCCTTGCTTGCTGTGTTTTTAAAAGAAGCCAAGATGAACAGAGCTGGGATCAGGAAAGACTTTGCTACCTACCCCAGTGTCATCCTGGTGACGGATGAGAATAGCGTATTTTTGAATGTGCTTGATGCAAATCTAGCTGTGAATTGTACAACTGGGGCACAACTGCTGCCACTGAAGGGGTGGGTGTGTGTGGGTCCCAATTTTTGGAAAAAAGGGAGACTCCGCTTGGAGTAACCCTTGCTTGCTGTGTTTTTAAAAGTAGCCAAGATGAACAGAGCTGGGATCAGGAAAGACTTTGCTACCTACCCTGGTGTCATCCTGGGGACGGTTAATTAGGCCGTATTTTTGAATGTGCTTGATGCAAATCTAGCTGTGAATTGTACAACTGGGGCACAACTGCTGCCACTGAAGGGGTGGGTGTGTGTGGGTCCCAATTTTTGGAAAAAAGGGAGACTCCGCTTGGAGTAACCCTTGCTTGCTGTGTTTTTAAAAGAAGCCAAGATGAACAGAGCTGGGATCAGGAAAGACTTTGCTACCTACCCCGGTGTCATCCTGGGGACGGATGAGAATGGCGTATTTTTGAATGTGCTTGATGCAAATCTAGCTGTGAATTGTACAACTGGGGCACAACTGCTGCCACTGAAGGGGTGGGTGTGTGTGGGTCCCAATTTTTGGAAAAAAGGGAGACTCCGCTTGGAGTAACCCTTGCTTGCTGTGTTTTTAAAAGAAGCCAAGATGAACAGAGCTGGGATCAGGAAAGACTTTGCTACCTACCCCGGTGTCATCCTGGGGACGGATGAGAATGGCGTATTTTTGAATGTGCTTGATGCAAATCTAGCTGTGAATTGTACAACTGGGGCACAACTGCTGCCACTGAAGGGGTGGGTGTGTGTGGGTCCCAATTTTTGGAAAAAAGGGAGACTCCGCTTGGAGTAACCCTTGCTTGCTGTGTTTTTAAAAGAAGCCAAGATGAACAGAGCTGGGATCAGGAAAGACTTTGCTACCTACCCTGGTGTCATCCTGGGGACGGTTAATTAGGCCGTATTTTTGAATGTGCTTGATGCAAATCTAGCTGTGAATTGTACAACTGGGGCACAACTGCTGCCACTGAAGGGGTGGGTGTGTGTGGGTCCCAATTTTTGGAAAAAAGGGAGACTCCGCTTGGAGTAACCCTTGCTTGCTGTGTTTTTAAAAGAAGCCAAGATGAACAGAGCTGGTATCAGGAAAGACTTTGCTACCTACCCTGGTGTCATCCTGGGGACGGTTAATTAGGCCGTATTTTTGAATGTGCTTGATGCAAATCTAGCTGTGAATTGTACAACTGGGGCACAACTGCTGCCACTGAAGGGGTGGGTGTGTGTGGGTCCCAATTTTTGGAAAAAAGGGAGACTCCGCTTGGCGTAACCCTTGCTTGCTGTGTTTTTAAAAGAAGCCAAGATGAACAGAGCTGGGATCAGGAAAGACTTTGCTACCTACCCCGGTGTCATCCTGGGGACAGATGAGAATGGCGTATTTTTGAATGTGCTTGATGCAAATCTAGCTGTGAAGTGTACAACTGGGGCACAACTGCTGCCACTGAAGGGGTGGGTGTGTGTGGGTCCCAATTTTTGGAAAAAAGGGAGACTCCGCTTGGAGTAACCCTTGCTTGCTGTGTTTTTAAAAGAAGCCAAGATGAACAGAGCTGGTATCAGGAAAGACTTTGCTACCTACCCCGGTGTCATCCTGGGGACGGATGAGAATGGCGTATTTTTGAATGTGCTTGATGCAAATCTAGCTGTGAAGTGTACAACTGGGGCTCAACTGCTGCCACTGAAGGGGTGGGTGTGTGTGGGGCCCAATTTTTGGAAAAAAGGGAGACTCCGCTTGGAGTCACCTTGCGGTGTTTTACATGACTTTAGAAGGGCGTGCCATGCCTATATCTGTGTGTCCTCCTCTTTTTCCTTGTCCAGCTGTTTTGTTTTCGCATGAGTATATGTCCTTGTCACTTTCCCATGTGTTTGTGTTGTGTTGTGAGTTGTTTGTCACCTTTTGGACACCTTTGAGGGTGTTTTCTAGGTGTTTTTCTGTGTTTGTGATTGCCTGCCATTGTTTCCTATTGGCTCGAGTTCGGTTCGTCGAACGTTCGACGAACGGGACCTCCGTTCGGCGAACCGACCTCGAGCCGAACCGGGACCGGTTCGCTCATCTCTAGTGTTAACCTAAAAAAGCTATAAAACACTTTACAATCTCAATATTATTATGTACTCAGGACTGCGGATTTTTGCACAATCTATTCTGTACTATAAGTCTAGGTATAAGCTTCATAAGTATGCCCAACATCATCCTTCAAACGGAAATTAATTTATATGCTTTTTTCTCAAAAGAGTGATTGATGTGTGAGGGTGTGAAATTTCCTAATTTAATAATGCTCACACCACTGCTACTCTTCTAGCATGTAAATTAGACAACCAGAAAAGGTTCTTCCAAACATAATAGGGTCAATGCTATTTTCAGTATATTCTCCTAAGAATTATGCAGTGTGCCTGAAAACATTTCCGATTAAAAATATTAATTAGTGTGTTAATAGGAATCTATTCTCCAATCTATTGTGTAAATCAGGCTTTTTAAACATATATTATAAAACATTTAAGCTTAAATTATATTTTCTATTGTTTTTTTCATGTAACAATTAATTTGCAATTCAATTTTAAAACAAAATCTTGAAATTTTGCGTTCGCCGCTAACCACTAGGCCCAAAATAAGGATGACACTTTCAGTTTTGAAGAGATGATTTCTCAGTAGTCACCACATTATTATCCCAAGCAGGATTGCAATTAAAGGTAACAACTAAATAATTCCAGAAAAAAAAAACAGAATCCACCATTTAAAGGGAAAATGTCATGTAAAAAAAAGATTAACCATCAGATATGGGGTTAAACTGCAGGTGAATAGCATTCTAAATCTGTGCACTCAAAGCCTAGCTACTGGGAGCAAATTAACTTAATTGCACCCAGCAGCCTCTGGTTTAGTCATAAAGGTGCGACCGGCGCAGTTGCAGTAACCGCTCAGCATATAGAGAGTGGCAACTGTTGCCACGCCCAGACACTGACTGACATTCAGCTCTGTACTGATACTCTGTTGAGCCAGAAGTGGTTGCAACCACCACTCACTATGTACTCAGCAGTGACTGAGGCCGCATCGGCTGCACCTCTACAACTGAATGCCGGAGGCTGCTTAGAGGGATAAAGGGAATTTCCTCGCAGTAGCTAGGCCTTCAGTGAGGTGGTCTCACAGCTTAGAACACTATTAAACTTCAATAAAATACCATATCTGCAGGTTAATAGCATTTTTTTTACATGACAGGTTCCCTTGCAAGTAGATGTGCAAAGCATATGTCCTTTGGTCCTACACAATTTGTTGTTCTTTTTTATGCTGAAGATAGCTTGAAATGACAATGGTAGTATGTTTAGGGTTGCTAACATGTTTTATAAAAAATTACACCCAGAGGCCTATGGTATTTCATGATGGATAAATATCTGCCTGTATTTGCCATTATTGAGGACACGAAGAAATCTGCATTGCTGAGGGGCAGTGGTCTGCCAAGGAATCAATGCAGCTGATGAACGACACATCATGCTTACTTTCTTTTGACATCAGAAAGCTATACAACAGTGCAATCAGTTAAGAACTAGCAGCCACCTGTGGCACCTAGCTTCACCTTCACCTATCTACTGTTTTCAAACCACATAAGTGGTTTTCTTGGCATTTTTGCCAAAAATCATGCTTTTGACATGAAAACATGGTCAAGTGTCTCAACTTTGCATGCAAACATAGACAATAAGGTACAGATGGCAGTCAGAGCACTTTATTGATGAGTCCAAATTGGGAACAATTTGGCTATTACAGGAGGCAATTTGTTTGCTAATGGCTGGAGAGTAGTACAATAATGATTATTTAAAGTCAACAACATTGAAGCAGGTTGAAGGTAGAGATGAGCCACCCCCCTAGTGTTCGAGTTTGGTTTGGTTCATCGAACGGAGGCTCCGTTTGACGAACGTTCGACGAACGTTCGACGAACCAATTCGTACCCCATTGAAAACAATGGCAGGCAAACACAAACACATAAAAACACATTATACATGTACACATACAGTTAATAAACATTGTCATTACACTTACAGGTCCCCGCGACGTGTCCTGCACTCTGTCTTCCGCCGCTTTTCCTTCCGATAATCGCTGCGTCCTCCCGGTAACCAGCACTGATGATAGGACCTTCCGTGACGTCAAAATAGCATGTGACCAGTCACGTGTGTATTATCTCATTGGCTAAAGACTGGTCACATGGCTAGACGTTATGCTTGTGCATCTCTCCAGTATGCGGTGCTCGTTTGGGCATCTCCGTGTACCGCCGAGATGTTCTGGCACATGGTCGGCTTCCCCGTTCCTGCATGTGGGCGCTCTTTACAGAGTCAGCCCAGATGCAAGGATTGGCTGCCACAGCTGGTGAATTGTGGCACTGGGAATCACGTGATCGGAGCACCTATAGTAACCCGCCTGTTAGTGGTGACGTCACCACTTACAGCCCGCAGCCTCTGCTCACTCTCACTGAGTGATTAGACTGCACGGGACAGGAGCAGCAGCGTCTTCCTCCCATGCAGTGCTGTCTGATGTAGCAGAGCTGCATTGGTGGAAGGAGAAAGAAGACAGAAGACCAGGATCGTGGAGGGATGAGAGTAATAAACATGGAGTCTCTAAGTGTGTCTGTGCATTTATTTCTATTAAAGTATTTTTTCTCTGTGTGGTGTCTTTTTTTAACCCTTTATTGGAGATTCTTAATGGCTGGGTCAAACTTGCCTGACATTAAGAATCTCTGGCTTAATACTAGCTAGTAAAACAAAGCTAGTATTAACCCATTATTACTCAGCAAGGCACCCGGCTTCAGGGCTGCTGGAATAGTTGGATACAGCGCTAAATGATGGTGCTTCTATGAAAGCGCCATTTTCTGGGGCGGCTGCGGATTCCAATCCCCAGCTGCCTAGTTGTACCTAGCTGAACACAAATTTGGGATGAAGCCCATGTCGATTTTTTTTATATTATTTGATGAAATTCATGAAATAATTAAAAAAAGGGCTTCCCTATTTTTTTAGTTCCCAGCCTGGTACAAATAGGCAGCTGGGGGTTGGGGGCAGCCGTACCTGCCTGCTGTACTTGGCTAGCATACAAAAATATGGCGAAGCCGACGTCATTTTTTGGGGGGGTAAAAAACTCATGGATGGAGTATGCTGAGCCTTGTAGTTCTGCAACTGCTGCCTGCTTTCCTGCATACACTAGTAAATGGAGCATGCTGAGCCTTGTAGTTCTACAGCTGCTGTCTGCTCTCCTGCATACACTGGTGAATTGAGCATGCTGAGCCTTGTAGTTCTGCAGCTGCTGTCTGCTCTCCTCCATACAGACAGCAGACAGCAGCTGCAGAACTACAAGGCTCAGCATACTCCATCCTGGACTGTATGCAGGAGTTTTCCCCCCCTAAAATAAATTACGTGGGCTTCGCCATCTTTTTGTATGCTAGCCAGGTACAGCAGGCAGCTACGGGCTGCCCCCAACCCCCAGATGCCTATTTGTACCCGGCTGGGAACCAAAAATATAAAGAAGCCCTTTTTTTTTAATATTTCATGAATTACATGAAATAATTAAAAAAATAAAAGACTTTGGCTTCGCCCAATTTTTATGTGCAGCCAGGTACAACTAGGAAGCTGGGAATTGAAATCCGCAGCGCAGGGTGCCCAAGCTTTCTGGGCACCCAGGCTGCGAATTGCAGTCCGCAGCCGCCACCACAGAAAATGGCGCTTTCATAGAAGCACCATTTTCTGGCGCTGTATCCAACTCTTCCAGCTTCTCTGGTGACGGGTGGCTCGCTGGGTAATAATGGGGTTAGGGCTAGCTGTATATTATCAACTGGCCCTAAACCCGAAATTCATGGTGTCACGCCAATATTAGACATGGCCACCATGAATTTCTAGTACAGATAAAAAAAAACACAACACACAGAAAAATATTTTTATTAGAAATAAAACACAACACAATTAGTGACTCCATCTTTATTGAAATAAAGAACCCCCCTCTGCAGTAATCCTGGGTCAAGGGTCCCGCGCCGTCCAATCCGGATCCAATATCATCTGATTGGTTTGCTGGAAGGCAAAGCGATCAGATGATGTGTCAGGTTCAAGGGCCTGAATCACATGACACAGCAGCTGATTGTATAAACGGATTTTATACAATCAGCTGATACATCAGTGCAAAAAAAAACAAAACCCAAACTACACACTTCTGTGCAGACTCCTGTCCGACAGCAGCAGCTGATAGTTTAGCCGGCCGGGCGGTAAAAAGCCGGCCTCACCGCTCAACTTATAGTGTCAGCTGATTCCGTGAGGTGACCACATCAGCTGATCATCGCCAGGTTTTAGAGAGAGAAAAGTGAGAGAAAAGAGAGAGAAAAGAGTTATCAAAATTGGGGGGAACCGCATTTTTTTTTTTTTTAATTATTCATTTATTTATTTTACTGCACGATATAGATCCGCTCACCAGTGGCTGTGATTGGTAGCAGTTTAACAGCTGTCACTCATCGTGGGGGCGTGTCTGACTGCAACCAATCATGGGCGCCGGTCTGCGGGGAATGCAGGGAATACCTGATTGAATAATGAAGCGGCAACCATTTTCAAAAGAGGAAAAGCTGCCGTAGATTTGTGACAGCCGTGCAGCGAGGCGCCCATGATCGGTGAGTAGGAAAGAGAGAGGGATTGTGCTGGGGATGCAGTACGCATGCAGATACACAACGTGCGCACATTCTTACTATGAAAAGCCACGCTTTTGGTGATCGAACCGTTCTCGAACGTAACTCGAACTGCTGAACTTTAAGCAAATCGTTCGAGTTCGTCGAACAACTCGAACACCGCCCAAAATCACTTGATCATGAAATTGGCGAACCGTTCGACTCGAACATTGCTCAACTTTAGTTGAAGGTTCTTTTGAAGTTTTGAGCTATAATTCAGTAAATAGATTTGTGGATTTGAGCAGGATTAATAGTCTCTTCATTGTAGACAAATGATTCTTATCCATCATGCAATACCACCATGGAGACATCTGCTTGGCTTCAAATTTATTCTGCAGCAGGACAACAATCTTAAACACATAGCCAATGTTACTAAAGGGAAGCTGTCATTTAAAAAAAATGCTATAAACCTTTAGATATAGGGATAATCTATAAGTTAATAATGTTCTGATGACATGCACCGCACTGAGAATCCAACTTCCGGGAAGAAATGATCTTTATTCCTCCCAATAGACTCAGGATTTTGGTCATAGATGGACAGCCAGTATAGTTTAAGTAACCACTCAGTACATAGTGAGCTGCAGCTGTAAGCATGCCTCCAGCACTGACTGACAGCTGACTCAGCATTGCATCTATACAGAGCTGCCTGTCAGTCAGTGCTGGGGTATGAAAGCCCAAGACTTCTTGGAGAAAAAATTGTTAATTTCCTTCTGGTAGCAAGGATCTAAGGGGTACTTTGCATGCTGCGACATCGCAAGCCGATGCTGCGATGTCGAGCGCGATACACTGTACACTGTGTGTAAAGCCACTGGAGCGAGGAACATCTCCTACCTGCATCCCGGCTGCAATGTGGAAGGACGGAGGTGGGCGGGATGTTTACGTCCCGCTCATCTACGCCCCTCCGCTGCTATTGGCCACCTGCCGTGTGACGTCGCTGTGACACCACACAACCCGCCCCCTTAGGAAGGAGGCAGGTCGCCGGCCAGAGTGACGTCGCAGGACAGGTAAGTGCATGTGAAGCTGCCGTAGCGATAATGTTAGCTACGCCAGCAATCACAAGACATCGCTGCTGCGACGGGGGTGGCGACATCTGAATTTAAGAGTAGAATCAATTTGTTACATTCAAATTTCTCAGTAAATCAATGTGATTTACATATTAAAATCTCAACATAGTCATCCATACAAGGTGGACATTTTGAAATATTGGCTCTATAGTTAGCAAAATAACAGTTTAAAGGCCGCTTTACATGCTACGACATCGCTTTAGCGAGGGGTGACGGAATTTGTGACGCACATCCGGCCGTGCTAGCAATGTCGTTGCGTGTGACACCTATGAGCGATTTTGAAACGTCGCAAAAACGTTCAAAATCGCTCATCGGTGACATGGGGGTCCATTCTTAATTATTGTTGCAGCTGCAGATATGATGTTGTTCGTCATTCCTGCGGCAGCAAACATCGCTATGTGTGACACCGCAGGAACGAGGAACCTCACCTTGTACTGAGGCCGCCGGCAATGAGGAAGGAAGAGGTTGGGCGGGATGTTACATCCCGCTCATCTCCGCACCTCCACTTCTATTGAGCGGCCGCTTAGTGACGTCGCTGTGACGCCGAACGAACCGCCCTCTTAGAAAGGAGGCGGTTCGCCGGTCACAGCGACGAAGCTAGGCAGGTAAGTATGTGTGACAGATACACGCGGTTTTGTGCGCCATGGGCAGCGATTTGCCCATGACGCACAAACGATGGGGGCGGGTACGCAGGCTAGCGATCTCGCTGGCAAGATCACAGCATGTAAAGCGGCCTTTAGGATATTTAGAACTAAATTAAACATTTAACTTGTATTATGCTACAAAATAAAATGACAAAGCATAAAATCATAATTAATATAAAATAGAAGACATGTATGTAAAATCCTCAAATCCCAACAGTGAGACCTGATAGTTGCCAGACTATCTAATATACAATGATCATTAGACCGGTAAAAGACCTTCAACATGAAAGACTCTATGATTTCCTTACTGAAAATTAATTCTACAAAAATAAACAATTACATATATATATATATATATATTTTTTTTTTGAGTTAGCATATTTGAGTAAGCAAATATAGACATAACACGCATAATCTTTCATAACTTATTAATTTCTTTATTCTTTTCACATGTCACATATTATTCTTCTCTAGTCTTATAAAAATATATTTCTCTCTTATTATTAGTTATGTTTTCATTTCAGTGTAGTACTTTTGCTTATTTTTATAATATTTTCTAGTTACATTTCAATATTTCAATATGACATTATATTAAATACATTATATTAGATTTTGAGAATAAGGGTCAAGAAGCATCAGTGCAGTCATTATCCAATGAAGCAAATGAGAGGTATGGAAAAGTCATCATTCTATTCCTGAGGTCACACTGGCATATAACATCTGATGATTCTCTTATGTGAGAGTGAGCTGTGAGCCTGAGTTTTGTGTCATTCACTGTGTTCTAATTCTCTGGCATGTGAGAATGAAAGCTTGATTTCTCCATTGCCTGTCTCAGCGTATATCGGACAGAACTTGGATGACATCCGAGTGCAGTACAATGTTTCACACATAGCCATAGACTTGAAGAGGTGCACGTTGTCTGAGATACCCTCCTAATTGCAGCATACAGCCAGAATCGGACTGGCTACTGGAGGAACCACTAGTAACACCAATCCTGGCTGCAATTACCTGGGTTGAACTCCGGAGCTCTCACTTGCTCTCACAGCCTGGACTGCACTCAGGGTTTGCAGGACTGAACCACGAGTGCCGATTGATTCCCCAGCGATTGCGGTTCAGTTCATGTCACAGCTGCGGACAGGCCAGGCTGAACTCCGGAACTCAGGTGAGAGCTCCGGAGTTCAACCCAGGTAACCACAGCCAGGACTGGTATTACTGGCGGTTCCTCCGGTAGCCAGTCCTACACTGCATACAGCAATTTGTTTCTCATGCCGAATTGGCATGATTAAAAAATGCTGATTGGTACTGCTCCATAGTATAGAATTGAGCCAAGTAGTATACGATAAAACACAAGTTATATCATGGTGTGAGTGAATCCAAACAGCCTTTTCCTTGTCTCTATTACCTTGCAGGGCAGAGTGCATACAAACACAAACTATTGCCAATGATTTAGAAGGGTTAATAGTTTTCTATATTTCTATATTTTTAATACTTTAAAAGTACATTTAGTACATTTGGTTTAGTATATACCAGTCTCATAGTCTCATATTCAAGGTTTCATTTTTGTTTAAATATTTTCTTATCTTATATGCAAGTCTCTGAGTCTCTGAGACTTCTAAGTCATATTTGACATATGTCTGAGAGGAGGGGGGCAACTGGTGAACTTCCAATGGAAACACTTTATATAGTGTTACATTAGTTTGTATTGGTATAAGTTATGCGTGCACAGGTGAATAAACTGATTTTGCTCACAAGTGTGTATTTCCTTTCTCCAAGCTCTTGTTATCTAAAAGGCCCATTTCAATTTGGACCTCACTGGAGATCCCATAATCTGTTTGGTTCAGAGCAGAACAGCTACAACACTAAAGGCCACGTCTCACTTAAGAGGGCTTTACACACTACGATATATCTAACGAGATGTCGGCGGGGTCACGTCGTAAGTGACGTACATCCCGCCTCGTTAGTGATATAGTAGGGTGTGACAGCTAAGAAAGAGCAGAAATACTCACCTTCTCGTTCATCGCTGACATGTCGCTCATTTTCTAAAAATCGCACGTCCTGTTGTTCATCGTACCCGGGGCAGCACACATCGCTCTGTGTGACACCCCGGGAATGATGAACTGCAGCTTACCTGCGTCCCGCCGGCAATGCTGAAGGAAGGAGGTGGGCGAGATGTTTACGTTCCGCTCATCTCCGCCCCTCCGCTTCTATTGGGCGGCCGCTGTGTGACGTTGCTCTGACGACGAATGTCCCTCCCCCTTCAGGAAGTGGATGTTCGCCGCCCACAGCGAGGTCATTTGGAAGGTAAGTAAGTGTGACGGGGGAGTTACAGGATTGTGTGACACGGGAAACAAATTGCCCGTGCCGCACAAACGATGGGGGCAGGTGCGATCACAAATGCGATCGCACAATCAATTGTAACGTGTAAAGCAGGCTTAAGCGACATCGCTAGCAACATCACTCCTGAGTCATGGTTTTTGTGACGCAACAGCAATCTTGCTAGCGATGTTGCTGTGTGTGACATCCAGCAACGACCTGGCCCCTGCTGTGAGGTCGCCGGTCGTTGCTGAATGTCCTGGACCATTTTTTGGTTGTTGCTCTCACGCTGTGAAGCACACAACGCTGTGTTTGACAGCGAGAGATCAATGATCTGAATGTACAGGGAGCAGGGAGCCGACTTCTGTGGACGCTGGTAACCAGGGTACACATCGGGTAACCAAGCAAAGGCTTTGCTTGGTTACCCGATATTTACCTTGGTTACCAGCATCCGCAGCTTCTAGAAGCCGACTCCCTGCTCCCTGCTCACATAACCAAGGTACACATCGGGTAACTATAAGCAAAGCGCTTTGCTTAGTAAACCGATGTGTACTATGGTTACCAAGCACAGCGTCGTTACATGGGTCACTGGTGGATGATCTCTGATCACTGTGGAGATCTGCCTGTTTGACAGCTCACCAGCGACCATGTAGCGACACTCCAGCGATCCCTGCCAGGTCAGATCGCTGGTGGGATCGCTGGAGTGTCACTAAGTGTGACGGTACCTTAAGAACTGGGGCCAATGTCCCCTCATACTTGGGATAATAGATGTATTGGAAATAAGACTTTAGCTGACATGGCATAAAAGCTTCAGCAATGTCTAACCGGTGTTACCACTTTTTGACATGTAAAACTTAGCCACGTAATGGAAACTGTTTCCTTTTGCTCCAGTCTTTGCAGTCAAAGATCAGAAATGGAATAGGTCAGAAAGGATGATAAATGTGATCAGTGTATTCAGTGCCAGGAATTAATGACTGCCTCACAGAATTTTGAACAATTATTTGGCATGAGGTTGAATAGTAAAGATCTGCATGTAAATGTCTGTTATGACACCCATGCCACACTGTGGACACTGCAGAACCCTACTGCAAATACCTTACACCAAGGGGAACATCAGTTTCATATTGTAAATGAAAACCTATTCTCTTCCCTGACAAATGTCCACTGAAAGCCATATTCTCCTTTTATATTGGTATTCTAAGGTGAAGGTATAATTGTTATGTTATGTTACCTGACTAGCTTATAAGCACTTCATTATTGTTTCCTTATGGAATTTAGTTGCTAATGGATTTTTGAGGCACCTATAACCAGCCTTCATATTCTAATTACATGCAGAGAATCTTATGCTGCCAATATCATTTTTATACGATAATTACTAAAAACTCTTTAGATTTTAAAGACATTCATTTAATGGAAATTAATGTCCTGATAAAATACTGTTTGAGCAAGATGTGAGGAAGACGTGATGCAGAAAATTGAAATATGATCATACTGAATGAAGGTTAAATATTTGATTGTCTCATGTTTATTGCGCATTTACATTATTATTGAATGGATATTCCAAGATTTGGTTTAAAGAAATCCATCCATCAGAATTTTATTAAATGTATTTTCCTGATCCAAAAAGATTGTTATATTAGGGAATAAAATGTAAAGTAAATTACATTTTAGCCCTTTCAAGTTTGAGTTTAAATAAATGTAACTATTGATATATAAAGTCTGATACTTAGGAACATTGAACTAGTTCCTCTAGGGTGGTGGCCACTAGGTCTTTACCCTATCATTATGGGAGGGACTTTTGGCCTTCCTTAACCTTCATGAAGGATTGCATTCTAAGTTCAAGCCACAAATGAATAACTAAGTAGACACCAGTACCCTTTCCACCACAATTACCTTTAGGCAAATGTCAATCTAAATTCTTGAGTATAAAAAGTTGAACTCTTATAATAGATGACCTTAAAAGGTTAAGCATGAGATATGATTATTTTCAGTATAAAAGATGAGATGAAATCTTAGTGTGTCTAGCATTTGAAGTCATGTGTCTGTGGACATTAAAGCAGTGTTACAGAGTGCCCAAGCTGAACAAGGTGATAGTCCTAGTCAGCGGGGCTTGTCTGGAGGTACCTTTCTCTTTCTTGATGTTTGAGCAGTATTTTGATATGTTCTATGGGAACAGTTCTTTGAAGGATTAGATCTTACAGACTCATGAGGAGCCGTGGGTCAGCATGTGAAATCTGGTCCTTAAGGAAGAAAATAATTAACATGAAGTCAGGAACTCTTAAACACCTTGAGCTGAAATTGAAAGGAGCAGTTATAAGATACCTTACCTATTTAGAACTGCTATCATAGTGATATAATATATGGCAATTAAGAGATTAACTATAAAACAGATTTGTGTAAGGATATTACTTTGTCCATACAGTAAAACACATTATAGAAACTACAGTAAAGAATATCTTAATCATTAGAACCTCTTTTTTATTTCCTCAGGACATATAAAATAAAAACTCAACAAACTGGGCACATAGTTTTGGTTTTGTTTTAAATTTAAATTAAACCAACATCACTTTCTGTATATAGCCCATGTGCATTTCAAACAAATCACACTTAATTTATGTAAAACTATTTTAATTTTTTTAATTTTTATCCAGAATAATATATATATATATATTTATATATATATATATATATATATATATATATATATATATGTGTAGTGCGCAACAAAAATAAAAGGAAAACTAAAACACTAAAATACAGTGTTTTTGTTTAAGTGATCCCTTTATTTTTTCGAGCAGTATTATATATATATATATATATATATATATATATATATATATATATATATATATATATATATATATATATATATATGTGTATACAAACATCATACTATACAAGAAAATATGAGTTTTAGAGCTCTGTATGGAAAAAAAAGTAAGCTATGGCTTGCCACATGTTTATGGTGCTAGAGATTTTAATAAGCTGAATAGTGTGCAAAATGGAGCCTGGAGACCTAAAATAAAATGGTCCTTAGGCCCAAATGAGAAGACCAATTTTACCAACTCTATTAACAACTCCTGAAACTCAGGAACCTTATTGCAGATTTGGCATTGAGACTCAAAAGCCTCAAGTTTATCTGCTGCATTGTGAAGTCTCTAGGCAGAGGCCTATGGTAAAGTATCAATTTGTAGTAGTTATTCAAAGCTCCGGTATCCAGACAAAAAACTATTTTTTGTCTGCTTATAATAATGAATAGAAATGAGTAATATCTATACAAAACAAGGTCAATGCTTTCAAATGAAATAAACAATTGTAATAAATTCAGGTGATTTTTTTTATTCAATTTTAGGGCAATGTCATTCATGCAATCAAGTAATATTATCAAATCTTTTAAAATCACATTTTTTAAATCTGTCTACTATTGGATTATTACAGAGTACCCATTTAATACAAAATGTATTTTTCTAAAACTCACAAAAAATAACTGCTCTTAATTAGATAGTAATAAAGGATTAACTTATTTGTTATTATTTGGGGTATGACATAAGAAGTGACCGTTTAAGTTGGGATTAATCGACATATCAAGTCAGCATCCCCATATCTCAGGAGGAGCTTTTTCTGAATTTCCCACAATAACTACTCTCGAAAACAGTGCCCAAGTCAAAATCATCCTAGGGTCAAGAAACTTCGCACTACGGTATTAAGCTTAAAAACTCTCAGTGGTCATTGCAGTGATAGTTTCCTGCTCGGGAATGCTGTTACGTGGACTTTTGTGTGTGTTGTCTTCAGATTACACAACGAAAACCTGCTTACAGATTCCCTTTAATTCAGATTTAAAATGGTGGGCAAAGCTCCTGTCACACAGATTAAAACCCTTCCTTCCCAAACTAATAGGGGATGAACAAGTAGATTTTGTCCTAAAGAGAGAAGGTGAACACAGTATCAGTAGAATCATGCATGTCACATTTTATGCCAAATCAAAAAGAATACCAAAGCCAAGAAAGCTTTGACAGGGTTAGTTGGGATTACATGAAAGCCTCATTGAACAAATTTAATTTACCAGAGGTCCTCATTTCAGCTGTTTTTTTATCTTTACTATTTCCAATAAGCTGAAATGATAGGTAATAGCATTTTGTCTGAATCTTTCGATTTATGAAACAAGACCAGACAGGAGTCTTCCTTCTCCCCCATCCTTTTTAGAATAACTGTGGAGACACTTTTTCTGAAAATCATGCAAACAAATAACACCCAAGGCCTCTATATAGGAAATATAATTTGTCACATACCCTGCATGTGCATTTCCTTTTAAAAGTATCCTAGCATATTTCAAGATTCTATAAACACTTAAATATCGATTCTATAAACACTTAAATATCCTTCCTTTATATAATAAGATTTAATTCCTCTTTGAGAAATTAAATACACTGGAGAACAGGAAAATTTGTGCCTGAAATATTTAACCTATTTTTTGGTGGGTGTTTGTGGATGATTCTAAATCTGCCTTTACTTTTCTTCCATCATCTTCAGTAAATGACATGTGATATACCCTAGGTATATGCATATGACGAATCAAACACTAGGACTCATGTACACTAAACATTATTTTTGTTGCATTCTTGGTTATTAAAGCAAATTCAAACATAGATTTATTTTATTTATAAAGAATTTCCATTAAAGAATAAGAATTAAAAATGAATGAACATATGTATTTGATACACTGTTAATTTGCTGAGATACCTCGCAAAAGTGGTGTGTTAAATATTTCCTGTGGTGAGTAGAGTTGAGCAATGTTCGAGTAGAACGGTTAGAAAATTTCATGTTAGAGTGATTTTGGGGGGTGTTCGAGTCGTTCGACGAACTCGAACGATTTGCTTAAAGTTCGGCAGTTCGAATTACGTTCGAGAACGGTTCGATCACCAAAAACGTAACTGTAGCTTTTTACAGCTGCGTGTGCAGGGAGCCATCACTGGCAGACTGTGGTAAGCTGGTAACCAGGGAAAATATCGGGTATCCAAGCAAAGTGCTTTGCTTAGTAACCCGATGTGTACCCTGGCTACGTGTGCAACAATCCCCGGAAGCCACACAGAAGCACTTCCGTGTGACTTCCGTCAGATGCCGCTGCAGACTGTGTCCCGCTCCAGCCCCAGCCCCAGCCCTGCGGCTGCCTGTTCAGCAGTGTCCACAGCAGCCCGCACTGTAATGTATCTGCAGCTGCCCACACTGCAGTGTCAGCAGCCGCAGGGATGACAAGCGCTGCCGTCAGGAGGTTAGTAAAGTTCCTTACCTGCGGTGATGAAGTCCTGCCCTCCTGACGTCAGCGCTGTCACTGTCTTCCATGGCCGCCGCTTGTCACATCTCCTCTCGCTGCCGACCCGAGACTGTGACTAGCGGTGACGTCACGGGCCGCTCGCGATACTTGGTTTGTGAAGGCGGCGGTCATTTAACTCAGTGACAGCGCTGCTGTCAGGAGTGCAGCGATCACCGCAGGTAATGTACCTCGCTAACCTCCTGACAGCAGCGCTCGTCATGCCCTGCAGTGACAGCGCTGACGTCAGGAGTGCAGGAGATCGTCACAGCAGGTAATTATCTCATGTACCCTCCTAACAGCAGCGCTCGTCATGCCCTGCAGTGACCTGGGCTGACCTATTGATGTTAGCTCAGGTCACTGCACGGCTCTCCCAGCCAATATGGAACATTCTGTTTTTCATTGACTGGGACATTGACTATGGTATGGATCGTCGTGGGACCCCCTTGGATTACACCAGACCTGGATTTTTTTTTCTTTCTAATAAACTGGTGAAAGAGGGAATGTGCTGAGGAGTGTTTTTGCAAATAAAAATGTGTTTGTCGTCTATTTTTTTTATTACTGTCTGGGTTGGTGATGTCGAGTATCTGATAGAAGCCTGACATCACGAACCCCAGTACTTGATGCCAGGTGACATTACACATCTGGTATTATCCCCATATATTACCCCGTTTGCCACCGCACCAGGGCAAGAACCAGGATTGGCGCATCTAATGGATGCGCCACTTCTGGGGCGGCTGCGTCCTGCTATTTTTAGGCTGGGGAGAGTCCAATAACCATGGATCTCCCTAGTCTGAGAATATCAGACCCCAGCTGTCCGCCTTACCTTGGCTGGTGATCTAATTTTGGGGGGACCCCCACGTGTTTTTTTTTATTTTAATTATTTATTTAATTTAAAATAATAGCGTGCGATGCCCTCTGTTTTGGATTACCAGCCAAGGTGAAGCTGCCAGCTGAGGTCTGTAGGTTTCAGCCGTCTGCTTTACCCTAGCTGGCTATCAAAAATAGGGGGAATCCCACGTCATTTTTTTTTAAATTTATTTTATTTTTTTGGCTAAATACAAGGCTAAGCACCCCATAGTGCCACATGAAAGGCACCAAAGGGTGCAAAATTACAAAATACAGGAGAGAGGGACATTGTGTGTCTTTCTGCCATTATTAATGACAGAAAAGACTGATATGAAGTGTACAAGCACAGGAAAATCACCAGAGTGCCCTACGCTGTGAAAAGCAGTAGAAAATGGCACTGGAGTAAACATGTGACCGCCTCATGTAGGTTGAAGCTATGGATCCTGGGTAAATTTATGTATTTTCCCTCCTTCAGTTTTTTTGCGGTACGCAAAAAAAAAACGGAAGGCACACGGATGACAAACGGACCATATAACAGAACGTAGAATTGAAACGGATGCCATTCGGATGCATCTGTGAAAAAAACTGACTTTTTTTGCAGACTGCAAAAACGGATCGGTCTTGTCAATCTAGCCTTATTCTGATCTTCCATTTATAAACAGCAGGCAGAAATAAGTGAATAGCGCCCCCCAGCGTCAGAAAATCTCTGAGGTTTCAGGGGGTAGCTGAGTCCCTGGAGATCATGATTCAGGCCATTTTTTCCGGTCCCCGCTCACGTGATCACCAGTACACATCGTATACCGATGATCACGTTACAGTAAATGACAGCGCCGGTAAAAAATTATTTATCTCCCATCTGGCAAGAACAAACATCTCAGATGGGAGATAAATCTCCTCCCCGGTCCCCTCCAGTCCGCCGGTGTTGCCAAAGTGCCCCCCTGACCCCCTCCCGGAAATTTAAGATGGCCGCGCGCACAGCAACGCACCAGCCGCATCCACCCTACTCCTCTGATTTCTGTCTAATGTGCCATGACACATGCGACAGAAAACTCCTCCCGAGGTCCTGCCAGATCACCCCCTATAACACCACTGGTGTTCCCCGGTGTCCCACGGTACCTGTGCAGCATTTATCTCCGCGGCCCCCTCCTTCACAATAGTGAATGAGTGGCGGTAACCATACATCTGTAAGCTACTGCAATGCCCTGTTCATGAGGTAAGGAACATAGTTGATCAGGAGAGCTATACTACATTTCTAAAGGGCGGTATTTGCTTTCATAGTTGCCTTGCTGAAAGACTACCAAACATGACAGTCCGTTATACGCCACAAGAAAACATGTCTAAATAGCAAACTCTGTTGTTTAGTATTCATTGAGCAGGATAACTGGACTTAAAGGGGTATTCCATCTCTAAGATCCTATCCCCAATATATAGTAGGTGTAATAGCAATAATATCAGTAAATACCTTTGTTTGGAAATGTAGTATAGTTCTCCTGATTAGGCATGCCCTTACCTCATGAGCAGGGCATTGCAGCTTTGGTAGCAACAGTTACGACCAAGAGCAACCCACTGTCTCTATGAATGGTGGTAACCATGCATACGTAAGCTACTGCAATGCCCTGCTCATGAGGTAAGGAACCTAGTTAATCAGGAGAGCTATACTAAATTTCCAAATGGAGGTATTTGCTATTTTTGTTGCCCTGCTTAATGAATACCAAACATGAGAGTCTGTTATACGCCGCAAAATAACATGTCTAAATAGCGAGCTCTGATGTTTAGTATTCATTCAGCAGGATAACTGGACTTAAAGGGGTATTCCATCTCCAAGATCCCATCCCCAATATATAATATATAGTAGGTGGAATAGTAATAATATCAGTAGAGATGAGCCACCCCCCTAGCGTTCGAGTTCGGTTTGGTTCGTCGAACAGAGGCTCCGTTCGACGAACGTTCAATGAACCGTTGGACGAACCACTCGCACCCCATTAAAAACAATGGGAGGCAAATACAAACACATAAAAACACATTATACATGTACACATACAATTAATAAACATTGCCATAACACTTACAGGTCCCTGCGACGCGTCCTGCACTCTGTCTCCCGCTACTTTTCCTTCCGATAATCGCTGCGCCCTCCCGGTAACCAGCACTGATGATAGGACCTATCGTTACGTCAAAATAGTATGTGACCAGTCACGTGTTTATTATCTCATTTGCTACAGACTGGTCACATGGCTAGATGTCATACTTGGTCCTGTCAGTGCATCTCTCCGGTATGCGGTGATTGTTCCAGCATCTCCGTGTACCAGCGAAATGCTCTGGCACATGGTCAGCTTCCCCGTTTATGCATGTAGGCGCTCTTTACAGAGTCAGCCCACATGCAAGGACTGGATGCTACAGCCGGTGAATTACGAAGATCACCGTTGCTATAGCAACCCGCCTGTCAGCAGTGATGTCACCGCTTACAGCACGCAGCTTCTGCTCACTCTTACTGAGTGAATAGACTGCACGGGAGCAGCAGTGTTCTTCCTCCCATGCTGTGCTGTCTGATGTAGCAGAGCTGCATGGGTTGAAAGAAGACAGAAGACCATGATCGTGGAGGGATGAGAGTGAGTAATAAACATGGAGTCTCTAAGTGTGTCTGTGTATATATTTCTATTAAAGTATTTTTTCTCAGTGTGGTGTCTTTTTTTTAACCCTTTATTGGAGATTCTTAATGGCCGAGTGAAACTTGCCTGACATTAAGCATCTCTGGCTTAATACTAGCTAGTAAAACAAAGCTAGTATTAACTCATTATTACCTAGCAAGCCACCCAGATCAGGGCTGTTGGAAGAGTTGGATACAGCGCCAGATGACAGCGCTTCTATGAAAGCACCATTTTCAGGGGCGGCTGCGGACTGCAATTCGCAGCAGAGGGGCCCAGAAACCTCGGGCTAACCTGTGCTGCGGATTCCAATCCCCAGCTGCCTAGTTGTACCTGGCTGGACACAAAAATGGGGCAAAGCGCATGTCAATTTTTTTTTTAATTATTTCATGATCACCAACCACGGTAAAGCTGCCAGCTGTGGTTTTCAGGCTACAGCCGTCTGCTTTACCCTAGCTGGCTATCAAAAATGGGGGGACCCCACGTCATTTTTTTTATTTTACTATTTTTTTAAATGAAAAAAAATTAATGGGCTTCCCTGTATTTTGATTGCCAGCCAAGGTAACACCAGGCAGATAGGGGTGGCAACCCGTAGCTGTCTGCTTTATCTGCGCTGAGAATCAAAAATACCGTGGAGCGCTATCTCATTTTTTTCAATGATTTATTTTCACAGTACTGTGATGTCAGGCAATCAAAATACAGGGAAGCCCATTTTTTTTTGGTTATTTAACCCCTTCAGCCCCCGGGCACTTTCCGTTTTTGCGTTTTTGTTTTTTGCTCCTTTTCTTCCGAGAGCCGTAATTTTTTTATTATATCGTCAAACTTGCCATATGAGGGCTTGTTTTTTGCGGGACGAGTTGTACTTTTAAATGAAACCATAGGTTTTACCATAAATTGTACTGGAAAACAGCAAAAAAATTCCAAGTGTGGAAAAAGTGCAAAAAAAGTGTGATCGCACAATAGTTTTTGGGATGTTTTATTCACCGTGTTCACTATATGATAAAACTGATGTATCTATGTGATGCCTCAGGTCGGTGCGAGTTTGTAGACACCAAACATGTATAGGTTTACTTGTATCTAAGGGGTTAAAAAAAATTCACAAGTTTGTCCAATAAAAATGGCACACGTTTTGCGCCATTTTCCGAAACACGTAGCGTTCTTATTTTTTGGGATCTATGGCTCAGTGATGGCTTATTTTTTGCGTCTCGAGCTGACGTTTAAAATGGTACCATTTTTGCGCAGATGCTACGTTTTGATCGCCTGTTATTGCATTTTGCGTAAAACTTGCGGCGACCAAAAAACGTAATTTTGGCGTTTGGAATTTTTTTGCCACTACACCGTTTACCAATCAGATTAATTGATTTTATATTTTGATAGATCGGGCATTTCTGAACGCGGCGATACCAAATATGTGTATATTTATTTATTTTTTAACCCTTTAATTTTCAATGGGGGAAAGGGGGGTGATTTGAACTTTTAGGTTTTTTGTTTTTTTTTTTATTTTTTAAAACTTTTTTTTTTACTTTTTTTTTATTTTACTAGTCCCTCTAGGGGGCTATAGCGATCAGCAATCCGATCGCTATTGTCTATCTGCTGATCACAGCAATACAGCTGTAAACAGCAGATTCACTCACTTTGTTTTTCCCTCTGCTCTCGGCCAAGGGAAAACGAAAGTGAAAGATCATAGCAGCAGGCGTCATCACATGACCCTGTGCTACGATGGCAACCACCGATAGTCACGTGATAACACACGTGACTTCCGGTGGGGGCGGTGGTAAGTAAGAAACATGGCCGCGCGCATTTAAATCTTGCTGCCAGACTTTGGCAGCAAGATTTAAGGGGTTAATGGCCGCGGGTGGAAGCGATTCCACCCGCGGCTAGCAGGCACACATGTCAGCTGTTGAAAACAGCTGATATGTGTGCCGATCCACGCCGCCTGCCCGCGGCAGGGGGTGGGGCTTAACGGGACATGATCCTGGACGGATAGATCCGTCCAAGGTCGTGAAGGGGTTAAATAAATATCTAAAAAAAAAAATTTGTTGGCTCCTGCTGCATTTTTTGTATTGCTAGCTAAGGGTAATCCAAGCAGCTACTGGCTTCTAACCCCCACTGCTTGGTGTTACCTTCACTGGCAATGGAAAATCCAGTTAAGCATTTTTCATTTTTTTTGCCAAAAAACTAAAAAAAAAAAATGACATGGGCTTCGCCATATTTTGCATGCTAGCCAGGTACAGCAGGCAGGTACGGCTGCCCCCAACCCCCAGCTGCCTATTTGTACCCGGCTGGGAACTTAAAATATAGGGCAGCCCTCTTTTTAATTATTTCATAAATTTCATGAAATAATTAAAAAAATAAATAACGAGGGCTTTGCCCCATTTTTGTGTCTAGCCAGGTAAAACTAGGCAGCTGGGGATTGGATTCCGCAGCACAGGTTGGCCCGAGGTTTCTGGGCCACTCTGCTGCGAATTGCAGTCCGCAGCCGCCCCAGAAAATGGCGCTTTCATAGAAGCGGCATCACCTGGCGCTGTATCCAACTCTTCCAGCAGCCCTAAAGCCTGGTGGCTTGCTGGGTAATAATGGGTTAATACCAGCTTTGTTTTACTAGCTAGTATTAAGCCAGAGATGCTTAATGTCAGGCAAGTTTGACCCTGCCATTAAGAATCTCCAATAAAGGGTTAAAAAAAAAGACACCACACAGAGAAAAAAAACTTTAATTGAAATAAATACACAGACACACTTAGAAACTCCATGTTTATTACTCCCTCTCATCTCTCCACTATCCTGGTCTTCCGTCTTCTTTCTCCTTCAACCCATGCAGCTCTGCTACATCAGACAGCACTGCATGGGAGGAAGACGCTGCTGCTCCCCCGTGAAGTCTAATCACTCAGTGAGTGAGCAGAGACTGTGGGCTGTAAGCGGTGATGTCACCGCTGACAGGCGGGTTACAATAGCAACGGTGCCCCAATCACGTGATTCCCGGTGCCGCAATTCACTGGCTGTGGCAGCCAATCCTTGCATGTGGGCTGACTCTGTAAAGAGCGCCCACATGCAGGAACAGGGAAGCCGACCATGTGCCAGAGCATCTCGCTGGTACACGGAGCACCGCGTACCGGAGAGATGCACTGACAGGACCTAGCATGACGTCTAGCCATGTGACCAGTCTGTAGCCAATGAGATAATAGACACATGACTGATCACATGGCTATGACGATGTCATGGAAGGTCCTATCATCAGTGCTGGTTACCGGGAGGATGCAGCGATTATCAGAAGGAAAAGCGGTCATCATGTGTATATTCCACTGTCCTTGGCATCTTTCTTCAACAGTTCCTAAATCTTGGTGGAATCGATCACCCTGCTCTTCACTTAGGTCACCAAGGCTTTGTGGGAAATGAACCAAGTGGCTGTATAGATAATGCACCTTGATACTCATATTACCAAAGTTATGGAAATAACATAGTGTTCCTTTTGCTAGTTCAGTTGAATTATATGTTTTATAGTTCCCAAGAAAATTCTGTGCAACCATAGTGAAAGAAGACCATGCATCTGCCTCAGCATCATTCAATGAATCTTTCAAATGTGGATCTTTCTTAAGTCCTCTGATTTGAGCACCATCAAAAATACCCACTTTAAAGGGACTCTTTCAGCAGGTTACTGCAAATGTAATCTGAAGAGAGCATGTTGTAATAGTTAAAACAGAAAATTCAGTCCTGCATATGTTATCTGTTATGAGTTTTAGGCTCTTATCTTTATCATTAGTGGGTTAAACTATCTACAATGTATGGGCAGACAGGAACCTGCTAATTTTTGCATGTTTTCCATAGCAATATTGCATGCCTATATTCCTATATTCATTGTTACACATATCTTAGCAAGTTAGAAAGTACCATCAGTCTTTTTCTTAGATAGGGTCATGCCTTCTGATTAAGCATTCCTGCTCTTCAGCCTTAGGCAATTTTAACTCTTCATTAGCAGGTTCTTATCCTCCCATATATTACAATATATAAATATATATATACAATATATGGTAAAAAAGGACCAAACGTGTCACCTTCATATGGAGCTTTTAAGCATGGCTTCACCATAAATTGTAAAGGGAAAAAAGAGCTAACCCCGCTTATTCTACGACTTTTCTGCTGTGAACAGGTAATTGAAGTAAGTTATCTGATTGAGAGCAGACTTGAACTTTAGACATAGTGTGTATAACAGGTTGTGAGGTGACATTTTACTCACCATGGTAAATAAGTTGATTTTCTTCAAAGCAACATTGTGCCAAGGATGTCAGATGTTCTTGCATTGAGTACTAGTTATGAATTATTTTTGTAACTGGTGTAAGTCTTATAGTTACGCAAGCCATTTTTTTCATCATTGTGGTACTGTGGCGAACATAACACATTTACTTACATCACTGTGCAGTCTTTGTATTAGCTCTTTGGGGACTCCATTATTTTTGGCACGTGAGCTGTAATCCATTTACCTGATTCTATAAAACGCTGGAGATGTAATCAGTCCAAGGAGCGCTAAAAATGAGGAATTTCTTCAATCTTTAAAAGCCTTTATTGTTCATAAACAACAACGCGTTTCAATAGACAAGCTATCTTCATCAGATCCACCTGGTTTATGAACAATAAAGGCTTTTAAAGATTGAAGAAATTCCTCCTTAGCGCTCCTTGGACCAATTACATTTCCAGCATTTTATACTATTCATCTCCCCTTGTGGTATCAACGGTAGGAGCAACCTTGTTCCAATCCTCCCTATGACCGACTGGGGCGGCACTAGCTGCGATCAGCCAGGACCTGCGGTGACGTGATCCCATGTGACCGGTCACATGATTCTCTCACGACCACGCCCACAGAAGCACGGACAGAGGAGAAAGCAGTGCCTGTTTGTATCAGCAGTTGGCCTCCTCATTTGCTCTCACCGGTGTTGTACAAGGGTGTGCAAGCTCCTCAGATGAGCACCCGAGCATACTATAGTAAGGTTCCAGTTCAATAAGTTCCTTTACAGCGTTCCACTTTTCTTATCCATATCTATTTACCTTATTCTAGCTGAGTTCACCTAGGGGAGGTAGATGTGGTTACCTCATTGTTTATTCTATGAGATTAAGCATGATGCATGGCTACATTGTTTCTTAATTGAAATGCTCCCATCCGCAAAGATATATGTCATTCCTATAATAACAGGCCTAGAATTTCTTTTATCTCTTTTATTTTTATGTGATTGTACATACTATCCCATTTGTAATATCTTTTGTTTAGTTATATAAACTCTTGCTTATTGTTGGATTAATTATATAAAATTTAACAGCATTGATACTTTTGCTCTATAAACTGCACCACTGAAGTCTTGTAAGGCCCCACATTACCAGTACTGGATATCCAATTGGTCTGTGTAAATGATTGGCAGTGATATTTTTTCTTTGGCTATTGTGGAGCTTGACAGTGACCATAGTGAAGTGTATATAAAATTAGACTGGATCCTATGCTGTTTTTAAAATGACTTATTTAAATAATAAAAAAAATGGCTTGGTGTCACCCCTATTTTTGATAACCAGACAACATTAAGCAGATAGCTGGGGGCTGATATTATCAGGCTGGGAATGCCCATGGTTATTTGACCCTTACCAGCCCAAAAAAAACAGTCTGCAGACTTGCCAGAAGTGATGAATCCTTTAGCTGTGCCAATTCTGGCATTTTGCCTGGTTCTTCCTGGTTGCTCTGGTGCGGTGGCAATCGGTGTAATACTTTTGGAATTTATGTCATCTATGAATTGTCATCTGGCATCAACCCATGGGTTAGTAATGGATAGGCATATATCAGACACCCCCATCACTAACCCTGCAAGTGTAAAGTTAAAAAAACAGACACAAAAAACAGTTTATTTGAATAAAGACTCCTCCATACTCCCTTGTTCACCAATTCACCAATTTATTAATTAAAGAGAAATACTCAAAGTTCTGACATAAGAGGGTAGCATGGTGGCTCAGTGGTTAGCATTGCAGTCTTGAAGCGCTGGGTTCTTGGGTTCATAGTGCACTAAGGACAACATCTGCAAGGAGTTTGTATGTTCTCCCCATGTTTGTGTGGGTTTCCTCCAGATACTCAGGTTTCCTCCCACACTCAGGACAAAGACATACTGATAAAGAATTTAGATTATGAACTCCAATGGGGGCAGTGATGATCACATTTATAAAGCAATGTGGAATTACTAGCTCTATACAAGTGAATAAAATGCCCATCAATTCTTATGAAGCTTTGTTCTCAGAACAATGCTCCATAGGTCACTTCTGGTCAGTGACAGGCCTGGAATTTCTCACACTTGAAGCTCCATAGGAATAAATGTGCATCTTTGGACATTACACTATTGGACTATGTTCAAACTTTGAGGATTTATTTTTTAATTAATAAATTGGTGAACAAATGAGTGTAGAGGAATCTTTATTAAAATAAACAATTTTTTTCTGTGTTGGTGCTTTTTAACTCCACACTTGACGAGTTAGTAATGGGGGTGCCTGATAGATGCCAGCTACCAATTCATAGCTAAAAGAACCCAAAAAAAATGACCCAATATGCCATTACACCAGGCAATCGGGAAGAGCCGACAAAGAACAAGAATTGGCACATCTAATGGATGCGTCACTTTTAGGGCAGCTGTGGCCTGCTATTTTTAGGTTGGGAAGAGACAAATGACCATGGGCTTTCCCAGGCTGAAAATAACTGCCCTCAGTTTTCTGCTTTACCTTGTCTGGTTATGAAAATAGGATGATCACCACGCCTTTTTTAAATAATTAAAAAAATAATTTAAAAAAATCTGCATGGGATCCCCTCTGTTTTGGATAACCAACCAAGTTAATGAAGAAAGCTGTCTGCTTTACCTGCGCTGGTTATCATATAATTTTTCTTTACATTTATTTCCTATCCACATTTCTTTGCAGGACTTGTCCTGTTATTATTTTGCTTCTTTTTGCAGCCCCCTAGCCCTTACTGCAACCATTTTACAGCATCAAATTTAGGGTCTCCTTTGACTTATAAGGGGTCCAGGGTCAAGTTTGGGTCCCAAACTAAGCTTTTAACTAAAGTCCGGCTGAATCCTAATGTCCATGGAGCAGCTCAACGCTATAATTCATGGATGCTGTTTGTAGTTGTACCTGAGGCATAGTACCTATCGGTTTCCATGTATTATTTTAGTGTAACTTAAATGATAACAAACAACTTTCTATTTTATGTTTTCTGTATTTTTCATAATTTATCTTGGTTACAAATCAGTCACTGGAGATATTGTTGAGAATGCATATTATCTGCATTATGTATATTATATTTATTTGAATTCTTAGTGCAAAGATATTTTATAAGTTATGTGAATTATATAAGTTATAGCTACATTTGGATGATGGTTATGATGAGTCATACACATTGAACTGACAATATTTGACAGTTTTATACTAAACCAAATGATAACACGAAAAGCAAAATGAATGACTGAAACCTCTCATCAGTCAGTCACCCTCCTGTATTTTAGTTAAAGTTGAGAATAATGTATAGTTAATAATCAGACATCAGTTTCTTTGGATTTTGTCACACAATTCTGGTACTGTATGTAATTTTACTATTTTCTAGGTTAAAAATATTAACTCGTTATTCACTGAAGATTTCAATCAGTCCCAAATGTACCTATATTTGGGTTACAAGGGGATTCATGATATCATTGGTTCTTATATCTATATTGAAATCACTATATTTATTTAATTTGTACTTTGACAGCACTTTGTACATTTACTTTGTGTTATTGCTGTTGATTACTTTGATTATTGCTGTTACTAATCAGGCCTTGTGTTATACTATTGTATGCAATTCACAGTGTTCATTATCTAAAAAATGCAACATTACAGATTACATTTGATTAATGAATTCCCTTTATAACATCACTTTAGAATATGCATCATCCCTGCACTGTGACATCAATGTTACTTCTGTTGGGTAGAGATGGGCGAACCCATAGATATTTGGGTTTAGTGAATCCGGATGCCAAACCCAGTAAAAGTCTATGGAAATGAACTTGTGTGCTGTAAAATGGTGTTAGTAAGGGCTAGAGGGCTGTAAATTAAAGAAATAAGGAAACAAAGCAGGACAGTTATACTTACTTGTGGCTGTAAAACTACTTCTGGGTCCGATCATACATAACCGATTTTCATACATATTCACTGCTTCCCCCACCTACCGTCAGTCCCAGCATCTGTAATTGGTGGCAGTCAAACCACGCTCCCACCCTGTGTGACAGCGTCTGTGATTGGTAAAATCACACACGCTGACTGCATCCCTATAGTTCCTAAATCTTGGTGGAATCGATCACCCTGCTCTTCACTTAGGTCACAAAGGTTTTGTGGGAAAGGAACCAAGTGGCTGTAAAGATAATGCACCTTGATACTCATATTACCAAAGTTATGGAAATCACATAGTGTTCCTTTTCCTAGTTCAGTTGAATTATATGTTTTATAGTTCCCAAGAAAATTCTGTGCAACCATAGTGAAAGAAGACCATGCATCTGCCTCAGCATCGTTCAATGAATCTTTCAAATGTGGATCTTTGCTAAGTCCTCTGATTTGAGCACCATCCAAAATAAAGGGACTCTTTCAGCAGGTTTTGGCAATGTAATCTGAAGACAGCACGTTGTAAGAGTTAAAACAGAAAATTCAGCCCTGCATATGTTATCTGTTATGAGTTTTAGGCTCTTATCTTTATCATTAGTGGGTTAAACTATCTACAATGAATGGGCAGATAGGAACCTGCTAATTTTTGCATGTTTTCCATAGCAGTATTGCATGCCTATATTCCTATATTCACATTCTGGGCAGGGTAACATTTTCAAGGGCATATTTATATGAAGATCATTATTTCACCAGCCATACATGTATATACTGTAGTGACAACTTGAGGACAATTTAGCTTAGAGGATCAACATTTTCTGGGTTAGGTGGTTGGAAAAAGAGACAGAAACCTATGGCAAAAATGACATATTGCATAGTAATAAAACAAAATTATTGCTGTCTGACCACTACAAACACACAAATGCATTGTTCCTTCGCTAACACAGGCTGTGAGTTTGTTACCTAGCATCTATACCATTCTTTATGGTGGTGATGCATTTCCCACAGGCTAAAGGTGCCTGCTCTTTAGGTTGGAAGCCATGTAAAACTCACCACCTTAAAGAATGATAGATACTGTAGTCATGTCAGACTAAAGGGTGCTTTACATGCTGCGACATTGCTAGCAATAGCTAGCGATGTCGTGCGCAATAGCACCCTCCCCTGTCGCTCGTGCAACATTTGGTGATCGCTGCATAGCGAACATTATCGCTACGGCAGCATCACACGCACATACCTTGTCAGCGACGTCGCTATGACCGCCGAACAATCCCTCCCTCAAGGGGGAGGTGCGTTCGGTGCCATAGTGACGTCACTGCGGAGTCACTAAGCGGCCGGCCAATAGAAGTGGAGGGGCGGAAATGAGCGGGACATAACATCCCGCCCACCTCCTTCCTTCTGCATTGCCGGGGGACTAAGGTAAGGAGATGTTCGTCGTTCCTGCAGAGTCACACATAGCGATGTGTGATAGAATCACTGACTGGGTGGATCAGAAAAATGCAGTAGATATAGTATATCTTGAATTCAGCAAAGCATTTGACAAAGTATCTCATACCATCCTTAATGAAAAAATTAACAAGTATGGATTGGACGAGGCAACTGTTAGATGGATTCAAAACTGGCTTAGTGATTGAACCCAAAGAGTAATCATAAATGGCTGCACATCTAGTTGGAAGAATATGTCAAGTGGGGTGTCACAGGGCTCTGTCGTGGGACCTGTGTTGTTCAACATCTTTACTAATGATTTAGATGAAGGAATTGAGGGTAAACTGATTAAATTTGCTGACAACACAAAACTAGGAGGAATAGCTAATACTAGAGAAAAGAGAGTGAGTTCAAAAAGATCTAAACAAACTGCAATAGTGGGCAGTAACTAACAATTGTTTTTAACTGGCAGAAATGCAAATTCCTACATCTGGGCAAGAAAAATTAAAAAAGTATATACAGAATAAGAGGATTAGGACTTAGCAACAGTATGTGTAAAAATTATTTGGGTATTCTAATAGACACAGACTAAACATGAGTCAACAGTGTGATGCAGCAGCAAAAAAAGCAAACACAACTCTGTGATGTATTAACAGAAGCATACAGTCTAGTTCAGAGATCCCAAACACGCGGCCCGTGGGCTGCATGCGGCCCCCCGAGGCTGCTTGTTGCAGCCCACAGATCCCGTGATGATTGCAGCTCTATGCCCGGGGCCGGCGCTGGCAGGCCTTTACCACAATTGAATCATTTACAGTGCCGCACAGAGGAGATGTCTGTACTATACCTATGGCTCCAGCCCGTCAATCAGATGCAAGGAAGTAACATCGCTGTAAAACGTCACCTCCTTGCACCTGATTCGCAGGCAGCACCCATTTCCTCTGCGCGGCACTGCAAATGATTCAATTGTACTGAAGTCCTGCCGACGCTGACTCCGGGCATAGAGCTGTGATCGTCACGGGACACAACAAGCATGTAAGGTACGTGCAGGAGACTGTAGCGGCCTGCGCCCACGATCAGGGTTCACTGCGTTGCGGTCTCCTTGCTATGTTCTCCCTAGGGAGGATGCATGCGGCTCTGCTGCATAAATTCACATTCTGCAGCCTCTGCAAGCCGCACCGCAGGTCAGTTTTCACTGCGGACTATACATGCACAGTGGGCATGGGATTTCTATAAATCCCTTCCACTATGCTTGTACTGTACCACAGCGTTTTGGACGCAGCTGAAACATGCTGCATTCAAAATGCTGCAAACACTGATTGTGGGCACACAGGAAATGGAGGAGAGGTGAGGAGAATTTTTTTTTTCGTATTACTAAAGATTGGGCACACTATTACAAAGATTGGCACAATGCTACAGTGCACAATACTACAGAGCACAGTACTACAGAGCACAGTACTACAGAGCACGATAATACAGAGCACGATACTACAGAGCACAGTACTACAGAACACGATACTACAGAGCACGATACTACAGAGCACAATACTACAGAGTACAATACTACAGAGCACGATATTACAGAGCACAATACTACAAGGAGGGGCACAGTACAACAGAGCACAGTACTGCAGAGCACAGTATTACAGAGCACGATACCACAGAGCACGATACTACAGAGTACAATACTACAGAACACAGTACTACAGAGCACGAAACTACAGAGCACGATACTACAGAGCACAATACTACAAGGAGGGGCACAGTACAACAGAGCACAGTACTGCAGAGCACAGTACTACAGAGCATGATACTACAGAGCACAATACTACAGAGCACAATACTACAAAGCAAAGTACTACAGAGCACAGTATTACAGAGCACAATACTACAGCGCACAATACCACAAGGATGGGCACAGCACTACAGAGCAAAGTACTACAGAGCACAGTACTACAGAGCGCGGATACTACAGAGCACAATACTACAAGGATGGACATAGTACTACAGAGCATAGTACTATAGAGCCCGATACTGCAGAGCCAAATTTTTACAAGGATGGGAACAGCACAGTACTACACAGCACAATACTACAGATCACAGTACTACAGAGCACAGTACTACAGAACACGATACTACAGAGCACAATACTACAAGGATGGGCACAGTACTACAGAGCACAGTACAACAGAGCACAATAGTACAAGGATGGGGACAATACTATAGAGCACTATACTACAGAGCACATTATTACAAGGATAGGCACAATACTACAGAGCACATTACTACAAGGATGGGTACAATACTACAAGGATGGGCACAATACTACAGGGCACAATACTACAAGGCTGGGCACAATACTACAGACCACAATACTACAAGGATGGACACAGTAATACAAAGGTGGGCACAATACTACTGGGCACAGTACTGCAGAGTACAATACTACAGGGATGGGCACAATACTACAAGGATGAGCACAATACTACAACGATGAGAACAATACTACAAGGATGGGCACAATACTACAGAACACAATATTGCAAGGATGAGCACAGTACTACAAGGGTGGGCACAATACTACTGGGCACAGTATTACATAGCATAATACTACAGGGATGAGCACAAAACTACAAGGATGAGCAAAGTATTACAGGGCACAATACTACAATGATGGGAACAATACAAACAAGATCAAAGACAAAAGGGAAAAGTACCGTGCAATCATTATATAGCTATCAAAATTCATATAATTCCCTTGAATTAAGATTAACTGTCCGGAAAAACTCCATCTATACATTTCCAAAAAAGAATGTGTATCAAACACATACACACAGGAGTACTTTTTCCATAAAATATGACAATTTTTATTAGAAGTATAGAAAAACACACATATTAATAAAATACAAAAATTCATCAATGTATACAGGTAGAAAGGAGGACCTCTACCGACAATCACCTGCCACATAAGTGTGTGTATGCGCCCATTAAATTAATGCAGTCCAATATCTGCATAGTCTATGCATGGAGTGATAAGAAAGTATATTTCCCTTAGTTCAAAATGAACACAATTTGGGAACCTGCTGCAAAAAAAGTAACAAGATAAAGCTCCAATACTGACCAAGGGTACCTGCCAAACTACGTTATGAATACCAAAAGTCTCATAGGTTGTTTTTAAGGCTTACCCATAGTTGGACAGATTAGAAGCAGCAAGCGCAGACAGTGGGGGGAAGGAAAGCAGCTCCCAGTCCTGAACGCGTATCGCTGTCGCTTCCTCAGCGGGAGGCAAGGGCATTATATATAGTGGAGGTTTGTAATAATAAACAAGCAAAAATGTTCAAAAAAGTGATCCAAAAATGTATAGAAAAAAACATGGAATCATCAAAAATATCACTTTGTCCTACAAAGAATGTGGCCCTTCTCAATTTTTTTTTCTGTATGCGGCCCATACACCCAGCTGAGTTTGAGACCCCTGGTCTAGATCATGTGAAGTAATTATTGCCCTGTACTCTTCTTTGGTCAGACCTCATCTAGAATACTGTGTCCAGTTTTGGACACTACAATTTAAAAAATACATCAACAAACTGGAACAAGTTCAGAGAAGAGCAACCATAATGGTTACCAGTTTACAAACCATGTCCTATGAGGAACGATTACAGGATTTGTGAATGTTTAACTTGCAAAAAAGAAGATTGAAAGGAGACTTAATAGCTGTCTACAAATATCTCAAGAGTGGTCACACTATTGAGGGATGAGTTCCTTTCTCATTCACAAAAGGAATGACTAGAAGCAATGGGATGAAACTGGTTGAGAGGAGACATAGATTACATATTAGAAAAAAACGTTTTGACAGTGACGGTGATCAACGAGTGGAACAGGCTCCCACGAGAGGTGAGTTGCCCTTCAAAGTGGAAGTCTTCAAAAAGAGACTGAAAAGACATCTGTGGGATAATATATTGAATCCTGCTTTGGATTGGATGCCAGTTCATCAAGAGGAAAGCATTTAAGAAAATACCTCTGGGTAAACCAAAATAGTGTGTGTGTGTGTGTGTGTGTGTGTGTGTATATATTTATAAATATATATATATATATATATATATATATATTGTGTGCAGATTTATTAGGCAAGTTGTATTTGAGGATTTTATTTATTATTGATCAACAACTATGTTCTCAATCAACCCAAAAGACTCATAAATATCAAAGCTTAATATTTTTGGAAGTTGGAGTGTTTTTTTTTAGATTTGGCTATCTTAGGAGGATATATGTTTGTGCAGGTAATTATTACTGTGCAGAATTATTAGGCAACTTAATAAAAACCAAATATATTCCCATCTCACTTGTTTTTCACCAGGTAAACCAATATAACTGCACAAAATTTAGAAACAAACATTTCTGACATGCAAAAACAAAACCCCAAAAAATTAGTGACCAACATATCCATCTTTCATTATGATGACACTCAACAGCCTACCATCCATAGATTTTGTCAGTTGCTTGATCTGTTTACGATCAACACAGCCACCACAGCCTCCCAGACACTGTTCCGAGAGGTGTACTGTTTTCCCTCCCTGTAGATCTTACATTTTATTAGGGACCATAGGTTATCTATGGGGTTTAGAACAGGTGAACAAGGGGGCCATGTCATTATTTTTCATCTTTTAGACCTTTACTGGCCAGCCACGCTGTGGAGTAGTTAAATGCATGTGCTGGAGAATTGTCCTGCATGAAATCATGGTTTTTTTGAACGATACCGACTTCTTCCTGTACCACTGCTTGAAGAAGTTTTCTTCCAGAAGCTGGCAGTATGTCTGGGAGTTGTGCTTCACTCCATCCTCAACCCAAAAGTGTCCCACAAGTTCATCTTTGATGAAAGCAGCCCATACCAGTACTCCACCTCCACCTTGCTGGCCTATGAGTCGGAGTGGAGCTCTCTGCCCTTTACTGATCAGCCTCGGGCCCATCAAGAGTCACTCTCATTTCATCAGTCCATAAAATCTTTGAAAAATCAGTCTTAAGATATTTCTTAGCCCAGTCTTGACGTTTTCTCTTATTCAAAGGTGGTCCTTTATCTGGCTTCCTTACCTTGACCATGTCCCTGAGTATGGCTCACCTTGTGCTTTTTGATACTCCAGTAACGTTACAGCTCTGAAATATGGCCAAAATGGTGACAACTGGCATCTTGGCAGCTTCACTCTTGATTTTCCTCAATTCATGGGTAGTTATTTTGCGCCTTTTTTTGCCTAACACGCTTCTTTCGACCCTGTTGGCTATTTGCCATAAAACGCTTGATTGTTTGGTGATCACGCTTCAAAAGTTTGGCAAATTCAAGACTGTTGAATCCCTCTGCAAGACATCTCCCAATTTTGGACTTTTCAGAGCCTGTCAAATCTTCCTTCTGACCTATTTTGCCAAAGGAAAGGAAGTTGCCTAGTAATTAAGCACACCTTACATAGGGTGTTGATGTCAATACACCACACCCCTCCTCATTACAGAGCTGCACATCACCTCATTTACTTAATTGGTAGTTGGCTCTCAAGCCTATACAGCTTTGAGTACGACAACATGTATTAAAACTATCATGTGATCAAAATACTCATTTGCCTAGTAATTCTGCACATAGTGTATATCTATATATATATCTATCTATACATATATACATATATATATATATATATATATATATATATATATATATATATACATATAGATATAGGAGATCTCATTTATATGTATAAATATATGTGTGGTCAATATAAAGGACTGGCACATGACTTATTTCTTCCGAAGACAATACTAAGGACCAAGGGGCACTCACTGCGAGTGGAAGAAAAGCGATTCCAACAGCTAAATAGGACAGGGTTCTTTACAGTTAGAGCAGTCAGACTGTGGAATACCCTACCACAAGAGGTAGTAATGGCAGATACTATAACAGCTTTCAAAAAAGGGCTGGATGATTTCCTCAGTACACACAACATTGTTGGTTATAAATGACTTAGTGACCAAATGTAGAACTGGTGGAGGAAGGTTGAACTAGATGGACCTAGGTCTTTTTTCAACCTTGGTAACTATGTAACTATATAGATAGAGATATATACACATCTATGGATAGATAGCCAGATATATATATATATATATATATATATATATATATATATATATATATATATATACTGACAAGCAAAAGAGTAATAGTGATTTGAACGTTTTACTTTTAGACTCCATATCTCACCCTCCGCGACTGCTTTGAACATAAGGCTATCTTCTTTTAATATAGAATCATCTTGGCTATCTCATACATACATTTTACTTGCACCTCTTTAGCATATGATTAGTTAAGCAGATTCTTGTCATGTCACTGCATTGTTATTATTTTCTCCTCCTACAAATTACTACCTGTATTCACATTCCCTAATAGCTCAGTGTGTTATTAGGTGATAGGTCACTGGTTCAAATTGAGGAGCAGCCATGAAGAAAATTTCCCAAGAAAAGACAAAAGCATCATCCAGCTCATTGATAGTGGTTTCTCAGCTAAGAAAATTGCCCAATTGCATCATGTGAGTGCCATGACAGGTGGAAGAATATAAGATAAAGTCCATCCATCTGTTCAAAAGCCAAGAGGATGATGTCCGAGCAAAATATTGGCGTCAACAATTTGGCTCATAGCAAGCTTTATCAGTTCTGGAGCAAAAAACACGGCAGTGGAGGTTGCTCATATGTTTCTTAATAGTGAGATTCCGACCATGCAAATACCATGTGATGCACATTACATAATTATGAAATGGTGGCCCAAAAAAAAGTGAAGAAGCCTCAACCTCAATATCATCATAATAAATGTCGCCTCGAGTTTGCAAAAAAATTATGAAAAGTAGACAGTAAAAGATTGGAAATTGGTGATATGGAGAGATGAGACTAGGCTCTGATTGATGTAAATGGGTTTAGAAGA